>NW_019268562.1:1366613-1455213 GCF_002738365.1 Cucurbita moschata
TTTTTTTTTTTTTTTTTTTGAGATTTAAAGGGATCGAGATTAAATCCCAGCCACTAACTTCTTTTGTGGGACACTATAAATACCTACAAATTTTTATGTAAAAATCATATTTGTGATGAATGAAATTGATCTCTCAAGTTGAGAAGTTCCCCTTCAAAATCCGAGCATCATCTATGCAAGTTTCATGCCATTCTTGTGGTAGACTTGCGTGTGAGCGATGCAGTTACTCTTTGACATTGAGTGGTTGAGTGAAATTCTCAACCTTCTACTTATTTTTGGGATTTCTTTTCTCGGTATTCATTGTAATTTATCATGATACAACAAGTTTATTTTCGCAGGAAATGTATTAAGCATGGATTTATTAATTACGGTTCATTTTTGTATAAAACGAAGTAAATACAAATGGAGTAACATGAGATAGAAGTAAACATAGAAATAAAAAGAAACTACATAAACTTAAAGGAAGTTAATCCCATTTTACAATATAAATATTGTTCAATATTAGCAAAGAAGTAGTTTTGAAAACTAACCACTCCAAATCAATCTAGGTTTGAAAAATTAAAATAAAGAAAAAAAAAATATATTTTTCAAAAACTTAGTTTGGTGTGAAATTTTGCTTAATATTCAAATGTTTTGTTTTCTTTTTTTTTTTTAAATAAAAGGATAAAACACATTATTTGAAAAGAAAAAAAATAATAGTTATCAAATGGGCCTATTTTTAACATATCTATCTCAAAGGAATGCTTGGGCTCTCGTTGCAATGCTTCTTCAACTGTGTGATAGACCATGTGAAGTTAACATGACAATAATAGCAGGTTCTAAAGCACAAAAATATGTGGATAAATTTCATATACTGAGGTTGGATAAATTTCATATATTGAGGTGCAGAATACATATACACACGGGCAACTAAAAATGATAGATATAAGGACATTTGGTCTAGTGGTATAATTTTTTTTTTTACAAATTAGGTGGAATGAACAAACAAAAATAACGAGTTTAAAATTACCAAACAAAATATCAATTTTCAAATGGAATGGAGACATAAAACCATTCGAAAAAAGAAAAGGACAAAAGAAAAATATTAAATACATTTTCAACTGATGTATTTAGTTGAGAGATATTATGGCCAATATAAAAAAAATATAGCATTAACTAATTTTCATGGACACATATGGATCCTTAACATACTAAAATGACGGTTATTATTGGTATCAAACCAATAACAATTCATATAAGCTAAATCTTCCAATTGATAATTAGGCTAAAGAAAGAACTTGAATTTATTTTTATATCTATTAACATGTTTGCTACTTTTATCTAAAACTTGATCACGAGTTTTTCTTATTTGCATTGTAAAATTATGTATTTCTATGGATATCATTTCTATTTCAAGAATTCGAAACAAAAACACGTGGATAAAATTCAAATATTGAGGCGCATAAAAGATATAGACCAGCAACTAAAAATGATAGATCCACTACAAGGCATTTGGTCTAGTGGTATGATTCTCGCTTCGGGTGTGAGAGGTCTCAAGTTTAATTCTCAAAATGCCCCCAACAGTTATATCAAATTGAAGCATTCAATGTAATAAGATTTGAAATAGGTTTTTTAAACCTTGAACAAAGAAGTAATTCAGATGGATATTTGAAAAGAAAAGAAAAAAAAAAGCTATATTTAATTATAATTTACAAGTGTCTTTATAACATGTTAATTGAATAGAGCAAACAACAAGAATAAACAAAGGAAATTTGTGTACGTACGATTCTCTTCAAATCTTGGAAACTATGAGGATTCCTCTCCTTTCTTGACATAAAGACTTACTTTTTCGGGACTTGGACCATAAACAGTCATCTACTCTTACTCCTACTCCCTTCTCTAAGAATCAACATAGCATAATCATTCCATGAAGGCCGAGGTAGTCTTATAAAAGAAGATGAGGGTACCACTTTCAAATCATTCCATGATTTGAAAGTAGAGTAGTTGTGGTGAACATAGATGACAATTATAGCATTCAAACAAAAACTAGAGTAGTTGTGGTAAACGAGATAGAAACTCTAGTATTCATCCATAATATACAACCACTACCTAAATTATGACCTAAAAATTTGAAAACATAAGTTGTAGTTGAAAATTACATAAAACAATCCCCTAAATCCAAGAACTCGTGTCCAATTAATAAATCCTAAAGATAGTAGCTAACGTAGAGTAATTGAAGCTCCACATGAAGTAATTTAAAGTTCCAGTTACTTAACTAAAGTTTATCTCGTCTTTAATGAAGCATGAGTTTCACTTAAGTTCATGAAATGTTTATAGACTCCAACTCTTAGTACTATTAAAGCAATTATATTTCATATGAGTTTGTCATAAATCAAACTATGGTACATTCAATACAACTTCATTTTCTTGTCATACGAAGCAAAATAGAAGAATGAAATCAAACAAACTGATTAACTGAGCCGAGTAAATCCAACCCAACAAAAATTGATTAGTTTGATTCATTTGTTGGGTTGTAGTTTATTTGATAACACTTGCATATTAGAACAATTCAATATTACATGCCTTACTTACAAGTAAAGTACTAGACCATCAACTTTTTGTTTTATAGTTCAACAACCGCTCAGGAAAATAGATTTCAAACTTTAGAGAAAAAAATATTTTGAGTAGGAGATAAAAATGTTGCATTATTTTAGAAAGGGCATTTGGTTTAGTGGTATGATTCTTTCTTAAGGTGCGAGAGGTCTTGAGTTCAATTCTCGGAATTCCCCTATGTTCATTTCTTAAAAGATGAGCCTTCTTTTTTAACTTCTATTCTTCTTTTTTCATCTCTATAGAAGTCATTAACTTCTATTCTTCTTTTTTCTTCTCTATAGAAGTCACTTAGTAATTAACTTCTATCTTTTCTCACTCTAGTAATTATCACTCTAGTAATTAACTTCTATTCTTTTCTCACTCTAGTAATTATCACTCTAGTAATTAACTTCTATTCTTTTCTCACTCTAATAATTATCACTCTAGTATTTAACTTCTATTATTTTTTCTTCTATATAGAAGTCACTCTAGTAATTAACTTCTTTTTTCTTCTCTATAGAACTTCTATTCTTTTTTCTTCTCTATAGAAATCACTCTAGTAATTAACTTCTATTCTTCTCTTTACCGTAATTAAATTCTAAAACATACACTCTAGAAGTCACTCTAGTAATTAACTTTTATTCTTCTCTTTACAGTAATTAAATTCTAAAACTTACACTCTAGTAATTAACTTCTATTCTTTTTTCTTCTCTATTAACTTCTAAAACTTACACTCTAGAAGTCACTCTAGTAATTAACTTCTATTCTTTTTTCTTCTATCTACAGTAATTAGCTTTTAAAACTTACACTCTAGTAATAAACTTCTATTCTTTTTTAATTAACTTCTATTTACTTGTGTACTCTTAAAACTTACGAGAGTAATAGATTTTCTTTTCTCTCTACAGTAATTAACTTCTAAAACTTACACTCTAGTAATTAATTTTTATTCTTTTTTCTTCTCTCTACAGTAATAAACTTCTAAAACTTATACTCTAAAAATCACTCTAGTAATTAACTACTTTTCTTTTTTCTTCTTTCTACAGTAATTAAGCTCTAAAACTTACACTCTCGAATTCACTTTAGTTAATTAACTTCTATTCTTTTTTCTTCTCTCTACAGTAATTAACTTCTAAAACTTACACTCTAGTAATTAACTTCTATTGTTTTTTAATTAACTTCTATTTACTTGTGTACTCCTAAAACTTACACTTTAGTAGTTGACTTCTATTCTTTTTTTTTCTCTCTACAGTAATTAACTTCTAAAACTTACACTCTAATAATTAACTTCTATTCTTTTTCTTCTCTCTTAACTTCTATTCTTCTCTCTACAGTAATTAACATCTAAAACTTACACTCTAGAAGTCACTCTAGTAATTAACTTCTATTATTTTTTCTTCTCTCTACCGTAATTAACTTCTAAAACTTACACTCTAGTAATTAACTTCTATTCATTTTTCTTCTCTCTTAACTTCTATTCTTCTCTCTACAGTAATTAACTTCTAAAACTTACATTCTAGAAGTCACTTTAGTAATTAACTTCTATTCTAATTAACTTGTATTCTTTTTTCTTCACTTTACAGTCATTAACTTCTAAAACTTACATTTTAGAAGTCACTCTAGTAATTAACTTCTATTATTTTTTCTTCTCTCTGGAGTAATTAACTTCTAAAACTTGCACTCTAGAAGTCACTCTAGTAATTAATTTCTATTGTTTTTTCTTCTTTATTAACTTCTAAAACTTTCACTCTAGTAATTAACTTCTATTTTTTTTTCCTTCTCCTTACAGTAATTAACTTCTAAAACTTACACTCTAGAAGTCACTCTAGTAATTAACTTCTATTCTTTTTTAATTAACTTCTATTTACTTGTGTACTACTAAAACTTACACTCTAGTAATTAACTTCTATTATTTTCTTTTCTCTCTATAGTAATTAATTTCAAAAACTTACACTCTAGTAATTAACTTTTATTCTTTTTTCTTCTCTCTTAAATTCTATTCTTCTCTTTACAGTAACTAACTTCTAAAACTTTTATTCTTTTTTCTTCTCTCTTAACTTCTATTCTTCTCTTTACGGTAACTAACTTCTAAAACTTACACTCTAGAAGTCACTCTAGTAATTAACTTCTTTTCTTTTTTCTTCTCTATAGTAATTAACTTCTAAAACTTACACTCTAGTAATTAACTCCTATTCTTTTTTAATTAACTTCCATTTACTTGTATACTCCTAAAACTTACACTCTAGTAATTAACTTCTATTCTTTTTTTTTTACTTCTAAAATTTACACTCTAATATCTAACTTCTATTATTTTTTCTTCTCTATACAGTAATTAACCTCTAAAACTTACACTCTAGAAGTCACTCTAGTAATTAACTTCTATTATTTTTTCTTCTCTCTACCGTTATTAACTTCTAAACCTTACACTCTAGTAATTAACTTATATTCTTTTTTCTTCTCTATACAGTAATTAACTTCTAAAACTTACACTCTAGTAATTAACTTCTATTCTTTTTTCTTCTCTTTATAGTAATTAACTTCTATTCTTTTTTTTTTCTCTTTACAGTAATTAACTTCTATTCTCTACCGTAATAAACTTCTATTCTTCTTCTGCCTATAGTAATTAACTTCTATTCTTTTTTCTTCTCTCTACAGTAATTAACTTCTATTCTCTACAGCAATTAACTTATATTCTTCTTCTCTCTACAGTAATTAACTTCTGTTCTTTTTTTCTTCTCTCTACAGTAATTAACTTCTATTCTTTACAATATTTTACTTCTATTCGTTTTTCTTCTCTCTACAGTAATTAACTTCTATTCTTTTTTCTTCTCTCTACAGTAATTAACTTCTATTATTTTTTCTTCTCTCTACAGTAATTAGCTTCTATTTTTTTTTCTTCTCTCTATAGTAATTATCACAAACCCTATGTAATAATTGCTTATATATTTCATTAACAAAGAAAATAAATGAAATAATGATGATACATTCCATAAACAACTTAATATATAGTTCATAATAAGGGCATTTGGTCTAGTGGTATGATTCTTGCTTTGGGTGCAAGAGGTCTCGAGCTCGAAATGCCCCTCCAAACGAAAAAAAGCACAATTTTGAATGAAAAAAAAAACAAAAAAAAAAAAAATAGTTAGTTATCAATGGGCCTGACCCAAAGGAATGCATGGTAATGCACAGCTTCAATTTATATAAATTTCATATATTGAGGCATTTGGTCTAAGTGGTATAATTATCGGTTTTGGGTGTGAGAGGTCTCAAATTCGATTCTCAAAATGCCCCCAACCATATTATATCAAAATGAATTATGCAAGATAATATGATTTAAAATGGGGTTTTTAAACATTGAACCTAGAAGATCAGAATAGAGAATGAAACATATTCTTGGAAGAATGGCCTGACCTAAAGGAATGCATGGCAATGCACAACTTCAACTTATATAAATTTCATATATTGAGGCATTTGGTCTAAGGTATAATTATCGGTTTTGGGTGTGAGAGGTCTCAAATTCGATTCTCAAAATGCCCCCAACCATATTATATCAAAATGAATTATGCAAGATAATATGATTTAAAATGGGGTTTTTAAACATTGAACCTAGAAGATCAGAATAGAGAATGAAACATATTCTTGGAAGAATAAAGATCGTCTCGAGCCGGACTTTAAAAAGAGCATTACACAAATTGTTCTATTGTATTCTTTCTAGGAACTTTTCAGTCAAGATGAGAATAGAGAATGAAACATATTCTTGGAAGAATAAAGATCGTCTCGAGCTAGACTTTAAAAAGAGTATTACACAAATTGTTCTATTGTATTCTTTCTAGGAACTTTTCAGTCAAGATGAGAATAGAGAATGAAACATATTCTTGGAAGAATAAAGATCGTCTCGAGCCTGAAGTCATCATAGCCTCTCCACCGGTTCCGAAGACTCCTTCGGCATCAATGTGCTCCAATGAAAGAGATCAGACCCTTTCCTGAACTAGAACCGGGCACAAAACGCCGAGGAGAAAGTCGAAAGCAAGCTCTTTTTGCATATACGCAATCTCGAAACCCAATTAGCTCACGGACTGTCTCCTCAAGCTTGGCGAGTATGAGTGTTTGGTAAGAGCGAATGTCGAATGAGAAAGACATTCGATTACGGCAA
Source organism: Cucurbita moschata (assembly GCF_002738365.1). Classification (NCBI taxonomy): domain Eukaryota; kingdom Viridiplantae; phylum Streptophyta; class Magnoliopsida; order Cucurbitales; family Cucurbitaceae; genus Cucurbita; species Cucurbita moschata. Next base: position 1,373,335 of record NW_019268562.1, read on the forward strand.
AATTTGCAACTACCAAAGTGCACTAAACCTAGTAGAGATCTTCGACCTAACGATAATGGGACTTCAAGCCCATTTAATCAATCCTCTTTGTACCTTATTGTTGATCGAATTGGATGCACGCCAGGCCTAAATTCTCTCTCAGTCACCCAGAGATGAAAGGAAGATCAGATCCGAAGTTTACGAATCGAAGAGAAAGTGGATTTGAGTTCTACACGGTTTCATTTTCAAAAGCTTCGCTTGCCTACGGTACTTTATTCAGGATGTGCAACAATACGGTCATCTCTCAGCCATGTATAGAGAATTCCTTGATCATTTCCTTGGCGGATAACACAAATGAAATCACTTCCCTGACCACCCATCTTATGAGTTCATTCTTGTTTTGTTGGTTTGTTGTACTATTCTATACCTCTCTCGATTGATAGAAAGACGTTCGGGAGCTGGGAGGGCCTATCGTGAGGGAACTTTCCTTTTCACGGTAGACAAAGGTATGCGGGAGCTACATATGTCAACGGTGATCAAGGCAGAGCGACTCCTTCTTTAAAAGTTGTTGGTTTTATCGAAACTGTTAGATCCGCTTTCGTTAAAGAAAAAATAGGAGCTCTTGATTTGGCCGATGTCGATTCATATGGCAATGCGGACTCGACTCAAGATGAGGATTTCTCTTTTCATACTACTGCTATGAGCCGAAAGAGCTGGTAAGCTATCTCGCTAAACGAAAGGAAAAAGCACGTACACGTTGACCTTGTTACAAGGAGCGGGGGCAGCCAAAGAAGGTCAGTCGAACTAGGTTAGGACCCTTGATCCGGTTCAGCTAGGTTCTTCCATGCGAGAATGTACGCGTATCGGTATCCTTTTTAGGACCGGTTGCTTCCTCTTTTTGTTTATACGTTTAGAGAAACTTGCTAAGCCCGCCTTTCTTACCAGGTGTGATTCAATCTTTCAACTCAAACTTTCCTATCGTTCGACGGAAAAGGTAGGAGTACGACTACCTTTTCCTTTTCTTTCCCGAGCAAAGGGATCATTCAGTTTCTACCAAAAAGTTCGCTATCTATTAGTTGTCGTAATCGAATGTATTTCTCATTTCATGTTAGCTCCTCCAAGAGCTTCCTGGTCCGTAGTAGACGAAACCTTAGACTTCTATCGAACTTATAGCATTGCCTGGTGAGCTCGTTGTTGAGGGTTGGCCTTACAGGAGATCGAGCAGCCTTTCTTTCCCTACCTAGTATGCTTCCCTGCTTATCTTGCAACTAGCCAACTAGCCAAATAGAGAGGGAGAGGGATCATGTTAATCAATTTATATGTGCATTTTGTCCGTCCTGTACTTGCCTGCTTAGCTTTCTTAGCCAACATCTCCAGTTTCTCCCGAACCAAGAGATCCTGCTTATCCATACCCAACAGTCACACTTTCAGCCGAAAGACTGATTTTTTTTATAAAGTTGGTTCATAGATCAAGAAATAATGAAGCTGCTTACAGGGATGGTTACGCGATATGTCTTTTCATACTCGCCTTTTCTTTAACCCTGCTATCAACCTAGCCATTCTCGCTTGTTGCTTTAAGGGGTCTCCCCACTGTAGATGACTAGGATTGGTTCTCGCGTCCCTATGCCAAAAAGGATGGGCAAGATTGGTTTGAGTGTTCATCAATTGGGTGGATCCATATGCTCCGGGGGGGGAGGGGGGGTGAGACGAGGTGTAGCGCAGTCTAGTCAGCGCATCTGTTTTGAGTATGTTGTCCGCTAAAGGTTTTAGGAAAGGGGGTACAAATTTTCTACATAGGTCATCTGTGGTCACAATGCTTTTAAGGAAGATGCTCCCAAATAATCGGTGAACAATAGCCTTTAAAGAAGTTTCAAAGAGTAAGAAGAGGCAGAACAGAGAATAGGAGTGAGTCGTGCAAGGAAGAAGGAACTAGTAGGTTTAATTTGGGTTTGTTTGAACTAAAAAACGAACCAAAATTTAAGACTCACTAGCCCAAAGTCCATATGTGGTAAAAAAAAAAAAAAAAAAAAAAAATCTTCTGTGGCCCAACCCTTATTCACAGTCCACATCCAACCATTTCTTTTTCAACCTACACGTATGCTCCAGGCCAAACTCACGTAACTAGTCAGAAGATGCGGTCCACAACTGAATGGAAGACAAGTGTCACAATCGCACTCTTGTAGTAGTGAGACAATGATTATGTGACATTTGTTCTAATCCAATAAACAAGTCAAACATGCAAAACTTAGACTGAACGAACAATAGCAGTGTATTCTCGAATTACGTTTAGAAGAAATATTTTAGAAAACGTGAGCAAGGAAATACGTTAAAAACAATTTCAAATAAAGCAATGTTATAAGCTAAAAGTGAAGAAACAACAACTGGTCATGTTCTCCTATAGTACATTTTGGGACATTTTAGTCCTGATGGGTGTAGATATGATTTTGAGGACTAATCATACTCCCCGTATTGGCACAACAATAATAGTAAAGGCCTATCTAAGATGAAAGCAAGTAAAACGTGTTTGGAATGAGCATGCCACCATGAACCACAAATCGTTTACAAGAATAGCTGTGACATCTAACATGCAGCCACAGGCAACATGCCTCAGCCAATCATGACTGCGACATCTGCCCTTACACAATTTGTCAATATCTCTATCAACCGGCTCTTCATAAACTCAACATTGTATGATGAGGCTGACTTTAGGTCTCGCGATGCACTTCTAGCTGATCTCAGTATTGAGAAGTCTTTTCCAACCTACTAGGAGCTATTGAAAATCACTTCTCGGTTTGTTAACTATTCAAGCATTAATGACACGTGCAAGGACCACTGGGCATGTGTCGTCATATATAAATCAAGTCGTCCGACTTAGCCGATAGTAAGGCCATTTACTTGGTTGGTCTTGGCCGACATTTTCTCTAAACTCAAGTACGTTTGAATTTTGTCTCTCGAAGTTACTCCAAGTGTCGTCAGGAGTTGTTTCCTATTAAAACGTCCATCTCGCTTCGTTAGTGATTTACATTTCTAATCTAATTTAACTTGAACTTCAAAAATAAGACATTATACTGACCTTAAATATTTATATTAGAGTAAAAATAAGCTTCGGAAGGGAAAAAAATGCAAAGCACGCTGTCAAAATGTCAAACCGAGCCTAATACTCAATTTTTTAGCCTAGGACTCCGAGATGCTGAGCCGAAGGAGCCGGTGTATGCAACAGTGACTTTGTCGCTGAAGGACATTGATATATGAGCAGGTTGTGAAGTGGTTCGAGGCGCGGGTCTTGAATGTTCATGTGGGCGCGCAAGTCTGTGTAGTGGATCCGTGAGTTGGGATGTGTTTTGTGTATTTGGTCTTGAATGTGGATTTTTGGGCAAACCACAGAGGAACTAGACTACTGGACTGGTTGTTGGTGGGTATCTTGTTGTTGTGTTGGGTATCTGGTTACTAGGCCAAACTGGGTATGGGGTTGCTTGACTGGAATGAAGTTGCGGGTATTGGAGTTTAGGTCCTAGCAGGTGGACTTCGTCTTCTCCTTTCTTCATTCCTTCGTATCAAAACTCGTTCTCTACATCCTGTTTCTTCTCCTTCATTTTCATGGTGTTAACCGTCTTTGTACGTTCGATCCTACCCCTCTATCTCACTTGTGTTGTGTACATTGGATCCCATAGTCGTCACCTCGACATTGTCATTTGTGCATAGGTGCCTTACCTTTACCTACAAAATAAGAGCAATGCAGTACTTCTCTACTCACGACTTACATACACACACATTTGCTCCCAGGCTTCAACTAGCATACACTCACCATGGAGGGAAGGGAGTGCACATAGTATTGTGGTGTATATAATATCGTATCATAACATCATTGTGAACATAAATGTCATAAGGTACGTGTCCGTACTAATCATGACGGGAGGTACCGCTCACACTTCAAACAATTCATATAAACTAAATAGTAGTGAAGCCACTTACATGAGCCAACTTCAAACCATTCGAGTGCTATGTTTTAATGGTTTATCGCATAAGCCAACTTTTAACGCACCTTGTGGTTAACCGCAACACACTCTAACCAACTGAGCTATTCTACCTAATTATTTGTAATATTTCATGCCCACCACACCCTTATAAGAAATGTTTCATCCCCTCTCCAACCAATGTTGATCTCATAATCCACCCTCCTTGGGGGCCCAACATCCTCATTGGCACAACACTTGGTGACTAACTCTGATAGCTTTTGTAATAGCCCAAACCCACCGCTAGCAAATATTGTCCGCTTTTGCCTATTACGTATCGTCATCACCTCAAAATTCTAAAACGAGTCTACTAGAGAGAGGTTTCCACACTCTTCTAATAAATGCTTCGTTCCCATTTCCAGCCACTAAAAAATATTGTCCATTTTTGCCCTAACAAATTGTCGTCAGAATCACAGTTTTAAAACACGCTACTAGAGAGATGTTTACAGACACTTATAAGTTATTCTTCATTCTCCTCTCAAACCAATGTTGGATAGGAGGGCGTGGGTTCAAATCCTACTTCCGAAACCTCAAATAAAGGTAAAATTAAAATACAATGGCATATCATTATTGAAATCAATTGAACTCCCTAGAGATTTAAAATTGTCACGACATGATTTTCCAAGCATCTAAGAAAGTTAGTGTTCTTCAAGTTTACCCTTACGCCCGAATCTCGAGGACACTGTGATTTTCTGTACCGCCTGGCTGCATAGCAAATCCTGAGTTGTGAGCCTAGATCAATATCTCCTACCTTAATTCCTCATTTTCTCTCTCTCCTATTTTTTGTTTTTATGTAAATGTGAGTTATTGTGGGGTTCTAAAAAATAAGCCAAAAAAAGAACATGTAGGTAAGGTTGAGTTTCCATCCAACCCTTTAATGCCAAATTGGAGTTAATAAAGAGTACTTCAAAACTGCTTATAATCAACCAATTATTGTTGTTACAATTTATTTTACTGAATTTAACACCATATGTTTGAATTAAGTCTCATTTTCAGGAGAAAAGGACGATATAAATCTCTATACGAAAACAAATTGCAACACCATTGAAGAAAAGAAGATCATGAAAATTCTCAAGTCTTTTGTTGTTTGTGTTTTGGTTTTGGCCTTGGCCTACAAACTCAAACAATATAATTATTGCAAGTCTATTTGCTTTTTTTAAGTAGTTTATTTTTATTGTATCAAGAATACAAGTAAAATCCATATGATAGAGAGTAAAAATAAATTGGGTTTGAAATCAAGTAGAATTTCTAAAGAGTGAAACTAAAAATGGAAAAATTCAATAAAATTTTTGGTATTTGTTTGAAATATATTTCTAAAAGAAAGTTTGAATTGATGGATCAATGGAAGAATTGAAAATATAAGGAATTGAAAATATAAGGGCTCATTTTGTAAAGCTGGCTTTCCTTTTCTAGCCCATGCAATTCTCAACTTCCATTGACAAAGTGGGAAGTGGTGATTTGGAACAATCCTTCAAATCTACCTCTTCAGCCTCATTGCAACTCTAAAGACGATTACGAGTTAGATTCAAATTCTAAATATAGGTCAAATTTTTAGAGCAATTACACCCTTAAATGAAGCAATGACAAATTTCAAGCTCTCTGGGTAAAACAAATAATAACCATTGATATAACAATCTCAAAATGAATATTAATGTCTTCCTAAACTTTTTTTTAATCCCACACGTTTATGAAACATTTGCTGGGAAAGTGTCTAAAATACAAGTGAAAGGTATCTCAAATTAAGCAGGGAGGAATGACATATCATGGATCTAAATTAAATGAGTGAAGTATTTTTCTTCAATCTGGCATGGACAACTGGATTCACGAGAATCTCACAACTCGTCATGATTTTCATTCCTTCCACCCGGACTTTTATTTTTTATTTTTAACTATTACATAAACAATTTGATACACCATAAAATATATCTAATTTATTATATCATTAAAGTTTATCAATTGATGTACTTAAAATGCATTTTAAATGAGTACGAGAATTAAAAAAAATTAGATTATATATCGAGTACAATCAATTACTTATTGGCTAACTACTCTAATTTTCCATTAAAAAATAAGGTCCCTACGACATGCATTTTATGATTACCAAGTGTAGAAATCCTTTAAAATAATTTACTAAAACAATGGTATGGACTCAAAGATTCATAAAAACCCATTTAAACCAACAAATATCGAAATCAAAATACAATAATTTAAAATAATGCAACACACTTATCAAATCTAAGGGCTACTACATCAAATGCAAATGCAACTACCTTGACTTTACTTCCATGGTTTCCACAGTGACACCATCATTCATACATTGTTTGCTTACCTTTACCTAAAAAAGAAGTAACACGTGACTTGAGTATCTAAAAATACTTAGTAAGTAACCCCACTATTCAGGTTAAAAAATGCAATCACATACAATCATGGTGGGATCTATCTTTTCTTATGACATCCTGACCTTATTCTCTACTTCAAGTTCGAGTAAGGTTTGATGGTAGTACTTTTCTATACACGAAACACACATGCGTACATGGATCCATTAAGTGAGCTTGTATACATACCTCATGGGTCTGATGGCAGGCTAGCGAACACTAACGTTGCCAGAAACCACAAAGGGAAAGGAGCATGCATAATATCATAGTGTACATAATAAGAAAGTATACACATGTGTACTAATCATAACGAGAAAGTCTCTCGATGCATTTGACATGTGAAATGAATGAGGTCCTATAGTTTCGAATCATGATACATAAATATGATGCAAATCATACATTCATTTTATTTTTCATGACATAGCATTCCTATGAGACATACATACGTATACTGGACAAATATTTTATGGTTAATATACATGGTTTATCAATATCTCATAGGCACAACGTGAACATGTTAACATAATACGCGTGGTGTAATATGTGAAGGTTCAAGCATTATATATCATTCATATCACAACGTAGATTCATAACATATATTTCATTCATATCATAACATAAAATGTAACACCCCTAAGTTTCTTAAGCTAATTAGTACATCAACTCATGCCTGCTTAAATAAAAAATTCGGAAATTCATAATAGACATTTTTAAAATAAAAGCTAGGATGTCAGAGCTCATGTAAATTGTAAGGGCTCAAGTCATTAAGCGTAGGAATGGTATCAGAGCCTCTCAATTTTCGTGAGGGAAGATGAGTTACTCGATCTTTAAGAGCGATGTTGCAGAAACCGGGAGGAGGATATGGTTTTTCAGAAGAATTTGGAGTATGTGATAGCTGAGTGAATAGCCCTTGTGTTCCAGGTGGTAAGACGCGGGAGCGCAGTAAGTCTGTTGGCAAGCTTGGGTGCTTAGTCATATGAAAAATTCTGAAGAAAAATCTTATCTACATCCTGACAACTTTATCAGAGACAAAACAAAGATTGACAACTTGTCAGCCACACAGTAAAGGCTCACATGTGAATTATAGTGTTTGTAAATTATTAGTCTTTTAAATTATTAGTTTACTTTATATCTTTTCTTACTTTTAGGAAAACAGATCTTGCAGGGGTCCTGTCCTGCTAGATTCGATCTTATCTCTTAGTTGGCGTTTTTCAAATTTACGAAGTCTATAAAAGGACTTCATCAATGTAAAGAGAGCATCGATCGACCGATAGCTCTCTCTTGAATATCAATTGAAGAATTCAGAGAAAAATCATTCTACTTTATCTCTTATCTTACCTATCTCTTTATGAACGAATTTCTGAGAAAGCTCAGAAAATCAAACCATTTCAAATGTTCTACCGATGAAAAAGAAAGTTCAAATGAGCATAGAAGGGGAGAAAATCTCACAATCTCAAATACTGTCAATCAAGAATATCAGATCGCCAAGATCGAAGATCAACTCTAAAATTGGACTATTCCAAAGGTAGATCCTAAAACTATCTACCAAATTTCAACCTTCAATTTTGCTCAAAGATCATGCATCAAATTCTCAAAGAAAAATATCCCAATTCACAGCAATGGGAGTCTCTGAATCTTTTGTCAAAATCCCTTATACTCCAACACCGTGAAGAGTTTAATTATCTTCATGTCGGTCTTGTCCAAGTCACTGTAAAACCATTGTTCAGACTTGGGTTAGATATCCCAGTCCTTATCTCCTTACGAGATAAGAGACATGAAGATTTCTCAAATTCTTTATTGGGGATGGTTCAATCCAATCTAGAGAATGGACCAGTCTATTTCAATTGTTATCCAAACTTTACTTTGTCACTCCACGACCCGCACATATTATCAGCCCTCATGCTGGATTTACAATAAAAAAAATTGAACATCAAGGCTGAAACAAATTCTTCAGTCGTCATATTCAGGGTTTATTACATACTCATGAATACAAATATTTCTCCAAGAGCATTAAGATCCTCACCAAAAGAATCAACCATGCTCATAGCGGCAAATATTGGAAAGTCCTCTGTGACTATTCCAAAAACCCTTTCTTGGGATCTAATAACCAAAAATACTCTCGGGAAAATAGAAGATGCTAATCTTCCAAGGAGAAAGGAGTTTCAAAACCCAGTACAAATCATCGAACATGACGATGGAAGTGTTGAAATAAAATTCAGCGAAGAACCTTTGTCAGAATCAAAGGTAAAAGAATTCTTGAGTTCTAGACCAAGTACGTCGGAAATTTCAAGATCAATGTATGACCTCTTAAAGATAAAGGAGGTCAATTATGATAAAAAAAGGGCATCAATCCACTATGAAGACGGCTCAAGATCTCCAACCCATACAGATATGGATACTCAATCCGTCTACGAAAGCTAGCTGAACGTTATTACAGCTGATTTCTAGATAGACAAAGAATTTTTAAAGGCAGATTTTATGTCAGCGGCCAACTCTTCAAAGAGAAAAGCTTTCTTCCAAACCTACAAAGAAATTGAGCGATGCGAATTAAGAGCTCAGTGGTATTCTCACATGGAAACAGTAGAAGAAAACAAACCATTCTTCGAACTGTTTGAAGAAAATATTTTACAAATATGCACTTTGACTCAAAGAAGCTGGAAGACTGCCAGAAGAGGCGAAGTATATTCAAAGCATCCTCCGTTAGAAGAATTTGAATTCGACAATTACTATGGAGAAAAGGTCAAAGCTAGCCTTTCAAGACTATCCCAGAAGGGCTAGAAAAGGGTAATCCGACCCTAAAGGATATCAAGAATATCCAGCATCAAAATAATTATTCAAACAAGATTTTATCTACGATCTCCACTCAGCTTGAGAGTATCGAAGGAAAAATCTTGAAAAAATCAGGTACTCAGCAGGAACAGGCAAGCAACTCTGTACCAAAGGTTGATGAGTCAATACCAATACTCAGACCGGCAAATCTTGAAATATTTACAAAAAGGATTTCAAAAGAAGAGGCTGCAATGACCAAGATAGAGGAAAAATTGGACAGGATACTAAATCCCGTCATGACGCCTCAAGATTCATCTATCAATGTCGTTAACAATGATGGCGAGAACCAAGAATCCGAAGACGAGATTGCAAATAAGAGAGAAGAACCTTTCTACAATCGAATTGAAAGGATCTCTAGAAGGAGTCAAAATAATACCAGTAATAAGAAAAACTGGTATCCTCAAGGTCTTTTCCGGATATCCAGTTCAAAGAAAAGACACTGCAAACTCAAGCTCATTACGATGGTCTAGCAATCTATGAATGAAATATCGATGGATTTTCTGACTATCTGATAATGAATGTTGTCAATGAGATGATGATGTCCGCAGGCGCGTATCGATGGATTTTCTGACTATCTGATAATGAATGTTGTCAATGAGATGATGATGTCCGCAGGCGCGTATAAATTCAGGAACAAGAATTTTGATAATGAATGTTGTCAATGAGATGATGATGTCCGCAGGCGCGTATAAATTCAGGAACAAGAATTTCGGGGAGTTCTTTCAGGAACAAGAAGGAGGTAAATGAGGATTTGAGTCCTTTCAGGAATAAGAAGGAGGTAAATGAGGATTTCTAGATGAAATTTTCGGTGAGGATTTTTTAGAGCCCTTTCAGGAACAAGAAGGAGGTAAATGAGGATTTCTGGGAGTCCTTTCAGGAACAAGAAGGAGGTAAATGAGGATTTCTGGATGAAATTTTAGGTGAGGATTTTTTAGAGCCTTTTCAGGAACAAGAAGGAGGTAAATGAGGATTTCTGGGAGTCCTTTCAGGAACAAGAAGGAGGCAAATGAGGATTTCTTAGAGTCCTTTATGGAACAAGAAGGAGGCAAACAAGGATTTCTTGGAGTCCATTCAGGAACAAGAAGGAGGTAAATGAGGATTTCTTAGAGTTCTTTCAGGAACAAGAAGGAGGCAAATGAGGATTTCTTGGAGTCCGTTTAGGAACAAGAATGAGGTAAATGAGGATTTCTGGGATGAAATTTGAGGATTTTTTAGAGTCCTTTCAGGAACAAGAAGGAGGTAATTGAGGATTTCTGGGATGAAATTTGAGGTGAGGATTTCTGAGAGTCCTTTAAGAAACAAGAAGGTAAATTGAGTCCTTTCAGGAACAAAGAGGTAAATGAGGGTTTCTAGGATGAAATTTGAGGTGAGGATTTCTGAGAGTCCTTTCAGGAACAAGAAGGAGGTAAATGAGGATTTCTCGAATGAAATTTGAGGTGAGGATTTCTGAGAGTCCTTTCAGGAACAAGAAGGAGGTAAATGAGGATTTCTCGAATTAAATTTGAGGATTTTTTAGAGTCCTTTCGGTTACAAGAAGGAGGTAAATGAGGATTTCTTAGAGTCCTTTCAGGAACAGAAAGGAGGTAAATAACTTTCACAATTTTTCTTTAGATCTGAGGCGTTCGAAGAAGGTAAATGACTTTCACAATTTTACTTTAGATCTAAGCCGTTCGATATGTTCTTCTATGAAGGGGCAAATTCAATTCCTTTCAGGAACAAGAAAGGAGGTAAATGACTTTCACAATTTTTCTTTATATCTGAGCCGTTCGTTATGTTCTTCTATGAAGGATGAAATTTGAGGATTTCTGATAGTCCTTTTAGGAACAAGAAGGAGGTAAATGACTTTCACAATTTTTATTTAGATCTAAGCCGTTGGATATGTTCTTCTATGAAAGATGAAATTCAAGTCCTTTCAGGAACAAGAAGAAGGTAAATGAATTTCACAATTTTTCTTTAGATCTGAACCGTTCGATATGTTCTTCTATGAAGGATGAGATTCGAGGATTTCTGAGAGTCCTTTCAGGAACAAGAAGAAGATAAATGAATCGACCAATTTTTATTTAGATCTAAGCCGTTCGATATGTTCTTCTATGAAAGATGAAATTCAAGTCCTTTCAGGAACAAGAAGAAGGTAAATGAATTTTACAATTTTTCTTTAGATCTGAGCCGTTCGATATGTTCTTCTATGAAGGATGAGATTCGAGGATTTCTGAAAGTCCTTTCAGGAACAAGAAGGAGGTAAATGAACCGACTCTGAAGGCCAGATTCAGTATTGCGACTGTCAGTAGAGAAAATTTTCCAACAAGCCACATATCAACTTGTGGGAGGGAAAGCGCGTCAAACAACTGGCAAGCCATGTCTCAGACAGCCTGAGGGACACGTATTGACGATTGGGTGCAATAACTCGTCAGGCACGTTGTAAAGTGACGCGTCATCGCTCGATATGCGACACATGGTAGCTCTTCTCACCCACTTCCACGTCTAACCCAATTTCACTCGAAGGATGTTCGACCCGATCCGCATGGTGCCACGCTTCAATGTAAAGAATTTCACTTCCTAGCGCGCACCTCCGGTTTTGAACCCACGACTCATCAGCAACTGACCTCACTCTCTCCACACCTTCTTCAATTCTCTTCACAAGATACGAAATTACCTTCCCATTCTCTTCCTTCTCCAATTTGAGATAGAAAGAACTCTCACTCAGCTCCGCCACTTCGTTCTCTAACCTTTCAATCTCCATTTCTAAAAGCTTTCTTTTCTTTTTCAATCTCTACTTTCTCCTTCAAAAGGCGCTCGTTCAGCAATTTCAACGTCTGCAGCTGAGACTTCTCCATAGATTTATCCATGCCAGATTTTGGTTCTTGCTCTAAATCTCTGTTCTCCTTCTGATGATCCGGAAGTTTCTTTGGCTCGTTCGCTGATCGCGTGTTCAATCCAGATTCCTTCTGAGATTTTCTCGTCTCCGATATCGCAATTTTTCCAAATCTGCTGCGTATCCCCTCGTTTCCAACGAATTCCATCGCCCCATAACTACCCCCATCGTCTTTTGCCCTCTCGTGTTCTTTCGCTTTCAGATCTTCATTTTGAGCCATCAAGAGAAGACCTTCGTTTGTTGAGTCATCCAAGGTTAGGTTGATTGTTTCTTACACCTTTTTATCAGCTCGACAATCTTTCACAAAATGCCCCTCAGCCACAGTTGTAACATTTGTCGGAGTTACAATTGTTTGCATAGTGACCATGTATGTGATATTTGTAGCACTGAATGTTGGAGTAAATTGATCGGCCGCCTCTTCCTTGACTGCGTCCTCTTCCACGCCCATTTTCTTGACTCGTCTGTCCCTTCTTCTTATAGTATCCTTCATGACTGCTGCCTTGACCACCATGACCATTTTTACTACTTTCACGGCAAAAATCTCTACCTTCAAAATTTTGAGAGTAGAGTACCTTTTCATCTTTGATTTACGCCTTGATTTGAAGTGCTTGATCGAGTGTTTCCTCCTTCTTCTTCTTATGTTGCTTGTGTGCCTCGAGAGAACCGGCTAGCTCATCGACTGTGAACGTTGCTAGGTCCTTTAACTCTTCTATCGCGCATACAACATTCTCAAAGTTGTTGGTTAATGACCTTAAAATCTTCTCCAAAACCCGGGTCTCGGCTAACATTTCTCCATTTCGGTTGAGTTGGTTTACCACAGTTTGTACATGCGTGATGTAGTCAGATACACTTTCTGACTCCTTCATCTTCATGCTCTCTAGCTTGCCACGAAGAGTTTGAAGACGCACTAGCTTGACTTGATCGATTCCTTTGAACACTTTTCCTAAAGTGTCCCACACTTCTTTTCAAGTAGTTGCACTGGCAAGCTTCTCAAAGCCCGACTCGTCAACGACTCGGAAAAACATGTATAGTGCCCTCTTATCCTTTTATCATACCTCTTTTAACACCTTGTTTCATGCCGCTATATAATCCGTGGTATCTTTTGGTTCTTCTAACCCTTCTTCGACCACCTCCCATGCATCTTGAGAACCGAGAAAAACTTTCATATGAATGCTCCAATTCTCGTAGTTTGTCTTCGTTAGTCGCGGTGGCAGCATTTGACCCATCACTTTCGCCATTGGCTGGATACAAATTTATTATAGAAAACTCATAAATTTTGTGAAATAAATCTCAAACACACTACAATAGAAGGAGACAAAGATAACTCTGTTTATCTGAAAAAACAATCCTCTATTGCTTCTCTGTTTCTTTTCTTTTTTTTTCTCTGCTCTGCCTTACGGTTTTACCTTATAAGGTCTTCTAAAACTAAATATAGACATCAGGATGCCATTGTTTCCTAACCCATACAAAGTCATTGTTCCTATAAAGATTCTTGGCCTTTCATCTTCAACACTCTTGCCTTTTCCTCTAAGACTAACTCTTGGATTTAAAACCCACTAAAATTCTCCATGGGGAATCCGATCTCTGCCACTTCCTTGCACTGAATCCCTTACCCTGATCCCAACACAAATAAATAGAGAATTTCGTGGAAATGGAGAATGAAATAGATGGTGGGGATGATGACATGGAATGGACATCGCTACCGTGGCCCCTGCACATGTCGTGTTTTATGATTGTATGACATATACTATGTTATGTATATGCTATGATATATGATATGTTGCACACAAGTTACGCTATGATATCATATACACTATTCTAGAACTATGAGACATTAGAAAATCATGTATTGTTAATTATTAAAAATATGAAATGAATCAAGTATTTATATCTCATAAGAACACTATGCTAGGAATAGATTGGAGGTATGACTAGCGCCATGAATATATGTCATTCTTTAATGTTATGGGACCTCATGCATTTTGTATACCACGTGCATCGAGATACTTCTATATTATGTTTGGTACACCCTATGCCTATGTATTGTTAATCATGAACAATATGACAAGAATCAAGTATGTATGTCTCATAGGAATGTTATGTCGTGTTTTAATGTTAGGGAACTCATGTATTTTATATGCCAGGTGCATCGGGATACTTCCCCATTATGATTAGTACAGACACATACCTTACAATATTTATGTTCCTTATGATATTATGCGGGTCTTTCCCCTTCATGGTATTTGGTAGTGCGAGTGTGCACAAGCTCGACGAGGCAGAGCCACAGAGTACACTTATACCAACCCACCTGGTGGTCAATGTGCACATTCATGGGTCGTGTGTAGGGTAGTACAACATATTCAACTCTGCTCGGACTGAAAAGCAAAGCCCAAGCCCATTCCACAATGTATTTATGAAAGGATAGGTCCCACTATATTACACGTGATTCATATTCCGACCCTAACAGTGGGATTACTTACTGAGTATTTATTAAAGTAGTCAAACCACATGCTACTCTTATTTTAAAGTAAAGGTAAGATACCCATTTACGGATGACAACGTTGCGTTGAAGGCCATGGAACCAAATTTAGGGCAGTTGCATTCATGTTATTTTTAATGATCCTCAGGTTATATTAGGGCATTCGTATTTTTATTTAAACTAATGTTATCTATTTTCAACTATGTTGATCATCGACGTTTAGGCAATAGTTTGAAACAAGAATCGAGCTCCCAATAGTAGGCAATAAGCGTTTAGATTTTTGGTCTCCTACTCTCAGATTTCTTCCAAATTCGAGAGCAATTCTACACAATTTCGATTCAAACTTGTTCTTACAATGCTGAAAGTGCCTAGAAATCATTCCCCCAATCCAATTCGTCATTGAAGAGCTTCAAGGAAAACTCACAATTTCAATCCGAGGATACACAAGAATACGTCAAGCAAGGACGATCCCAATTGTACCTCCAAGGAATGTTTCCATAGAAGACAACGAAGAGAAATAACCTCAAGAACAAGCCCAATTCAAGAAAATCCGTTTTGGGCTCAAATTAGGGGTAAGTTTCAAAATTCTATCTACGGTCTCTTTTAATTCACATTAAGGATTCTTTCAGATTTAGAGCAAGAAGTTACTTGTACTCCATTTTTACCAACTATGAAGCCAAGAAAATTAACTTTTTCCATGCAAAAACTACCCTTATTAAAATTAGCATAAAGTTTCTCTTTCCTAAGCATAATCCAAACTTACGTAACATGCTCATACAAAGTCTTTGAATAAATTAAAATATCATTAAAATGTACAACAACATGCTTTCCAAAATATTCTCTCAAAACGTGACTCATTAAGCACATAAATGTACTAAAAGCATTAGTTAGCCCAGAAAGCATAACAAGTCATTCATACAATCCAACCTTAGTCTTGAAAGATCTTTTCCATTCATCTTCTATATGCCTTCTAATTTAATGATATCCAGGTTTCAAATCAATCTTTGTAAATAGATATGAACCATGCAATTCATCAAGCATATGGTCAAGCCACTCACACTTCAAATAATTCACATTCAATTAATTTGGAGTATGTAGGCTTATTCCCATCGCTAGAAGGAGGGTTTTTAAACCTCCGACCTTGTGGTTAACAGCCACACGCTCTAACCAACTGAGCTATTTCAGCTAATTATTTGTAATAGCTCAAGCCCACCACACTCTTATATAAGGAATGTTTCATCCCCGCTCCAACCAATGTTGGATCTCACAATCCACCCTCCTTGGGGGCCCAGCGTTCTTGCTGGCACACCGCTTGGTGACTAACTCTAATAGCTTTTGTAATAGCCCAAACCCACCGTTAGCAAATATTGTTTGTTTTTGCCCATTACGTATCGTCATCAGCCTCACAATTCTAAAACGAGTCTACTAGGGAAAGGTTTCCACACTCTTCTAAGAAATGCTTAGTTCCAATTTCCAGCCGCTAAAAAATATTGTCCATTTTTACCCATAACAAATCGTCGTCAGAATCACAGTTTTAAAACATGCTACTAGAGAGATGTTTACATACACTTATAAGTTATTTTTCATTCTCCTCTCAAACCAATTCGGGATCAGAGTGCGTAGGTTCAAATCCCACTTCTAACCACTCAAATAAAGGTAAAATAAAAATACAATAGCATATCATTATTGAAATCAATTGAACTTATTGGAGATTTAAAATTGTCAAGACATGATTTTCCAAGCATCTAAGAAAGTTAGTGTTCTTTAAGTTTACCCTTACGCCTGAATCTCAAGGACACTGTGATTTTCTGTAACGCCTGGGTGCATAGCAAATGGTGAGTTGTGAGCTTCTATCAATATCTCGTTGCTTAATTTCTCAGTTGTTAGAATATATAGGCGTCCTTGACATAACCCTCCATCATCTTAGGATTTAAAGAAATTGTCTACTTGGCCCACTATTAACTGACTCATAATATATATATATATATATATATTGTAGGTTTTTGTCTTTTTGTAAGATATTTGCCAAGTTGCAAGTCATCTGATCTTCCAGGAGTTATATAGTCATATATTACATATTCGCCAACTCACCTATTGCAACTTGAATCCATAGTAGGGGAAATTGTAAGAGCATAACTAAATTACTAGATTTCTGGTATGCTTAGAAGAGTTAAAATGCGTGGCACCAATGGTCGGGAATAGCTTGGATAAGCTAAATAGGGCAAAACTGTAATAACTTAATTTTAAAGACTTCAAAGCACAACTATAATAACTCAATTTTCAAGACTTCAAATCATTATTCATGACACATCCTGAAAAAGACAAAATTTCATAAAAATTGGAACGAGATTCGAAAACTAAGGACAACAACTCGTAACACATAGAAGTGACTTGACAAAGAAAAAATTTGATAAAAATTGGAACGAGATTCGAAAACTAAGGACAACAACTTGTACACATGGAACTGACGGCTCGGGACGACCCTCCTCTATGACCTTATCCAACAATTAGTGATCACCCAAAAAGGAAAAGTAATATCTAGTGCAACTAAATAAGTAACCTACTTGTAGGCGGTAATCAAATCCTTGATCGAGTGAGTTGCCATGGGTTTTTCTCTAGGTTATAGAAAGTTCAGGTGTAGATTATATGTAACGACCCTAGTTTTCTAGGGACCTAGAGTCACTAGAATATGCATGATGTAACTACTTTATGCGAAAATATTTTTTACATTATGTTTTTGTCTTGAACCTACCCCTAAAAAGAACACAATATTATTATTAAGAATGCTAGATTAAGACTATGTAACAATGTTAGGAATCACGAACCTACATAATTATATGACATTTTCCACTTTGTTAGAGGGTTAAATTTTTCCACATACTAAAATGGAATGACCTTAACATTAACAATCATACGCTCTAACCAACTAAACTATTCCAACAACTTATGAATATTAGCCTAGATATTGTCTACTTTGACTCATTCCATATCGTCGTCAACCTCACGGTTTTAAAACACGTCTAATAGTAAGAGATTTCCACATGCTTATAAGAAATATTTCATCCCCTCCCCAACCGAGGTGGGCACCCCCTTGTGTTCCCAGCAACCTCGTTGGCACACCACCCAATGACTAGCTCTTATACAATTTGTTACAAACCAAGCCCACCTCTTTCCGATATTGTCTACTTTTGCTAGTTACGTATCACCATCAGACTCACAATTTTAAAATATGTCTACTAGAAAGAGATATCCACAACCTTATAGGAAATGTTTGGTTCCCCTCTCCAATTGCTAGCAAATATTGTTTGTTTTGGCCTATTACGTATCGTCGTAAGTTTAAAAGTTTTATGTCGTAAGTTTAAAAGTTTTAAAACGCGTCTTTTAGGGAGAGGTTTTCACAGTCCAACCAATATTAGGTCTCACAATAAATAGTTAGGATGGTTGAGTGGTCGAAGGCGTTAGGAGTCAAGTTTTGGTCCTTGTGAGAGTTGCGTGGGTTGAAATCCCACTTTAGACAACTTACTTAGAAAGGCTTTCTTTTATAAAGTTCTATTCTTTTATTAAATTGATTCAACAATTGTATTCAAAAGATGTTTTCCACTCCCTTAACGAATGAATTCATTCATATTAGTAGAACCTCTGACCTTGTTGTTAAAGCCCACACGCTCTAACCAACTGAGCTATTCTAGCTAATCATTTGTAAGCCCAAACCTTGTTGTTAATGCCCACACGCTCGAAGCAACTGAGCTATTATAGCTAATCATTTATAATAGCTCAAGCCCACCATCAGTAAATATATTCAGACTTGGCTCGTTACGTATTACTGTCAACTTCACGGTTTTAAAATGCCTCTATTAGGGAGTGGTTTCCACATCCTTATGAGGGATGTTTCTTCCCCTCTCCAACCTATGTTCAATCTCACAATCCATCCACTAACAAATATTGTCCGATTTTGTCCATTACGTATCACCATCAACCAAACAATTCTAAAACGAGTCTACTAGGGAGAGGTTTCCACATCCTTATAAGGAATGTTTTGTTCCCTTTTCCAACCGCTAAAAAATATTGTCCATTTTTTTCTGTTATATATCGCAGTCAGAATCATTTTAAATCACGCCTACTGGAGAGATATTTAAAGACTTAAAAGTTATACTTCATTCCCCTTTCCAACGAATGCGGGATTAGAGGGTGTGCGTTCAAATCCCACTTCTGACAACTCAAATAAAGGTAAAATAAAAATACAATCTTATCATTATTGAAATCAATTGAACTCGCTAGAGATTTAAAATGGCCACGACGTGATTTTCCAAGCTTCTACAAAAGTTAGTATTGTTCAAGTTTACCCTTACGCCTGAATCTCAAGGACACTTTGATTTTCTGTACTACCTAAGTGCATAGCAAATGATGAGTTGTGAGCCTCTGTCAATATCTCGTTCCTTAATTCCCCCACTGATGGAATACATGGTGAGCCTCTGTCAATATCTCGTTCCTTAATTCCCCCACTGCTAGAATACATAGGCTCCTTAATTCCTCCAATACTGGAATACACTGGCGTCCTTGACATAAACATCCATCATCTTAGGATTTAGAGAAACTGTCCACTAGACCCTTTGTTAACTGACTCATAATTACCTATATTAAAAAAAATCAGCTTCAGAAAGGTAAAAAACGTAAAGGTTGGTGTAAAAAATGTCAAATCGAGCCAAATATGTCATTTTTTAGCCTAGAATTCCTAGAAGCTGAGCTGAAGGGGCCGGTGTATGCAGTAGTGACCCTGTCGTCGAGGGACATTGACACATGAGCAGGTCGTGAAGTGGGTCGAGGCACGGGTCTTGAATGTTCATGCCCCTCTGCCACAATTGTAACATTTGTAGGAGTTACCATCGTTCGCATAGTGACCATATTTGTGACATTTGTAGCACTGAATGTTGGAGTAAATTGATCGACCCCCTCTTCCTCGACTGCGTCCTCTTCCACGCCAATTTTCTTGGCTCCACTATCCCTTCTTCTTATAGTATCCTTCATGACTGCTGCCTTGACCACCATGACCATTTTTACTACTTTCATTGCCACAACCTCTACCTTCAAAATTTTGAGAGTAGAGTACCTTTTCATCTTTGATTGACGCCTTGGTTTGGAGTGCTTGATCGAGTGTTTCCTCCTTCTTCTTCTTACGTTGTTGTGTGCCTTGAGAGAACCGGCTAGCTCGTCGACTGTGAACGTCGCTAGGTCATTTGACTCTTCTATCGCGCATACAACATTCTCAAAGTTGGTAGTTAATGACCTTAAAATCTTCTCCAAAACCCGCATCTCGGCTAATATTTCTCCATGTCGGTTGAGTTGGTTTACCACAGTATGTACATGCATGATGTAGTCAGATACATTTTCTGACTCCTTCATCTTCATGCTCTGCTCTCCAACTTGCCACGAAGAGTTTGGAGACGCACTTGCTTGACTCGGTCGATTACTTTGAACACTTTTCCTAAAGTGTCCCACGCTTCTTTCGAAGTAGTTGCATTGGCAAGCTTCTCAAAGGCCGACTCATCAACGGCTCGGAACAAAATGTACAGTGCCCCCTTATCCTTTGATCGCACCTCTTTTAATGTCTTGTTTCGTGTCACTGTATAACCCATGGTATCTTTTGGTTCTTTTCACCCTTCTTCGACCACCTCCCATGCATCTTGAGAACCGAGAAGAGCTTTCATATGAATGCTCCAATTCTCATATTTTGTCTTCGTTAGTCGCGGTAGCAGGATTTGACCCGTCACATTTGCCATTGGCTTGATACCAATTTGTTAAAGAAAACTCACAAATTTGTGAAATAAATCTCACACAAACTAATGATATAAGAAGACAAAGAACACTCTATTTCTATTTCTCTTTTTCTTTTATTTTTTTTTCTCTGGTCTGCTTTACTGTTTTACAGTAGAAATAATAGATGTATTTATAAGGTCTCCTAAAACTAAAGCTTTACTGTTTTACAGTAGAAATAACAGATGTATTTATAAGGTCTCCTAAAACTAAATATAGACATCAGAACGACTGTATTTAATATACGAATGTATTTATAACGTCTTCTAAAACTAAATATAGACTTCAGAATCCGGCCACTAGGAATGTATTTATAAGGTCTTCTAAAACTAAATATAGACATCTAACATTTTCACCTGGACATCAGAATGCCGCCCCTACAAAATGTATTTATAAGGTTTCTAAAACTAAATATAGACATCAGAATGCAACTATTTCCTGACCGAGGCATTCTGATATAGACATTAGAATGCAACTGTTTCCTAACCTAGACATCAGAATGCTGCCACTACAAATTATTTATAAGGTCTTCTAAAACTAAATATAGACATCAGAATGCCACTATTTACGTCACTGTTCCTAGACATCAGAATGCCACTGTTTCCTAACCCATAAAACGTCATTGTTCCTAGACATCAGAATGCCATGATTTCCTTACCCATAAAACTATCAGAATGCCACTATTTACGTCACAGTTCCTAGACATCAGAATGCCACTGTTTCCTAACCCATAAAACGTCACTGTTCCTAGACATCAGAATGCCACTGTTTCCTAACCCATAAAACATCACTATTCCTAGACATCAAAATGCCACTGTTTTCTAACCCATAACACGTCACTATTCCTAGACATCAGAATGCCACTCTTTCCTAACCCATAAAACGTCACAGTTCCTAGACATCAGAATGCCACTCTTTCCTAACCCATAAAACATCACTGTTCCTAGACATCAGAATGCCACTCTTTCCTAACCCATAAAACATCACTGTTCCTAGACATCAGAATGCAACTGTTTCCTAACCCATAAAACGTCACTGTTCCTAGACATCAGAATGTCACTGTTTCCTAACCCATAAAACGTCACTATTCCTAGACATCAGAATGCCACTCTTTCCTAACCCATAAAAGTCACAGTTCCTAGACATCAGAATGCCACTCTTTCCTAACCCATAAAACATCACTGTTCCTAGACATCAGAATGCAACTGTTTCCTAACCCATAAAACGTCACTGTTCCTAGACATCAAAATGCCACTCTTTCCTAACCCATAAAACGTCACTATTCCTAGACATCAGAATGCCACTCTTTCCTAACCCATAAAACGTCACTGTTCCTAGACATCAGAATGCCACTCTTTCCTAACCCATAAAACATCACTGTTCCTAGACATCAGAATGCAACTGTTTCCTAACCCATAAAACGTCACTGTTCCTAGACATCAGAATGCCACTGTTTCCTAACCCATAAAACGTCACTATTCCTAGACATTAGAATGCCACTCTTTCCTAACCCATAAAACGTCACAGTTCCTAGACATCAGAATGCCACTCTTTCCTAACCCATAAAACGTCACTGTTCCTAGACATCAGAATGCCACTGTTTCCTAACCCATAAAACGTCACTGTTCCTAGACATCAGAATGCCACTCTTTCCTAACCCATAAAACGTCACTGTTCCTAGACATCAGAATGCCACTCTTTCCTAACCCATAAAACGTCACTGTTCCTAGACATCAGAATGCCACTCTTTCCTAACCCATAAAACGTCACTGTTCCTAGACATCAGAATGCCACTCTTTCCTAACCCATAAAACGTCACTGTTCCTAGACATCAGAATGCCACTCTTTCCTAACCCATAAAACGTCACTGTTCCTAGACATCAGAATGCCACTCTTTCCTAACCCATAAAACGTCACTGTTCCTAGACATCAGAATGCCACTGTTTCCTAACCCATAAAACGTCACTGTTCCTAGACATCAGAATGCCACTCTTTCCTAACCCATAAAACGTCACTGTTCCTAGACATCAGAATGCCACTCTTTCCTAACCCATAAAACGTCACAGTTCCTAGACATCAGAATGCCACTCTTTCCTAACCCATAAAACGTCACTGTTCCTAGACATCAGAATGCCACTCTTTCCTAACCCATAAAACGTCACTGTTCCTAGACATCAGAATGCCACTCTTTCCTAACCCATAAAACGTCACTGTTCCTAGACATCAGAATGCCACTCTTTCCTAACCCATAAAACGTCACTGTTCCTAGACATCAGAATGCAACTGTTTCCTAACCCATAAAACGTCACTGTTCCTAGACATCAGAATGCCACTCTTTCCTAACCCATAAAACATCATTGTTCCTAGACATCAGAATGCAACTGTTTCCTAACCCATAAAACGTCACTGTTCCTAGACATCAAAATGCCACTTTTTCCTAACCCATAAAACGTCACTGTTCCTAGACATCAGAATGCCACTCTTTCCTAACCCATAAAACGTTACTGTTCCTAGACATCAGAATGCCACTTTTTCCTAACCCATCAAACGTCACTGTTCCTAGACATCAGAATGCCACTGTTTCCTAACCCATAAAACGTCCCTATTCCTAGACATCAGAATGTCACTGTTTCCTAACCCATAAAACGTCACAGTTCCTACACATCAGAAGGCCACTCTTTCCTAACCCATAAAACGTCACTGTTCCTAGACATCAGAATGCAATTGTTTCCTAACCCATAAAACGTCACAGTTCCTAGACATCAGAATGCCACTTTTTCCTAACCCATAAAACATCACAGCTCTTATTATTTTCTCGTATGTTTTTCCTTGGTGACATTGTCTTCTTTTTATAAAAATAGAGTAAACATAAATAATTTGATTTTTTTTTACTTCGGTAATGTTACATAGAATATTCAAATAAACTTTTAAAAAATATGGATGGGAAAAACTTATTAAATAAGTATCTTTTTAATGTTAAATTTGTTTCAAAATAACCTTCTGTGAAATCTATTATAGTAGGATAGAAATTAGTGAAGAAGAATGGTTGAATAATTGTACCAATGATCTAATAAATTAATTAATTTTATTGTGTTAGAAACCCTATCAAATACAGAACTAAAAACAAAGACACAATATTATTCTTTTTAAAGTTCATACATTAATGACACACAAATCTTTACAAATTTGTGGTCCCATGGTCTAGTTATATGACATTGTCCACTTTGGTTGGAGGGTTAAATTTGTTGTTAAATACTAAAATGGAATGATTCATTCCCATTGCTAAAAAGAGAGATGAAGCTCTGACCTTAACGTTAACAATCATACCCTCTAACCAACTAAACTATTCCAACAAATTATGAATATTAGCCTAGATATTATCTACTTTGACTCATTCCATATCGTCGTCAACCTCACGGTTTTAAAACACGTCTAATAGTAAGAGATTTTCACATGCTTATAAGAAATGTTTCATCCCCTCCCCAACCGAGGTGGGAACCCCCTTGTGTTCCCAGCAACCTCGTTGGCACACCACTCAATGACTAGCTCTAATACAATTTGTTACAAACCAAGCCCACCTCTTTCAGATATTGTCTACTTTGGCTAATTATGTATCACCATCAGCCTCACGATTTTAAAATATGTCTACTAGGAAGAGATATTCACAATCTTATAGGAAATGTTTGGTTCCCCTCTCCAGTTGTTAGCAAATATTGTTTGTTTTGGCCTGTTACGTATCGTCGTAAGTTTAAAAGTTATAAAACGCTTCTTTTAGGTCAAGGTTTCTACACCCTTATAAGGAATGCTTCATTCCTCTCTTCATCCAATGTTAGGTCACACAATAAATAGTTAGGATGGCTGAGTGTTTGAAGGCGTTAGGAGTCAAGTTTTGGTCCTTGTGAGAGTGCGTGGGTTGAAATCCCACTTTAGACAACCTACTTAGAAAGGTTTTCTTTTATAAAGTTGCTATTCTTTTATTAAATTGATTCAAATTTTTTTTTCAAAAGATGTTTTCACACCCTTAAGGAATGGATTCATTCATTTAGCAGAACTTTTGACTTTGTTGTTAAAGCCCACACGCTCTAACAAACTGAGGCATGCAATTCTCAATAAAAATTTTGGTCTTTGGTTTGAAAGATATTTCTATAAGGAACATTGAAAATTGAAAATATATGTGCTCATTTTGTAAAGCTGGCTTTTCTTTTTAGGGCATGCAATTCTCAACTTCCATTGACAAAGTGGGAAGTGGTGATTTGGAAACATCCTTCATTTCATTGACAAAGTGGGAAGTTGTAATTTGGAACCATCCTTCAAATCCACCTCTTCATACTCATTGCAAATCAAAAGACGAAGATTTAGGTTAGTAGAGTATATATATATATCTACATACTCACGGTGGAATCCAAGTTTTTATTTTAAGTTTTGAAATTTTAAAAACAAAAAATTAAACTATTTAATTTTTACATAATATTTATTAGGTTTTTAATGGTTTTATTTTCGTATTTTAATGGTTTTATTTTCGTATACTTCTTCAAATTTATATGTATATATTTATCTTAGTTGGGGTGTATCTAACCTAAAATTTTAGATTTGTTATGGACTTAGGCGTGCATATCGTCAATCCAGGAACCCAATTCTATTGGGACTTTAAGGAGAATTTTTTTCAAACGACATTGTTTTGGTGTGACTTTGAGAGCAAATTAGGGCATGCTTCATTCGTGGTTTTCTGGTAAGAAAAGGGAACATGGCTTTCTGATCGATGGGGTAATGAAAGATGCATATGGTTGGCAGATAGTAATTAATAATCCTCTAAACAAATTTGAGTTCTTGCACGCAGAAAAATGGTTGTTCTCAACCTTATTAAATAATGATCTAAGTTAGTGGATGAAAATGTGGCATCTTTATTGCTTTTGTGGAACAAACCTTTGTGAGAACCACCAAGAAAATAAAGTTGTTTTAGTTATTTACTATGGGAATAAAACAGGAAAGTAAACGAGAGTAAAACTACTCTAAATTAAATTCTGGTGGTTGATTCAAATTCACTACTCTAAATACTCTAAATTAAATTCTGGGTTCAAATTCACTACTCTAAATACTCTAAATTAAATTTTGGTGGTTGATTCAAATAATATTAAGACCGTTACAAGTTAGATTTAAATTCTAAATCTAGGTCTAGAGGCATTACACCCTTAAATGAAGCAATGATGTTACGACCGAGATCCATCGCTAGCAGATATTGTCCTCTTTGGACTTTCCCTTTCAGGTTTCCTCTCAAGGCTGTAAAACGCGTCTGCTAGGGGAAGGTTTCCACACCCTTATAAAGGGTGATTTGTTATCCTCTCCAACTAATGTGGACATCACACATCATGACCTTATTCTCTTCTTGAAGTTCGAGTAAGGTTTGATGTGTAGTACTTTTCTATATACGAAACACACATGCGCACATGGACCCATTAAGTGAGCTCGTATACATACCTTATGGGTCTGATGGCAGGATTGCGAACACTCACGTTGCCAGAAACCACAAAGGGGAAGGAGCATGCATAATATCATAGTGTACATAATCATAACAAGAAAGTCTCTCGATGCATGTGACATGTGAAATGAATGAGACCTATAGTTTCGAATCATGATACATAGTTATGATGCAAATCATACATCCATTTTATTTTTCATGACATAGAATTCCTATGAGATATACACACGTATATTGGACAAATCTTCTATGGTTAATATACATGGTTTATCAATGTCTCATTGGCACAACTTGAACATGTTAACATAATATGTGTGGTGTAATATGTGAAGGTTCAAACATTATATATCATTCATATCGCAACGTAGATTCATAACATAAAATGTAACACCCCTAATTTTCTTGAGCTAATTAGTGACGTCAACTCATGCCTGCACATAAATGCAGAAATTCATAATAGACATTTTTAAAATAAGGCCATGGACTTACATAATTAATTCAAAACATGAAATTCAACCATTTTAAAGGAAAATCAAGCTTCACACAAACACCTAACAAAATTAACTGAAATCTAATATGTCCTACATGTACTAACTTAAAATTCAAAACATTCAAAACATTCACCTGCTTTATTATTGTCTATACTGACTTCCATGGCCTGCCCAACCTTCACCTTCATCAGTTCGATCTTTACCTTCTCTCTCCTATTATTTGTTTTAATATAAATGTGAGATATTGTGAAGTCCTAAAAAAATATGCCAAAAAAGAATGTGCCGGTAAGGTTGAGTTTCACTCCAACCCTTCCACGCCAAATTGGAGTTAATAAAGAGTACTCCAAAACTGCTTATAATTAACACCATATCAAGTCTCATTTTCAAGAGAAGTTGTTTTTTCTTAAAATGGGAGTTGAGATTCTCCACCTTATTCACATTGGAGAATAACTTTGGTTGTTTTTTCTTTTCTCACGGTTAACTTTGTATTTATTAGAGATTGTATTAACAAGTTGAGAATGATAGACATATTCTCTTTGATTAGTGGGCAACTGATCTCCATTTTAAATTTGGTCATTGGATTCGATGAGTTGTGTTTCTTCTATAACATACTTAGAAGGCCATTTCAATATGTCATGATTCAAAGATTTTATACAAAGTTACAAGGCCATTGGTATATGTCCATATTTAACCAAGATTTGGATGGTAAATGACCAACATACCCCTATAAGAATTCTAAAATGTTTTCAAGATTCCAAAAGACCTCAATTGTTAAATAAAATTTTTAAGAGACCCATTTATGACCTTAAGGGTAAGTATGCAAGATTATGAGGAATTAGAACGTGTTTGAGGTATGAACTCTAAGAAAAATGACAAAACAACCCCTAAAAACCTTTTATAAGAATCAAGGTTTGTTATGAATATCAAATGACAAGATGTGTATATGAAACTATTCTTAATTATCTCAAGTTTTACTATATATAAGAACATTTATTATGCTTATGCAATATCATTCTTAGATGAGAGTTTTATTAAGTCACTCAATCAAGAAATTTGAGGAAATAACATTTTTTTTTTTTTTTTGAGATGTTTATGCACAAATAGTAAGAGGAAGCTTTGAGGTTGTATGAGCAAAGTGGTCAAGGATTGGATACTTTAGCAAGATTTAGAGTTTATGACTTAAAAGATAAAGTAATACATATAGACGAATCAAGTCATGATCTACTTAAAGGAAGAAACTAAATCACCGGGAAGAAATTAGGAAGGTTTGAATTAAGGTTGAATGTTATATCTAAGTTATTCCAACATTAATTCCAACATGAGATCTGAGCCTTGAATTTAATTGAATTTTTTTAGATTATGGCCTGGACAACTTGGTTAAGGTAGACCGAGCCATAGACACATGAGCTACTAAGTCAGGACTTCACACTCCTTAACATTTGTTTTAGAGAGCAATAGCTCTAGTCATTAAGAGGTAAGAATGGGCCCACACGACGATATATTGAACATTAAGAGCTAATCCAGATAGTTATACATACATGTAGAAACAAGGGTTCCCTCAAGCATATGAACCAAGAAGGCAAGGTTAAAAGGTTTTCTCGGAGTTCGATATAGTTGTGTGGGTTAGAGTGATGTTGTTGGGCTCACTAATTTCCCATAGCTTAATTAATTTAAGCTTCTGAAAAATTGAAAGAAGAAAGGGTCTGAGCGTATCAAACCCAAGCCAGATCAACCAAAATATTGACCAAGAGCCTTAAAAAAATATATTCTTCGACGACTTTAAACAGTTCAAGTGGGCTTATAAAATGAAGTGATGGACCTCCCTTTTACAGTGGGACAATACCATTAATTCTCTTAATAATATATTTTCATGATACGGGATTACAACACTACGAACTTTAAAAATAATGTCTTAAAATTGGAAAGTTTTGAACTTTTATTATGCATAAAATTATGTAACATAAACTCAATTGGCTTGATTACGAGCTATGGATCTGCAATTTGCATAAAACCTTTGGCCCATTAGTTAAGTTTGTTAGAACGTCACACTAATTAAGTGCGAAGGTTGCAGGTTTGCCACTTGGACGGGTCAATTTCATTAATTCTCAATGATATCTTTAATGATACGGGGTTAAAAGCACTGCAAACATTAAAAGATAATGACCTAAAATTTTATATTTATTATGCATAAAATTATGTAACCTAAACTTGATTGACTAGTTTAGGGGCTACTGCTTGTTAATAACACAAAGGTTGGATGGGCTAATTTCATAATGACTTTAATTTAGAGAGTTTTAAGTTTTATTATGCATTAAATTATGTAACCTAAATTCGATTGGCTAGATTAGGAGCTACTGTAGGTTTGACACTTGCATGGTCAATTTCATTAATTCTCAATAATTATATATTTAATGATACTAGATTTAAAAGATAATCACTTATAGTTTTAAGTTTATTATGCATAAAGTTATGTAAACCAAACTCGATTGACTGGATTAGGAGCTAATGATCTATAATGTACATAAAATATATTACCTATCAGCTCAGTTTGTTAGGTTGTTGTGCTAATAACGTGAAGGGTTGTAGGTTCGACAAATACATAGGCTAAATTTTATTAATTCTTAATAATATCTTTTCATGATACGGGGTTACAACACTACGAACTTTAAAGATAATGACTTGAAGTTTTAATTTTATTATACATAAAATTATGTAACCTAAACTCGATTGACTAAATTAGGAGCTATTGATCTACAACGTGCATAAAACCTATGGCCTATTAGCTCAGTTGGTTAGAGCGTCGTGCTAATAACGCGAAGGTCGCAGGTTCGACACCTGCATGGGCCAATTTCATTAATTTACTTTAAAAGATAGCATGGGCCAATTTCATTAATTTTTAATGATATCTTTTCATGATACGAGTTAAAACACTTCAAACTTTAAAAGATAACAGACTTTGTTAAGTTTATTATGCATGAAGTTATGTAAACGAAACTCGATTAACTGGATTAGGAGCTAATGATCTATAATGTACATAAAACCTATGGCCTATTAGCTCAGTTGGTTAGAGCGTCGTGCTAATAACGCGAAGGTCGCAGGTTCGACACCTGCATGGGCCAATTTCATTAATTTTTAATGATATCTTTTCAAGATACGAGTTAAAACACTTCAAACTTTAAAAGATAGCATGGGCCAATTTCATTAATTTTTAATGATATCTTTTCATGATACGAGTTAAAACACTTCAAACTTTAAAAGATAACAGACTTTGTTAAGTTTATTATGCATGAAGTTATGTAAGTTAAAACACTTCAAACTTTAAAAGATAACAGACTTTGTTAAGTTTATTATGCATGAAGTTATGTAAACGAAACTCGATTAACTGGATTAGGAGCTAAGACTTTGTTAAGTTTATTATGCATGAAGTTATGTAAACGAAACTCGATTAACTGGATTAGGAGCTAACGATCTATAATGTACATAAAACCTATGACCTATTAGCTCAGTTGGTTAGATTGTCGTGCTAATAACGTGAAGGTTGTAGGTTCGAAAATTACATATTTTTAGGAACAAGGAGGTAAATGAACTGACTTTGACGGCAAGATTAAGTGTAGTCAGAAGAGAAAATTAACTTGCGGGAGGGAAAGCGCGTCAGACAGCCTGAGGGACACGTGTTGACGATTGGTGGAATAACGCGTCAAGCGCATTGTAAAGTGACGCGGCTCCACTCGATATGCGCGACACGCGGTAGCTCTTCCAACCCACGCCCACATCTAACCCAGTTTGACTCAAAGGATGTTCAACCCGATCCGCATGGTGCCACGCTTAAATGTAAAGAATTTCACTTCCCAGCGCTCACCTCCAAATTACCTTCCCATTCTCTAACCTTTCAATCTCCACTTCTAAAAGCTTTCTTTTCTTTTTCAATGTCTACTTTCTCCTTCAAAAGGCATCTCGTTCGACGATTTCAACGTTTGCATCTGAGACTTCTCCACAGATTTATCCACGACAGATTTTGGTTGTTGCTCTAAATCTCTGTTCTCCTTCTAATGATCTGGAAGTTTCTTTGGCTCATTTGCCGATCGCGTATTCAATCCAGATTCCTTCTTCGATTTTCTCGTCTCCGATATCGCGATTTTGCCAAATCCGCTGCATATACCCTCATTTCCAACGGATTCCACCACCTCATAACTACCACCATCGTATTTTTTTGCATCGTGTTCTTTCGCTTTCCGATCTTCATTTTAAGCCATCAAGAGAAGACCTTCATTTGTTGCGTCATCCATGGCTAGGTTGATTGTTTCTTCCATCTTTTTATCGACTCAAGATCCTTTTGCAAAATGCCCCTCTGCTACAATTGTAACATTTTTCGAAGTTAAAATCGTTCGCATAGTGACCATATTTGTGACATTTGTAGCACTGAATGTTGGAGTAAATTGATCGGCCACCTCTTCCTCGACTGTGTCCTCTTCCACGCCAATTTGCTTGGCTCGACTATCCCTTCTTCTTATAGTATCCTTCATGACTATTGCCTTGATCACCATGACAATTTTTACTACTTTCACGGCCACAACCTCTACCTTCAAAATTTTGAGAGTAGTGTACCTTCTCATCATTGATTGATGCCTTGGTTTGAAGTGCTTGATCGAGTCTTTCCTACTTCTTCTTCTTACGTTGCTCGTGTGCCTTGAGAGAACCGGCTAGCTCATCGACTATGAACGTCGCTAGGTCATTTGACTCTTCTATCGCCCATACAACATTCTCAAAGTTGTTGGTTAATGACCTTAAAATCTTCTCCAAAACCCGCGGCTCGGCTAACATTTCTCCATTTCGATTGAGTTGGTTTACCACAGTCTGTAAATGCATGATGTAGTCAGATACATTTTCTGACTCCATCAACTTCATGTTCTCCAACTTGCCACGAAGAGTTTGGAGACGCACTTGCTTGACTCAGTCGATTCCTTTGAACATTTTTCCTAAAGTGTACCACGATTCTTTTGAAGTAGTTGCACTGGCAAACTTCTCAAAGCCCAACTCGTCAATGACTCAGAACAACATGTACAGTGCCCCCTTATCCTTTGATCACACCTCTTTTGATTCTTCTAACCCTTCTTCGACTACCTCCCATGCATCTTGAGAACCGAGAAGAGCTTTCATATGAATGTTCCAATTCTCATATTTTGTCTTCGATAGTCGCGGTAGCAGCATTTGACCTATCACATTCGCCATTGGCTTGATACCAATTTGTTAAAGAAAACTCACAAATTTGTGAAATAAATCTCACACAAACTAATGATAGAAGGAGACAAAGAACACTCTGTTTATTTGAAAATACTTCTTCTATTGCTTCTCTGTATCTTTTTTTTTTCTCTCTACGCTTTACCATTTTACAATAGAAATAACAAATGTATAAGGTTTCTAAAACTAAATACAGACATAAGGATGCCATTATTTCCCGACCCATAAAAAGTCATTGTTCCTTTAAAGATTCTTGGCCTTTCATCTTCCACACTCTAGGCCTTTTCCTCTAAGACTGACTCTTGGATTCAAAACTCACTAAAATTCTCCATGGGGAATCCGATCCCCGCCACTTCCTTGCAATGAATCCCTTACCCTGGTCCCCACACAAATAAATAGAGGATTTCGTTGAAACGGAGAATGAAATAGATGGTGGGGATGATGACAGGGAATGGACATCGCTACTTGTGGCCCCTGCACATGTCGTGTTTTATGATTGTATGACATATACTATGTTATGTATATGCTATGATATACGATATGTTGCATGAAAGTTACGCTATGATATCATATACACTATTGTAGGATTATGAACAATGTTATGGTTTGCTGTTATTTGGTGCATGATCCTTCATGTATCATTTCATATAAACTATGTTAATACGTACACTCTATGACTATGAGACATTAGAAAATTATGTATTGTTAATTATTAAAAATATGAAATGAATCAAGTATTTATCTCTCATAGAAACACTATGCTAGGAATAGATGGGAGGTATGACTAGCGCAATGAATATATGTCATGCTTTAATGTTATGGGACCTCATGCATTTTGTATACCACGTGCATCGAGATACTTCTATATTATGTTTAGTACACTCTATGCCTATGTATTGTCAATCATGAACAATATGACAAGAATCAAGTATATATGTCTCATAGGCACGTTATGTCGTGTTTTAATGTTAGGGATCTCATGCATTTTATATGGGAGGTGCATCGGGATACTTCCCCATTATGATCCGTACAGATACATACCTTACAATATTTATGTTCTTTATGATATTATGCGGGTCTTTTGCCTTCATGGTATTTGGTAGTGTGAGTGTGCTCAAGCTCGACGAGGTAGACCTATAGAATACTCTTATACCAACCCACCTGGTGGTTAATGTACATATTCATGGGTCGTGTGTAAGGAAGTACAACATATTCAACTCTGCTCAGATTGAAAAGCAAAGCCCAAGCCCATGTCACAATGTATTTATGAAAGGATAGGTCCCACTATATTACATGTGATTCATATTCTGATGCTGACAGTGGGATTACTTACTGAGTATTTATTAAAGTACTCAAACCACATGCTATTCTTATTTTAAAGTAAAGGTAAGATACCCATTTATGGATGACAATATTGCGTTGAAGGCCAAGGAACCAAAGTTAGGGTAGTTGCATTCATATTATTTTTAATGATCCTTAGATTAGATGAGGGCATTGTTTTATTTTTATTTAAACTAATGTTATCCATTTTCCACTATGTTGTTCATAACAATATTGTTTTAATGAGTTCATTATGAACATTGAAGTCCATAGCACCGTTTATGAAATGTTGTAAATGAATTCTTTCATGCATAGTAGTAATGTCATGTATGTTGTGACGATAGTGTTTAATAGAAAAATAGAGTAGTTGGTTATAAGAACCATGAATAAAAAGGGGATAAAAATCTATGTCCTCTGACCGGTGTAGATAGTTTTTACTGATTATTTAGAAAGTTCAATCTCAAAATCATAGTGATTCTCAAACTCTCAATGTCGGTTTAAGCTTCCCCTATTAAGTTGAAAGTTTGGAACAAGAATCGAGCTCCCAATAGTAGGCAATAAGCATTTAGATTTTGGGTCTCGTACTCTCAGATTTCTTCCAAATTCGGGAGCAATTCTACACCATTTTTGTAACGGATCAGATAAAAAAAAAAAAAACAGAAGTTCGCCGAAATTTTCGTTCGCACACGACCCACAAAGGGCGGCCGATGTCTGGGTCACCACGGAAACCAAACCCAACCTTCAGCCACCTCGAAGATACCTATAGAGAAGAAAAAAAAGTGAAAAACTAGAAAGACGTCAAAACCTCCGTTTTACACAACGAAAGTAATCCCAGAGACTTTTACACACACTAGGAGTAGATTTAGACCAATCCTACACGTTGTACACCGTCTAAAGTTCCAAGAAATTTACTTTAAGATCGTTTCCTTTTCGTTTGTTTCGAGAAATATATCGATCAATTCCAATTATTTCTTTTTCTATTGATTCTTTTACGATTGAGATGTATGGATCCATGGGCTTATGGTTTATACATTCGTTTTAGTCTCGACTCTAGGAATAATTTTTTTCGCTATCTTTTTTCGCGAACCGTCTAAAGTTCCAACTTAAAAGGCGAAATGATTTCTCATTATCTCAATTGAAGTACTGAGCCTCACAAGAATCCCACAAACTTTTTTACACACACCAGAGGTAGATTTAGACGAATCTTACACGTTGTACACCGTCGGGCAAGGGAGACAGAGTGTCGGATTTCTAAACCCTCTCAGATCTGGGAGTATTAGGCCTTTACGAACCAAACACATACCAAAAATAGAATTAGGCGGAGAAGGAGATTCGGAAACGGAGAAAAAAGGAGGGAAAAAGGACGTCAAAACGACGTTACCTAGGTGAGAGAGAGGTCGCCAGAAAATTGGTGAGTAACCGAGCGAAGGAGACGAAGTCTGACCCGAAGGCCGGACTCCCGTGACCCGAACTGAGCCCAATCCACTTTTGTCTAAACCGCGGCTGACGACACTTTCGCAGCCCAATCGCCTCAGTACAAACCAGAAAGCCCGGTTATGGCCTAACCCACCAGCCACGACTCGAGAGCAAAAGCCCAACAGCCCACCTACACGTTTTCCTTCAGCCTAGGCTAGCCCATCACTCGTGATCAACCCGAAAACCCACACCTCGTCCTGAGACTGCTGTACACGCGTTGTCCTCTGGTTATGCCAAGTGGCACGTCTACAGCACGACACCCCTCGGCTCTGGTGACTAATTGGCTCGGCGGTGGCTTCTCAGCTCCAGCAGCTTATTCGGCTCGAGAAACTTATTTCCGACCCATTTCTCACCGTTCCGACCCTCCTGGAGACTTAGTTTCGACCCCGTTTGAGGTAAAATAGATCATTTTAAGGTTGTATTTCACAAATTCAAGTTGGAAATTAATTATATTTGTGAAATACTAACGAATGTGTCGAAAGATCCAATGGGAACCAACCACCAATAGAAGCGTAGGACGTTTACGAGGAGTTAGAAGCTTACGTTTATATTTTAGGGAGTACTTCAGCTAAGGCCTACTAGGTAAGTGGCTCACCCATCGTAGGTTACGCGTTATTTGTTATATGTTGGCACGTGCCCGTGGATTCGCACGTGTCATTAAATTGTATGCTAGACTAATATGCTTAAGTACGTAATCTTGTGAACGTGAATGTATGTTGTTTAGTCTGATGTGATATGTAGTGCTTATGACGTTTATTATGTTCTTGAATGATTATGGCATGATTGTATGAAATATTTGAATGTAAACAGCATGTAATGTATGACATGAAATACGGTAAATTGCTCGAAATATAACTCCGATAGGATTACGTATGTTACGTAGACTTAAAATGAGAAAATTACATGTTAAGCATGAAATAGGACAGTTATATTTGTTAATGACAAAGGTAGAAGTAATGGGGACCTCATGCATTATGTGTTCTCATGCATTTGGGGGGATACCCCTATCCCATCACGAGGGTACGAACGCGTACATCCAATGGCAGGACAACAATCTTTATGCCTTGCATAGCGCTGCCGTGACGGTTACTAGTTCTAACGAGTGTCCGGCCTAAGGAGCTCCTAGAGTATGCTCACCGGACAAGGAAAGTGGCCCAGCGGTGTGCAAACTAGCTGGTGAGCCCATACTCGCTCGTATGGGCTGTGTGTAGAGTATATGGTACACGTCCAAATTTACCCATTAGAACAGCACCGTAGGGAAAACGGAATGAAAGATAGGTCTCATCATCTCTTTGCATGTGATTGTTGCATAACCCCGATAGGGGGTCACTTACTGAGTATTCTAGAAATACTCAAGCCTTGTGCTACTTTACTTTTTAGATAAAGGCAAGGCACCCATGTGAGATCGACGGCGGCATCGTACACCCCCGGACAGTGGCACATGCATAGGGTAGTTGTTTTCCATTTTTGTAGTATAGGTTAGTATAGGCTGAATTCGGTTTGCATCATTAGTATAGGTTAGAATAGGTTGAATTGTAATCGCATAATAAACCATAGGGTAGTATAAGACAACTGTTTCAGTATTGTAATCGTTTTTCACAAGGTAATAAAAGACGTGTAGTCGCATTTATGATAAGGGCCCATTTAATGTAAATTCCGCATTTCAAGATATAGTAATAACCTTAGATTAAATAGGTAAAATTTAGGTCGTTATAGTTAGTCGCATTTATGATAAGGGCCCATTTAATGTAAATTCCACATTTCAAGATATATTGATGACCTTAGATTAAATAGGTAAAATTTAGGGTCGTTACGATTTCTCTTCAAACTTGTTCTTACAATGCTGAAAGTGCCTAGAAATTGTTCCCCCAATCCAGTTCGCCATTGAAGAGCATAAAGGAAAAATTAAAATTTCAATCCAAGGATACACGAGAATACGTCAAGAAAGGACGATCCCAATCGCACCTCCAAGAAATGTTTCCATAGAAGACAACGAAGAGAAATAACCTCTAGAACAAGCCCAATTTAAGAATATCCGTTTTGGGCTCAAATTAGGAGTAAATTTCAAATTCCTATCTACGGTCTCTTATCCTTCAAATTAAGGATTTCTTCAACTCCAGAGCAAGAAGTTACTTCTACTCCATCCTTGCCAACTGTGAAGCCAAGAAAGTTAACTTTTTTCAGGCAAAACTACACTTATTAAAATTAGCATAAAGTTTCTGTTTCTTAAGTATAATCAAAACTTACTTCACATGCTCATACAAAGTCTTTGAATAAATTAAAATATAATCAAAATGTACAACATGTTTTTCTAAATATTCTCTTAAAACGTGATTCATTAAGTGCATAAATGTACTAGGAGCATTAGTTAACCCATAAGGCATAACAAGTCATTCATACAATCCAACCTTAGTTTTGAAAGCTCTTTTCCATTCATCTTCTATATGCCTTCTAATTTAATGATATTCAGATTTCAAATCAATCTTTGTAAATAGATATGAACCATGCAATTCATCAAGCATATGGTCTAGCTTGGGAATAGGATGTCGATACTTTACAGTGATTTTGTTGATGGCTCAAGAATCCACGCACATGTGCCACGTTCTATCTTTCTTTGGCATCAATAAGACTGGTACAGAACATGGACTCAAACTCTCTCGTATATAGCCCTTGTCTATGAGCTCCCCAACTTGCCTCTGAATTTCTTTAGTCTCAGTTGGGTTTGCTCTATAAGCTAGCCTATTAGGAATGACTACCCCCGGAATGAAATCTATTTTATGTTCAAGATCTCTAATGAGAGGTAGTCCTTTAGGTACTTCATCTTGGAACACATTCTCAAATTCTTGTAAAAGAGATTGAAATTTATCCTTTCAATATGACCTCCTTGTATTCCTCCACTTCCTCTTTACCCTTGGATGTCTCATCTTTGTTCTTTTTTTCAATCTCATACTTACCTCTAACCTTGAAATTTATCCTTTCAATATTTGCATTTTTTTTCCAAGGGTTGTAAGTAATAGACTTAGAAATAGCATACCTCTTGGAGTTCTCCTTCTCCCAAGCTAGTTGCCCTTCGATTTTGACAGCAAGGTGTAACAATTCTTGCATATCAAAGTACGCTTACCTATCGACTTGGTGAGCAAGTTTTTAGTTCATCCCACCGAGGAATCTAGCCATTGAATCCTCTTCGTCTTTATCAATGCATGCTCTATTCATAAGGGCCTCCATTTCTGTGTAATATTCTTCATTACTTTTGGATCCCTATAGCAGAATCTAGAGTTTTTGCTTGGGTACTCGAGAATAATGCTTCGGATTGTAAACTTTTCTCATTAATGTCTTCAATTCCTCCCACATTTCAATTGGTTTTTCATAGTTTTTGTTGGACTCTTTCTCTCCCACCCTAGGACTATGTCCCGCTAAAAGAGTGACATTGTCATCTTCTTCATTTTCAACTCCTTCATTCAAGAGTATTTCCCTTCCTTGATGATTACCTAAGGCTATTTCAATTCACTCCATCCGGTTTGTCGATGTACTAACTACTTGATTTAAATAAGTAATAGTTCTGACTTGTGCTTCTCTCCACCTAGCTTTATTGATTTCCCCTCCATTTCCTTCGTCTTGGTTCATGATTGTACAAAAAATAGTTAAATATGCTTAGGATCTCACATACACAACTCACTAATTTTATACTCAGGGACACTCGTGTTTATTACACACAAAGGTAGGCTATTTGTGAAAGTGACTAAATTATGATCAAGGTAGGCTAATACATGGATAAAGCAATTAATAACAAGCTATTCAATGAAATCAAGATAAATTAATTATGAAATAACAACAAAATAACAACAAAAAATAAACAAAGAAAGAAGGGCACGGATAAAGCAATTAATAACAAGCTATTCAATGAAATCAAGATAAATTAATTATGAAATAACAACAAAATAACAACAACAAATAAACAAAGAAAGAAGGGCACAAATATTTTTTGTTTTGGATGGAATTGCACATTGAAAAAAAAGAATTCCAGAGAGAATGGTGGTGAAGATGTGAGAACAACCTAACTTTCCTTTTTTATAAAATACGAGAAAATTTAGAATTTATCTTCAAGTCTAAATGATGAGAAAAAAAAAAATCAAACACAAATGTTCTAGATTTAGATGGAATAAGAAAGAATGTGAATTGAAGTGTTTGATCTTTATAAATGGTCTAAAATAAATGGTAATGACCATGTATAATGAACAAATATGATAAGAATTTCTTTTTTTTTTTTGTTTTTTTTTCAGGGTCTAAATATGATGCTAAAAAAGAAAATGAGAACAAGGTCAAAATATGACGAACAAGATGGAAATGGCCGCAAGAAAATAAATGGACAGATTTAAAGAAAGGGAAAACAATAGCATAACGAATAAACTAGAGATAAAATCAATTCTAGAGTAGGTCACATAGATCCAACCTAAACTCTGACACCAGTTTGACTAGGTAACCCTAATTCTCAACCCAACTATCCAAGCTTTGGTTGAAGCAAAAACCTTTAAATCTAAGAAATTAACTAATTCGTCCCAACTTTTGTTTTTGTTTTTTTGTTTTTTTTTTTCGTCTTCTTGTTAGATATTCGCCAACTATTCTCGAGTAGCAAGTCATCTGATCTTTCAAGAGTCATATATGTCATATAGTCATATATTGCATATTCGTCAACTCACCTATTGCAACTTGAATCGATAGTAGAGGAAATGGTAAGAGCATAACTAAATTACCTAATTTCTGGTATGCTTAAAAGAGTTAAACTGCGTGGCACCAATGGCGGGTAATAGCTTAGATAAGCGAAATAGGGAACAACTTTAATAACTCAATTTTAAAAACTTCAAAGCACAACTATAATAACTCAATTTTCAATACTTCAAATCACTCAATTTTCAATACTTCAAATCATTTTTCATGACACATACTGACAAAGAAAATTTGATAAAAATTGGAACAAGATTCGAAAACTAAGGACAACAACTCGTAACACATAGAACTGACGTGACAAATAAAAAATTTGATGAAAATTGGAACGAGATTCGAAAACTAAGGATAACAACTCGTAACACGTAGAACTTACGGTTTGAGATGACCCTCCTCTGTGACCTTAACTAACCATTAGTGATCCCCGAAAAAGGAAAAGTAATATATAATGCAACTAAATAAGTAACCTACTTGTAGGCGGTAATCAAATCCTTGATCGAGCGAGTTGCCACGGTTTTTCTTTAGGTTATAGAAAGTTCAGGTGTAGATTATATGTAACGACCCTAGTTTTCTAGCGGCCTAGAGTCACTAGAATATGCATGATGTAACTTCTTTATGCAAAAATATTTTTTACATTATGTTTTTGTATCGAGGGTTCCCCTAAGTTGAACTCAACATTATTATTAAGGATGCTAGATTAAGACTATGTAACAATGTTAGGAATCACGAACCTCCGTAATTATACGACATTGTCCACTTTGGTTGAAGGGTTAAATTTTTCCTTGCGCGGTACGCTTGGTGGAGAGAGACGCTAGCATCTCTAGGGGCACAGATCATAATATGGTAGCGAACGACAACTCGACGCCCGTCATCACGGCGTCGACCTCTTTGTGGTAGTGATGGAGATGCTGGCACACGACGGTGGCGTGGAGGAGTGAGTGAGCCTGCCCGAGATGGACCCCACAATGTGTGTATTTTCGTGCTTTGCATTTTCTTCTACTCGAACCTAAGACCTGCTCTAACCACTTGAGCTATTCTACTTGACTGTTGATAAGATCGGCTCTTCTGTACTGATATACCACCGATCGCTTCAACTAGGCTCTAATACCACTGGTTGACTCTGGCAAAACGTCGACGAAAAAAAACGGCCGAAAATGTTCCTTCGAAGAAATAATAGCTGAAAGTAAAAAGAGAGATGGAGAGAATTTGCTGAAGACCCGATGTTTTATTTCTCATAAGTTGAATTCTTTAAATAGCAAACATAATTACAAAAATTGAAAGAGTGGGCTAAAACTTCGCCAAAGTTAGCTAAAAATGGCCTG
This sequence comes from Cucurbita moschata, assembly GCF_002738365.1. NCBI lineage: Eukaryota > Viridiplantae > Streptophyta > Magnoliopsida > Cucurbitales > Cucurbitaceae > Cucurbita > Cucurbita moschata. The sequence goes on from NW_019268562.1 coordinate 1,413,738, forward strand.
CCAAATTTACACTCTTCCATTAGCGTAAATTCAGAACATTGAAAGGTGAAAACAACTTAACTAAATTTAAGGAGGACCATAGCTTTTATTTAATAGTAGCAACCTCCAACACGTGGGCTACGGTGCAATACTGGTACACCCGTGCCATCCCGTACTGTCTTTGATAAACCCATTTCAAAGGAAGTCGCCCGAGACACTCGTCTCGGCATGCTCGCCCACACTGTTACACACGTATGTGCCACAAGGTAGCTCACTTAGGCCACAGGGCCCAAGGGTGGTGGAGAGCTAACACCATGTTACCCCTAATAGTACATTTTGAGCCATTTCATTCTACTAGACATGATTTTGGTGAGTTGTCATACGGTGTCATGTATTGTCCGTCCGATGTCCGATTGACACCAAACTTGGCGAACATTCATATTTCATATAGACAGACTTAACTCCCAAACAGCATGCCCAAATTCCTTCCAAAACCCCAACTTTTGAGGTTAAGGCCAGGGGCCCTACCCGGCCCTTCAACAAGCCTATCTTGTCCTTCATGTATATTCTGATGTCTCTGTCTTGCTTATGTCTCAACTTGTCTTCAATGCCCACTTTGCATGGTGGTGTGTTGGATGATGCATCGTCCTCCTCGATCGCATCATGGCACCCTCCTATATTGGCCTGCATATGGCCGGATGGGCGTCTCTTGAGGGACGCCACTTTGCTTGTCATGGCGTGAGGGTCACAACCTACTCTCTTCATAGTATGGTTGTGACATTCTCCCCCACTTAACTTAGTCATCGTCCTCGATGACTCACTCGGGTCACAATCATATTGCAGAATGTGACACAGGGCATCCACTTAGAAGAAGAAATCATGGGCCTCAAAAAGCATCGATTGGTGTGAGATCATAGGTTACTTTGGACATGATTAGAGTTTTTGTGTCTGAGGACCTTGGTCCCTTATCCTTGAGTGGTACCTTGCATTTTTCTTACTTTGGTAGTTAAAGATTGTGTGGTATTGTTCTTGGTTCTCAGTCTTGTAAGGTTCTAAGGTTCGTAATTCCTAGAGGCATAAGTTGTAACTTGCATTGAACCATATGAACCCATCTTAGAAGGTCATAGTTTCCTAGGGAGTTCTTTAGAGGGGTCTAGAAGAGTCTTGATTCTTGTGGTGTTTCGTTTAGGTGTTTCTTGGGTTCTAACTTGGTTTAGGTTCCAAACTTGCTCCAATCAACTTGAAACCTCCAACATATCTTCATGTCCTTCGTAATAGACCTTATAAGAAGTACGAGATCATTTGAAGCACGTATAGACCTTCGATTTTCATAAGTCGTCCTAGGAGTATTTTGGTCATTTTACCCATAATTCTTTGTTTTGCTACTTAACGTGTTCCAATGGCTTTCAAATTTTCATAAGTTGTCCTAGGAGTTCATTTAGTGGGTTATTTTAACGTTACTTAAATCCTAAGCATTTTGATCCGTTCATGGCGTTATCTCACAGTTCTTTTTGTTTTTCTTTCATATATCCTAAATTCATACTTGTTTTAGGGTTCATATGGAAAATCCAATGGAATCCTGCAAACAAAACATCCAAGGTCACTACTTACCTCGTCGTCGACATTTGGGATTTCCGTTCTTGAGCTTCCAGTATCCGAAACATCTCAAATTTCCTTCCACAGACTCCTTATTTTGTCTAGTTTCTGGAACCATAAAGATTTTTGTGAGAACCGATCAGGAAGGATGTTAAAATTGAGAAAACCGAGGGAAGGTCAACATAAACGTATCTTTGACTTTTATTGGTCAAAGTTTTACCTTTGACTTTGGACTTCATCTTCTTCCTTGGTAGCTAGAAAATCTCGATTTTTTCTTATCAGACCCCTCTAGTTTTACCTTTTTACAGCTATATATAGACATTTAATGGATTCGATTTCTCCACAAAACCTTTAGATGAAGTTTCAAGCAAGAAGTAGAGACCAAGTTCATACCTTTTTGTGGTCTGTAGCACAAGTTATAACCTTCCAAAGTTCGTTGAAAAACATGTTTCTCGCCGGAGTATATCTAGAAACCTTTTGTTGGGCAGCCGATTATAAAACTTTTCAGTGCCTGATTCCTTCACGAAACTTGTTGTAAATCCCATATGAAATATGTAGGAGTTGGTAGGAAGGAAAATTATTAACCAAAGCCCTCGAATTTGGAAGAAATCTGAGAAAGAAAAACCCATAATCTAAGAGCTTCAAACTCGAGTTTTAGGAATTCTCATTACTCGATTCTTGTCTTAAAACTTTGCCCCAACTTCAGACTTGGGGAAGCTTCAACCGACATTGAGAGCTCCAAAATCATCGTGATTTGGAATTTTCTAGATAATTCGTCGTAAATATCCTCTCCAATCAGCGAGCTACCAACGTCGAGTTTGAATTCCGACTGTTGGACTTGATGATCTTTGAACGTTCTAGATTGTATATAAATTTGGGGAAAATCCAACGACATGATTTTGAGATTGGAAGGACTTTGTGCAGATGGTCACATGCAGAGGTTTTTATTTGGTAATTATCCATATCATCAGGGTAATTTGGTAATTTGCCACTTTTAGAATATTTTATTATTCTTTTTCCGAAAAATTCATAATTTTCCTAAAAATTTCTTCATCTCTTGTTGGTCATTTTTCCATCCTTGAGCATCATGAAATTCCATTTAGATAAGGAATTAAATATCCGGAAATTTCCTTAAAAATTTGAAAGTGACCTTTTCGTCCTTTTCGTTTACGCTTTCATTCCCAATACTTCTCCAAATGCCTTAGTCCTTACCGTTACTCGTTAGGGTATAGAAATGACTTGCTTAAGACCACTTTCCTTGCTTAATTCTCTTAATTTCTTTATTGGATCCTTTCGGTCTTACATGGGTGGCTTTGCTTCATTTTTTTTAGGGAGTTATAGCTTCTTACCTCGACCGACCATCAACAAACAACTAAAAAGAAATGTAGAAATTTAAAATAAACAGACGACTGGATTCCTTGGGACGACACCTTCTGTTACCTCATAGTTCTCGAGCAGCGCTTCTTACCTTGACCAAGACACGACTGGATGCCTTGGGACGATCCCCACTGTTACCACATAGTTCTCGAACAATGCTTCTATAACACCTGTTCATCGACAGCTCGATTCACATGAGTTACAACTAACATAGATATTTTGCTATGAAAATCGGTCATAAAAAAAAAAATTTCATACATGACAAGTAAAACATGTGAATCAAGTATATTTTACAACACAAAATAATCAAAGTAAGTTTTCAACAACAAAAGCACATGTACTTAAAACAGACTCAGATTAGGATTCCTTGTTGTCTCAAGCCTGCTGGTCTCGTCCTCGATTGGCCTGCAACTTCGAATTTGGCCAAAAAAGTTAAAACAATCTTGATAAGTAATTAATTTACTCAATAAATAGCTAACTTGTCATTCACAGGTTTATTACTTATCTTTGTAGTTGTTTAAGTTTTATTCTCCATTAATTTCTAGTTTCTATTACTCGGATCATTTGTAAGTTAATAAGGTATTTCAACTACCTCTCGCTTAGGTTACTTCAATATGGTTATTTAGAATTTTATGACTCGTACGTAAGACTCAATCTCAATCAATTACGGTCCGTCTACTAATTTCTTTAGCAGCATGTAACATCATATATACCAAAGGTCAAGAATACTCATTATTCATAATGTAACAAACACCGCGTCGGTCAGGAACTCTGCGAGAATTAGTAAACTACAATACTCATATTCTAAATCTTTCGATAATTTGTTTGGCGATAAATGGAAGTGCAGTAAAGATGAGAATCAATATTTGGTTTACCATGGATAGAAGAAATATCTCTCAGAAAGCACAAAATTTTATGAACAAGGTCAACTAAATTTGACAAGAATCGAAAGACATTGATAGATTTCCGACGCTTGCTTATTTTGTTAGCCAATGTATGCTACGTGACAAAATTTAGTACATCTAGAGATATTTTTGCCCACCATAATCTACTTTTGAAGCCTCCAAAGCCCCCCATCTCCCTTATATTTCTTCTTCCCCATTTGCTTCCCTACTCTTTCATTGGCTTCCGTACTCCTTCATTGGCACCCTCTTTCTTCCTTTTTTTTTTTGTGTGTTTTTCACGTGGTGAATGGTATCCATTTGCGGTGTTTGAGGGAACTTGCTACGTTTTTGGGTTTTCTCTCTTTTTAAAAATCTTTTTGTTTTCTTTGTTCATAAATTATGTTCTTAGTTTAGGTTCATTTTGATGGTTTTACTATAACACGTGCGTATTCAATTTGGATCATAGGCACTCTAAGTACATCAATTATAGTAAATTACCTAGCATGTTCAAAAGCATTAAAACTCAATGAGTTTGAATACTAACCTTTTGGAGTTCAAATTCCTTTTTCCTCACGAACGGTTTTGAACCACCACTAGTGTCTTCCCTACGATTCTCCGACCTTAAAACGGGATTGTGGAATCAAGTGAGTCATATTTGCATGTTCATGCAAATTTGAGATTACCAAATTTTGACACTAAAAATTCCGCTCAAATTTGTGGGATTATTTGGCAAGCATGCAAGTTTGAGTTAACCAAATTTTGACACTCAAAATTCCACTCAAGTTTTTGAGGTTTATTTGGCAAACATGCATGTTGGTTAAACCAAAATTTGAAACTCAAAATTCCTCAAACTCAAACATGCATTTTTCCATTAAGTGAATAAACATTTTGACTTTCTTTATTTTAATTCAACAATTAATTTAAATAATTAATTTCAAATAAAAATAATATAAATGATTAATTAAAAATTTTAATTAATATTTAACATTAAATAAAATGCCAATCCCAATCAATTCTAGAACATATTGATTATCAATCACTATTCATAATTAAAATATTTAAATATCACTATTCATAATTAAAATATTTAAATCTTATTTAAATAACTCCAATTCTCTCTTTTTGTTCAATTCATAATTAAAACAAAATGAGGTTAAATATATCGTATATATTTAGCGTGTATTCCCTAATTTGAATTTGAACACTTTTAACTAACTCGTCACACTGTTCTAAGGTTTAGTCAAATATGAGCTAGAAGAGAGACCTAATGAACCTACAGATCATGGGCTCAAATGATCCGAGATTAACCGATTATACTCATTAATCTTGTTAACCAATATTCATTAACTACTAGGACACTCCACTGTAGGCTAGTAGTTGCACTCCCTTCACTATAGATATATTTTTGTCCATTTGGTAAGTCGATCTTTCACATGTTGTTCTTAACTAGAGCTGGGTCAATTTACCGTTTTACCCCTAAAGTTACTTTTTGTTTCTTAAGTCCCACTAATCCTCTAATGAACAATTGGTTTGTGGTCCAACCACCAAACCGAATCCCTCTTGGGCCAATGAGAGGGTGGGGCCCCATGTTCAAGACTTGGAGTCAGTAGTTAAGGGAACAACCTCTCTACTATCCCTAAAAGCGGGTAGGAGTGAATTTCATCATACACCCTATGTCCCCCAGCTATTCACCCAGTCTTACCCCTGAAATGGGAGGCTTATTAAGTCGGTAAACTCGGGCCACTCTCACCCATGCAAATCTAAGGATAATTTCGAATAAACAGGAGTTCGTAGTTAGCTCAGGATTAAGATTGAGTTACCTAGGTCATCGAATGAAAAAATCAGTCTCAAAAGTAAACGACATTATAAAGTGTGAGTGGTTTTCTTCATGGTCCGATCTTATGCAATACTCATTGCATAGGACGCCCCCACTCACATGTCTCCACATGTACAATTTAGTGATCACATTGTTTATATCATATACAAAAGTGGGCCGCATCCATAGTGCCCCAGAATAAGGTACTCAGCCTTATCCCTATACTATAGATCCTTTTGACTATATACTTGCACTTGATCCACTCTTATGTCTCTACATATAGTTCAAATAATCATACTGAATAAACATCACTTTATTGAATTTGGATTAATGATTGTAACATTCACTTTATTCAATAACAATATTTATTGAATAAACATCAATAATAACTTTATTGAAAAGAGAATATGTTTTTGTTTACAAACAATGAGTTTTAGAACATAAAACCCAACACATTTGGGGTATGCCCAAACAAAAAGTAAGCTTCAATTTAAGTTTAACACTTAGAGATCAATATAGGTACTGTCAATATACTTCAAACACCTTAAAAGGGATACCTAAAAACAATTCGGCTCAAAGTTTCATTTACATTTTATTTCAACGACCCGAAGCTACCCCTAAAAATTACTAAAACATTATAACTAAATTCAAGAGTTTTGATCCAACAGAAAAGGTTGGATGATAATATTACCTATGAAATGCAATCGAGAATGCTTGATTAAGACTAAGTAACAATGTTAGAAAACTCCAAATGAAAGCTCCTACTTCAGGATTTATAGAGAGAGCTTAAATCGACGTTAAAAACTTCTAGATTGTCGTGAATTTGAGATTGAATTTTATGAAATTTATGCCAAACATATTCTCTCTGATTAGTGGGCAACTGATCTCCACTTTAAATTTGGTCGTTGCATTCCATGAGTTGTGTCTCTTCTATAACATACTTAGAAGGCCATTTGAATATGTCATGATTCAAAGATTTTATACAAAGTTAGAAGGTCATTGGAATATGTCCAGATTTAACCAAGATTTGGGGTGGTAAATGACCAACATACCCCTATAAGAATTATAAAATGTTTTCAAGATTACAAAAAAAACCTCAATTGTTAAATAAACTTTTTAAGAGACTCATTTATGACCTTAAGGGTAAGTATGCAAGATCACATGAGGAAATTAGAACGTGTTTGAGGTATGAACTTAAGAAAAATGACCAAACAACAACCCTTAAAAATCTTTTATAAAAATCAAGGTTTGTTATGAATATCAAATGACAAGATGTGTATATGAAACTATTCTTAATTATCTCAAGTTTTACTACATATAAGAACATTTATTATGCTTATGCAATATCCATCTTAGATGAGAGTTTTATTAAGTTACTCCTTAGTGTTACAAAGAAATTATAGGAAATAACACTTTTTCTTTTTTTTTAAGATGTTTATGCACAAATAGTAAGAAGAAGCTTTGAGGTTGTATGAGGCAAAGTGGTCAATGATCAGATACTTTAACAAGATTTGGAGTCTGTGACTTAAAAGATAAAGTTAACATATAGACTAATCAAGTCATGATCTAGTTAAAGGAAGAAACTAAATCACCTCGAAGAAATTAGGAAGGTTTGAATTAAGGTTGAATGTTATATCTAAGTTATTTCAACATAAATACCAACATGAGACCTGAGTTAGAAAGATTTTGTTGGACTCACTAATTTCCCAGAGCTTAAGTAATTTTTATGAATCAGATATTGAACAAGGTTTCTATACTTGTTTTATAATAGTGTTCATATCAATTGTAGGAGGCTAATCAGAGACAAAAAAGATAACAAGATGAGCCCTTAAGCCAACTTGATACCTCTATACAAAGAGGTTGATTTTTGAGATCCCACAACCGTTGGAGAGGGAAACATTCTTTATAAGGGTGTGAAAATTTCTCTATGCATTTTAAAAGCGTAAGGTAATCCTGAAAATCAAAAGAAGACAATACCTGCATGGGCCAATTTCATTTCTTCTTAATAATATCTTTTCATGGTACGGGGTTACAACATTACGAACTTTAAAGATAATGACTCAAAGTTTTAAGTTTATTATGCATAAAATTATGTAACCTAAACTCGATTGACTAAATTAGGAGCTATCGATCTACAATGTGCATAAAACCTATGGCCTATTAGCTCAGTTGGTTAGAGCGTCGCGTTAATAACGCGAAGGTCGCAGGTTTGACACCATGGGCGAATTTCATTAATTTTTAATAATATCTTTTCATGATACGAGTTAAAACACTATGAACTTTAAAAGATAATGACTTTTTTAAGTTTATTATTTATCAAGTTATGTAAACGAAACTCGATTGACTGGATTAGGAGCAACGATCTATAACGTGCATAAAACCTATGCCCTATTAGCTCAGTTTGTTAGATTGTCGTGTTAATAATGTGAAGGTCGTAGGTTCGACAATTACATAGGCCAAATCTCATTAATTCTTAATAATATCTTTTCATGATACGATGTTACAACACTACGAACTTTAAACCGACGTGACCTGCGAGAGGTAACCTTTCACAATTTTTCTTTAATCTGAGCCGTGATAGGTTCTTCTATGAAGGATGAAATTTGAGGTTTTCTGAGAGTCCTTTCACGAACAAGAAGAAGGTAAATGACTTTCACAATTTTTCTTTAGATCTAAGCCGTTCGATATGTTCTTCTATGAATGATGAAATTCGAGGATTTCTGAGAGTCCTTTTAGGAAAAAGAACGTGGTAAATGAACAAACTTTGAAGGCAACCTTTCACAATTTTTCTTTAATCTGAGCCGTGATAGATTCTTCTATGAAGGATGAAATTTGAGGTTTTCTGAGAGTCCTTTCACGAACAAGAAGGAGGTAAATGACTTTCACAATTTTTCTTTAAATCTAAGCCGTTCGATATGTTCTTCTATGAATGATGAAATTCGAGGATTTCTGAGAGTTCTTTCAGGAAAAAGAACGTGGTAAATGAACAAACTTTGAAGGCAAGATTCAGCATTGTGACTGTTAGTAGAGAAAATTTTCCAGCAAGCCACATGTCAACTTGTGGGAGGGAAAGCGCGTTAGACAGCAGGCAAGCCGCGTGTCAGACAGCCTGAGGGACACATATTGATGATTCGGTGGAATAACGCGTCAGGCATGATGTAAAGTGACGCGTCTGCAATTGATATGCAACACGTGGTAACTCTTCCGACCCATGCCCACGTATAGCCCAGTTTGACTCGAAGGATGTTCGACCCGATCCGCATGGTGCTACGCTTCAATGTAAAGAATTTCACTTCCTAGCTCGCACCTCCGGTTTTGAACCCACGACTCATCAGCAGCAGACCTTTCTTTCTCTACACCTTCTTCAATTCTCTTCACAAGCTGAGAAAATACCTTCCCATTCCCTTCCTTCTCCTATATGAGATACAAAGAACTCTCACTCAGCTCAGCTACTTTCTTCTCTAACCTTTCAATCTCCATTTCTAAAAGCTTTCTTTTCATTTCAATCTCTACTTTCTCCTTCAAAAGGCGCTCGTTCAGCGATTTCAACGTCTGCAACTGAGACTTCTCCACAGATTTATCCACGGCAGATTTTGGTTGTTGCTCTAAATCTCTGTTCTCCTTCTGATGATCTGGAAGTTTCTTTGGCTCGTTCGCCATCGCGTGTTCAATCCTGATTCCTTCTTCAATTTTCTCGTCTCCGATATCGCGATTTTGACAAATCCACTGCGTATCCCCTCGTTTCCAACGGCTTCCACTGCCTCACAACTACCGCCGTCATCTTTTTCTCTACCGTGTTCTTTCACTTTCAGATCTTCATTTTGAGCCATCAAGAGAAGACCTTGGTTTGTTGCGTCATCAAAGGCTAGGTTGATTGTTTCTTCCACCTTTTTATCAACTCGACAATCATTTACAAAATGCCCCTCTGCCACAGTTGCAACATTTGTCGAAGTTACAATCGTTCGCATAGTGACCATATTTGTGACATTTATTGCATTAAATGTTGGAGTAAATTGATCGGCCGCCTCTTCCTCGACTGCGTCCTTTTCCACGCCAATTTACTTGGCTCAACTGTCTCTTCTTCTTATAGTATCCTTCATGACTGCTGCCTTGACCACCATGACCATTTTTACTACTTTCAAAACCAAAACCTCTACCTTCAAAATTTTGAGAGTAGAGTACCTTTTCATCTTTGATTGACGCCTTGGTTTGAAGTGCTTGATCGAGTGTTTCCTCCTTCTTCTTCTTACATTGCTCGTGTGCCTCAAGAGAACCGGCTAGCTCATCGACTATGAACGTCGCTAGGTCCTTTAACTCTTCTATCGCGCATAAAACATTCTCAAAGTTGTTGGTTAATGACCTTAAAATCTTCTCCAAAACCCGCGTCTTGGCTAATTTTTCTCCATTTTAGTTGAGTTCGTTTACCACAGTTTGTACATGCGTGATGTAGTCAGATACACTTTCTGACTTCTTCATCTTCATGCTCTCTGACTTGCCACAAAGAGTTTGGAGACGCACTTGCTTGACTCGGTCGATTCCTTTGAACACTTTTCCTAAAGTGTCCCACGCTTCTTTTGAAGTAGTTGCATTGGCAAGCTTCTCAAAGCCCGACTCGTCGATTACTCGGAACAACATGTATAGTGCCCCCTTATCCTTTGATCGCACCTCTTTTAACGCCTTATTTTGTGCCGCTGTATAACCCATGGTATCTTTTGGTTCTTCTAACCCTTCTTCCACCACCTCCCATGCATCTTGAGAACCGAGAAAAGCTTTCATATGAACGCTCAAATTCTCATAGTTTGTCTTCATTAGTCGCGGTAGCGGCATTTGACCCGTCACATTCGCCAATGGCTTGATACAAATTTGTTAAAGAAAACTCATAAATTTGTGAAATAAATCTCACACACACTAACGATAGAAGGAGACAAAGAACACTCTGTTTATCTGAAAAAACAATCTTTTATTGCTTCTCTATTTCTTTTCTTTTTTTCTCTACTCTGCTTTACCGTTTTACACTAGTAATAACAAATGTATTTATAAGGTCTTCTAAAACTAAATATAGACATCAAAATGCCACTTTTTCCTGACCGATAAAACGTCATTGTTCCTATAAAGATTGTTGGTCTTCCATCTTCAACACTCTTGGACTTTTCCTCTAAGACTGACTCTTGGATTTAAAAGCCACTAAAATTCTCCATGGGTTATCCAATCCCTGCCACTTCCTTGATCCCCACACAAATAAATAGAGAATTTTGTGGAAATGGAGAATGAAATAGATGGTCGGGATGATGACAGGGAATGGACATCATTACCTGTGGCCCAGGCACATGTCGTGTTTTATGATTGTATGACATATAATATGTTATGTGTATGCTATGATATATGATATGTTGCATACAAGTTACGCTATGATATCATATAAATTATTCTAAGACTATGAGACATTAGAAAATCATGTATTGTTAATTATTAAAAATATGAAATGAATCAAGTATTTATATCTCATAGGAACACTATGCTGGGAATTGATTGGAGGTATGATTAGCGCCACGAATATATGTCATGCTTTAATGTTATGGGACCTCATGCATTTTGTATACCACGTACATCCAGATACTTCTATATTATGTTTGGTACACCCTATGCCTATGTATTGTTAATCATGAACAATATGACAAGAATCAAGTATGTATGTCTCATAGAAACGTTATGTCGTGTTTTAATGTTAGGGATCTCATGTATTTTATATGCGAGGTGCATCGGGATACTTCCCCATTATGATTAGTACAGACACATACCTTACAATATTTATGTTCCTTATGATATTATGCGGGTCTTTTGCCTTCATGGTATTTGGTAGTGTGAGTGTGCACAAGCTCGACGAGGCAGACCCACAAAGTACTCTTATACCAACCCACTTGGTGGTCAATGTGCACATTCATGGGTCATGTGTAGGGAAGTACAACATATTCAACTCTGCTCGGACTGAAAAGCAAAGCCCAAGCCCATGCCACAATGTATTTATGAAAGGATAGGTCCAACTATATTACACGTGATTCATATTCTGACCCTAACAGTGAGATTACTTACTGAGTATTTATTAAAGTACTCAAACCACATGCTACTCTTATTTTAAAGTAAAGGTAAGATACCCATTTACGGATGACAACGTTGCATTGAAGGCCAAGGAACCAAATTTAGGGTAGTTGCTTTCATGTTATTTTTAATGATCCTTAGGTTAGATCAGGGCATTGCTTTATTTTTATTTAAACTAATGTTATCTATTTTCCACTATGTTGTTCATAAGCGTTTGGGCAATAGTTTGGAACTAGAATCGAGCTCACACTAGTAGGCAATAAGCGTTTAGATTTTGGGTCTCCTATTCTCAGATTTCTTCTAAATTCGAGAGCAATTCTACACCATTTCGATTTAAACTTGTTCTTACCATGTTGAAAGTGCCTAGAAACCATTCCCCCAGTCCAATTCGTCATTGAAGAGCTTCAAGGAAAACTCAAAATTTTAATCCGAGGATACACGAGAATTCGTCAAGCAAGGACGATCCCAATTGCACCTCCAAGGAATGTTTCCATAGAAGACAACGAAGAGAAATAACCTCAAGAACAAGCCCAATTGATGAAAATCCATTTTAGGCTCAAATTAGGGATAAGTTTCAAAATCTTATCTACGGTCTCTTTTACTTCAAATTAAGGATTCCTTCATAGCAAGAAGTTACTTGTACTCAATTTTTACCAACTATGAAGCCAAGAAAGTTAACTTTTTCGAGGATAAAATACCCTTATTAAAATTAGCATAAAGTTTCTCTTTTCTAAGCATAATAAAAATTACCTAGCATGCTTCACATGCTCATACAAATTCTTTGAATAAATTAAACTATCGTCATAATCTACAACAACATGCTTTCCTAAATATTCTCTCAAAACATGATTCATTAAGCGCATAAATGCACTGGGAGCATTAGTTAACCCATAAGGCATAACAAGTCATTCATACAATCCAACCTTAGTCTTGAAAGCTCTTTTCCATTCATCTTCTATATGCCTTCTCATTTAATGATATCCAGATTTCAAATCAATCTTTGTATTTAGATATGAACCATACAATTCATCAAGCATATGGTCTAGCCTAGGAATATGACGTCAATACTTTACAGTGATTTTGTTGATGGCTCAAGAATCCACGCACATGTGCCACGTTCCATCTTTCTTTGGCATCAATAAGAATGGTATAGAACATGGACTCAAACTCTCTCGTATATAGCCGTTCTCCATGAGCTCCCCAACTTGCCTGAATTTCTTTAGTCTCAGTTGGGTTTTCTCTATAAGTTGGCCTATTAGGAATGATTGAACCCGTTATGAAATCTATTTTATGTTCAATATCTCTAATGAGAGGTATTCCTTTTGGTACTTCATCTTGGAACACATTCTCAAATTCTTGTAAAAGAGATTGAAACATACAAGGAAAACAAAAATTGTCATCGTTAGAGACCAAACATCCTTACTTGTACATAAGTATAAAGATGGTTTTTGTGAAAACATTCGGCTTCTAACCTCTCCAACTCTAGCCAAACAACTCACTTTCTTTCATTTTTTTTTCAATTTCATTATTCTTTTCACTATTTTTAAGCTTTCAATTTCTCCTCATTCTCTTAGATTTCTTCTTAGCTCATCTTGGTCACTTTCCTCACTATGTGAGACAACTTGTCCATTCTTTATGATCATGACTCAATTGTTAGGATAATCATGACTCAATATATTTTACATTATGTTTTTGTATCGAAGGTACCCCCTAAAAAGAACTCAACATTATTATTAAGGATGTTAGATTAAGACTATGTAACAATGTCAGGAATCACGAACCTCCATAATTATATGACATTGTCCACTTAGGTTGAAGGGTTATTTTTCAACATACTAAAATGGAATGATTCATTACCATTGCTAAAAAGAGAGCTTGAACCTCCCCAACCTTATCGCTAACAATCGTACACTCTAATCAACTGAACTATTCCAACAAATTATGACTATTAGCCTAGATATTGTCTACTTTGGCTCGTTACATATCGTCATCAACCGCACGATTTTAAAACGCGTCTAATAGTGAGAGATTTTCACATGCTTATAAAAAAAATTTCATCCCCTCCCCAACTGATGTGGGATTTCACAATCCACCCCCTTGTGTTCCCAACAATCTCGTTGGCACACCACCCGATGACTAGCTCTATACAATTTGTTACAAACCAAGCTCACCTCTATCAGATATTGTCTACTTTGCCTAATTATGTATCACCATCAGCCTCACAATTTGAAAATATGTCTACTAGGATGAGGTGTCCACAACCTTAAAGAAAATGCTTGGTTCCCCTCTCCAATTGCTAGCAGATTTTTTTTGTTATTTTTTGCCTGTTACTTATCGTTGTATGTCTAAAAGTTTTAAAACGCGTCTATTAAGGAGAGCTTTCCACATCCTTATAAGGAATGCTTCATTCCACTCTTAAACCAATGTTAGATCATAAAATAAATAGTTAGGATGGTTGAGTGGTCTAAGGCACTAGACTCAAGTTTTGGTCCTCTTGAGACGGCGTGGGTTCAAATCCCACTTCTAATAACTTTTGTATTATATTAGCTATTAGGGAAATTTTTCTTTTGTTCATTCTTGAATTCTTTGATACTTGTTCTTAATACATATTTCATAGTCCTTATCACAAGTGTTTAACTTAATAAATTGTACTTGGAGTAGGCACACAAAACACACACAAGTATTAGTATTTAGAGTGATTTTAGAAACCATTACCAACACTAAAAACCTTATGTAATCTTATATTCTCACTTTGTAAAACTGCTAGTTTAATCGCTTCACTTTTGATTTTTTATTAAACGATTAGTCTGTCAAATTGCTAGTTAAGAGTTTAAAGGCATACTTAATTGGTCTCGGTAGGGAGTCCTCCTAAGCTAGGCCATAGAGAAACCTTGGGCTCTGATACCACTCTGTAAGGATCGGGCTGTTGCGATGGTTCTAAAAGTAGGGTAAATTTTTCGTGAAATAAACAAAAGAATTTAAAATTTTATATTTACATAATATCCAAATAAAGTTTATACATAAGTATTTAAAACACAATCATACTAGTTAAAACACAAAATAAGGAACGGGCACAAAACATTTTACAACAAATGGGTTGAGGACAACGAGTGAGGTTTGTCTATGGCGCCTGATCTCCCGACCTTGACCAACTCCTTATTACCTAAACAAATGGAAAATAAAGAATGAGACAAAGACTCTGTAAGTAGCCTACTTGTAGGCTCTTAATCGTGTCTTTAATATTCTAGGGTACCACATTCTTTGTTGTTGTCTTGTTCTTGTTCTTGTTATTGTTGTAAGTACTCAAGTTCTTCAATTCTAGTTCCTGAGTTGGGGTTCTTATCTTGATTATCCTGAGGACCTTGGTCTCTGGATTATGAAACGTTGGTTATCCTTTAAGGGCCTTAGTACATGGTTATTGGTTCTTGGTTCTTGTCCTTAGAACTTGGATCTTGATCCATGTTCTAGACCTTGATCTTTCTCTTATTCCTAATACTTTCTTTGCTCTTGTTTTGTTCTTGTTCTGTTCTTGATTCGTTCTCCAAGACACTCCCCCTAGGATTTATGGCACTAGCTATGCACCTAACAATCCTGTGTCCAAGGCTTCATGCATTCCAAGCGATACAATCTTAACCTACGTTCATGGCTTCATGAGTTCCAAGCGACGTAGTCTTAACCCGCATCTTAGGGCTTGCCCTTCAATACCGTATGCAAACCTATGCCCAAGGCTTAATGCATTCCAAGCGGCATAGTCTAAAAACCAACATCCAAGACTTCTTAAGTTCCAAGAGATGTAGTTTAATCCTACATCGAGGGCTTGCCCTATGATACAGTCTGAACACCTACGCTCAAGACTTCATGCATTCCAAGCAGCATAGTCGAAGTCATGAGCACGTTGTACCGTGGGAGGTCTTAGGAGTTGATTCTTGGCTAGTGTAACTTACTATCTTCTAGTTCCATCATGGCCCTAGACTACTCCCCATGATAAACCATGAAGGTCATGTGGTCGGTGCATACATGAACATGGCATCTTGCAAATCTTTTGGGTACTCGTAACATGGTGCAGGGCATCTCTTCTAAGTGAGAGAAATGAGGCCAATCATGATATTATAAAAAGGAAACATGGTGCAAGGTATCCCACCTAGAAGAAGAAATCTTGGGCCACAAAAAGCATCGCTTTGTGTGAGGTCGTAGGTCACTTTGGACATGATTAGAGTTTCTGTGTCTCAGGACCTTGGTCCCTTATCCTTGAGTGGTACCTTGCATTCTTCTTACTTGGGTAAATGTAAAGATTGTGTGGTATTGTTCTTGGTTCTCAATCTTGTAAGTTTCCAAGGTTCGTAATTCCTGGAGGCACAAGTTGTAACTTGCATTTGTAACCATATGAACCTATCTTAGCATAAGTTGTTCTAGAAGGTCGTAGATTCCTAGGGAGTTCTTTAGGGGTTCTAGAAGAGTCTTGATTCTTGTGGTGTTTCCTTTAGGTGTTTCTTGGGTCCTAACTTGGTTTAGGTTCCAAACTTGCTCCAATCAACTTGAAACGTCAAACATATCTTCATGTCCTTCATAATAGACCTTATAAGAAGTACGAAACCATTTGGAGCACATATAGACCTTGGATTTTCATAAGTCGTCCTAGGGGCATTTTGGTCATTTTATCCATAATCCTTGGTTTTGCTACTCAACGTGTTCCAATAGTTTTCAAATTTTCTTAAGTCGTCCTTGGAGTTCATTTAGTGGGTTATTTTAACGTTACTTAAATCCTGAGCATTTTGATCAGTTTAGGGCCTAAACTCACAGTTCTTTTTGTTTTTCTTTCATATATCCTAAATTCATACTTATGTTAGGGTTCATATGGAAAATCCAATGGAATTGTACAAGTATTTTTTAACAAAACGTCCAAGGTCACTACTTACCTCGTCGTTGACATTTGGGATTTCCGTTCTTGAGCTTCCTGTATCTGAATTATCTCAATTTTCCTTCCACAGACTCCTTATTTTGTCTAGTTTCTGGAACCATAAAGACTTTCGTGAGAACTAGCCAGGAAGGAGGTTAAAATTGACAAAACCGAGGGAAGGTCAACATATATATATCTTTGACTTTTAGTGGTCAAAGTTTGACTTTTGACTTTGGACTTCATCTTCTTCATTGTTAGCTAGAAAAATCTCGATTTTTTCTTATCATACCCCTCTGGTTTTATCTTTTTACAGCTATATATAGACATTTAATGGATTTGATTGCTCCATGAAACCTTTAGATGAAGTTTCAAGCGAGAAGTAGAGACCAAGTTCATACCTTTTTATGGTCTGTAGCACAAGTTATAATCTTCCAAAGTTCATCGGAAAACATGTTTCTCGCTGGAGTATATCTAGAAACCTTTTGTTGGGCAGCCTATTATAAGACTTTTCAGTGCCTAATTCCTTCAAAAAACTTGTTGTAAATCCCATATGAAATATGTAGAAGTTGATAGAAAGGAAAATGATTAACCATACCCTCGAATTTGGAAGAAATTCGAGAAAGAAAAACCCATAATCTAAGAGCTTCAAATTTGAGTTTTAGGAATTCTCATCACTCGATTCTTGTCCTAAAACTTTGCCCCAACTTCAGACTTTAGGGGAAGCTTCCACCGACATTGATGAGAAGAGTCAAGTCAGTTTTATCATGATGTCTCTTCCCAAGAGCTTCTTCCAGTTCTGCACATATGTGGTAATGAACAAAATAGAATATAACTTGACTGCTCTTCTCAATGAGCTACAGACTTATCAGTCACTCTTAACGAACAAGGGACAAACAGGAGAAGCAAATGTTGCTATCTCCAAGAAATTACTACGAGGATCGTCCTCCAAAAATAAGTCTAGACCTTCAACTTCTAAAAGTGTTTTGATGAAGAAGAAGGGTAAAGAGAAAAATAAGATTCCTACTAACCGCAAGAACAAGGTTCAAAAAGCAGATAACGGAAAATGTTTCCATTGCAACGAAAACGGGCACTGGAAGAGAAACTGCCCAAAGTACCTTGCAGAGAAGAAAGCCGAAAAGACACAACAAGGTAAATATCATTTACTCATTGTAGAAATATGTTTAGAAGAGTATGACAACTCAACATGGATATTAGATTCAGGGGCAACTAATCATATTTGTTCTTTTTACTAGGAAACTAGCTCCTGGAAAATGCTTGCGGATGGCGAGATAACACTCAGGGTTGGAACAGGAGAGGTTGTCTCAGCAAGATCAGTAGGAAATTTAAAGTTTTTTTTGGAGATAGATTCGTTATATTAGATAATGTACTTTTTGTTCCTGAAATGAAAAGAAATCTAATATCTATCTCTTGTTTATTAGAACAATTGTATAAAGTATCTTTTGAAATCAATGAAGTGTTCATTTGCAAAAGAGGTATTCATATTTGTTCTGCAAAACTAGAAAAAAACTTATATATATGAAAACCGAGCGAAACAAAAGCTATTTTAAATACCAAGATGTTTAAAACAGCTGAAACTCAAAATAAACGACAAAAGATTTCTCCTAATACCTATCTTTGGCACTTAAGACTAGGCCACATTAATCTCAATAGGATTGAGAGATTGGTTAAAAGAGGACTTCTAAATGAGTTAGAAGACAACTCTTTACCTCCATGTGAGTCTTGTCTTGAGGGTAAAATGACT
Source organism: Cucurbita moschata (assembly GCF_002738365.1). Lineage (NCBI taxonomy): Eukaryota > Viridiplantae > Streptophyta > Magnoliopsida > Cucurbitales > Cucurbitaceae > Cucurbita > Cucurbita moschata. The sequence goes on from NW_019268562.1 coordinate 1,432,145, forward strand.
AAACGATCATTTTTCAAAAAAGGTTATAGAGCCAAAGAAACCTTAGAACTCGTGCATACAGATCTCTGTGGTCCAATGAATGTCAAAGCACGAGGAGGGTATGAATATTTCATCAGTTTTATTGATGATTATTCAAGGTATGACTATCTTTACCTAATGCATCACAAGTTCGAAGCTCTTGAAAAATTCAGAGAGTATAAGACTGAGGTTGAGAATCTATTAGGTAAAACTATTAAAACACTTCGATTAGATCGATGAGGAGAGTACATGGACTTAAGATTTTAGGACTATATGATAGAACATGGAATAAGGTCTCAACTCTCAGCCCCTAGTATGCCTCAACAAAATGGTGTATCAGAAAGAAGAAATAGAACTCTATTAGACATGGTTCGGTCTATGATGAGTTTTGCTCAATTACCCGATCCGTTTTGGGGATATGCAGTGGAGACTGCTACATACATTTTGAACATGGTTCCTACTAAGAGTGTTTCATAAACACCTTATGAGTTATGGAAAGGGCGTAAAGGTAGTTTACGTCACTTCAGAATTTGGGGATGTCCAGCACATGTGTTGTTGCAAAATCTCAAGAAATTAGAACGTCGTTCAAAATTATGTCTATTCGTAGGATACCCCAAAGAGACGAAAGGTTGTTTGTTTTATGACCCTCAAGAAAATAGAGTGTTTGTATCAACAAACGCTACATTCTTAGAGGAAGACCACGTAAGAAATCATCAACCTTGTAGCAAACTAGTATTAAGTGAGATTTCTAAAGAAGCTACTGATAAAACAACAAGAGTTGTTGATCAAGCTGGTCCTTCAACCAGAGTTGTTGATGGAGCTGACACTTCTGGTCAATCACATCCTTCTCAAGAGTTGAGAATATCTCGACGTAGTGGGAGGGTTATAACTCAACCCGATCGTTACTTGGGTTTGGCAAAAACTCAAGTCATCATACCTAATGATGGCGTTGAGGATCCATTGACCTATAAACAGGCAATGAATGATGAAGATAGAGATCAGTGGATTTAAAGCCATGAATCTTGAAATGGAGTCAATGTACTTCAATTCAGTCTGGGAACTTGTAGATCAACCAGAAGGGGTAAAACCTATTGGTTGCAAATGGATCTATAAGAGGAAATGAGACCAAACCGGTAAGGTACAGACCTTTAAAGCTCAACTAGTAGCAAAGGGTTATACCCAAAGAGAGGGGGTGGACTATGAAGAAACCTTCTCTCCTGTTGCTATGCTTAAATCGATTAGAATACTCTTGTCTATTGCCACATTTTATGATTATTAAATTTGACAAATGGATGTTAAGACAGCTTTTCTAAACGACAATCTTGAAGAGAGTATCTATATGGCTCAACTAGAGGGGTTCATTGAACAGGATCACGAGCAAAGGGTTTGCAAGCTAAAAAGATCCATTTATGGGTTGAAGCAAGCATCTCGATCGTGGAATATAAAGTTTGATACTGCGATCAAATCTTATGGCTTTAAACAGAATGTTGACGAACCTTGTGTTTATAAAAGGATAGTCAACTCTACTATAGCTTTCCTGGTATTGTACGTTGACGATATCCTACTCATTGGAAATGATGTGGGATTTCTGACGTCATTAAGCATTGGCTAGCGACACAATTCCAAATGAAAGATTTGGGAGAGGCTCAGTTTGTTCTTGGAATCCAAATTGTTCGAAATCGCAAGAACAAAACACTAGCATTGTCTCAGGCATCGTACATCGACAAAATGTTGATTCGATATAAGATGTAGGACTCCAAGAAAGGATTATTACCTTTCAGGCATGGAGTTCATTTGTCGAAGGAACAAAGTCCTAAGACACCTCAAGAAGTTGAGGATATGAGACACATTCCCTATGCATCAGCGGTCGGTAGTCTGATGTATGCCATGCTATATACCCGACCTGACATATGCTATGCTGTGGGAATTGTCAGTAGATATCAGTCCAATCTGGGACGTGCTCATTGGATTGCCGTTAAGAATATCCTCAAGTATCTTAGGAGAACGAGGGACTATCTGCTAATGTACGGTGCTAAGGATCTGATCCTTATAGGGTACACTAACTCAGATTTTCAGACCGATGTAGATTCGAGGAAATCGACATCAGGATTTGTCTTCACTCTAAACGGAGGAGCAATAATATGGAGAAGCATAAAGCAAGGTTGCATTGCTGATTCCACCATGGAGGCTGAGTATATTGCTGCTTGTGAAGCAGCGAAAGAATCTGTATGGCTTAGGAAGTTCTTAGCTGATTTGGAAGTCGTTCCAAATATGCATCTTCCCATCACTCCTTATTGTGATAACAGTGGAGCAGTTGCAAATTCAAAAGAACCAAGAAGCCATAAGCGAGGAAAACAAATTGAGTGCAAATATCATCTCATAAGGGAGATTGTGCAACGAGGAGATGTGATCGTCACACAAATAGCTTCAGAGCACAACATTGCTGATCCATTTACAAAGCCCCTCACGGCTAAAGTGTTTGAAGGGCACCTAGTGAGTCTAGGACTACGAGAAAAGGCATGAGTATGTGATACCCTAGTTCATTGGATTTCTCTCTGCTCAACATTATAAAACCCCACTAACCGTTACTCATTAGTGTATAGAAATGACTTGCTTAAGACCGTTTTCCTTGCTTAATCCTCTTAATTTCTTTATTGGATCCTTTTGGTCTAACATGGGTGGCTTTGCTTCATTTTTGGGGTGTTGCAGCTTCTTACCTCAACCTACCACCAACAAACAAATAAAAAAGAAATGTAGAAATTTAAAATAAACAGACGACTGGATTCCTTGGGACGACACCCTCTGTGACCTCATAGTTCTCGAGCAGCGCTTCTTACCTTGACCAATAGTCAACAAACAATTAAAAACTAAATGTAGAAATTCAAAATAAGCAGACACGGCTGGATGCCTTGGGACGATCCCCGCTGTTCCCGCATAGTTCTCGAGCAATGCTTCTATAACACCTGTTCATCGACAGCTCGATTTACATGAGTTACCATTAACATAGATATTTTTCTTCGAAAATCGGTTATAAAACAAAAAATTTCATATATAACATGTAAAACATGTGAATCAAGTATATTTTACAACATAAAATAATCAAAGTAAGTTTTCAACAACAAAAGCACATGTACTTAAAACAGACTCAGAAAAGGATTCCTTGTTGTCTCAAGCCTGCTGGTCTCGTCCTCGATTGGCCTGCAACTTTTTATTTGGCCAAAAAAGTTAAAAAAATCTTGATACTCAATAAATAGGCAACTTGTCATTTACGAGTTTATTACTTATCTTTCTAGTTGTTCTTAAGTTTTATTCTCCATTAATTCCTACTTTCTTTTAGGATCATTGTAAGCTAGTAACGTATGTAAGACTCACTTTCAATATGATGTTACTTCTATATGGTTATTTAGAATTTGAGGACATGTATGTAAGACTCACTTTCAATAAATTACAGTTCGTCTACTAATTTCTTTAGCAGCATGTAACATCATATATACCAAAGGTCAGGAATACTCATTGTTCCTAACTTAGCACACACCGTGTCGGTCAGGAACTCTGCGAAAATTAGTAGACTACAATACTAATATTTTAAATCTTATGATAATTTGTTTTGCGATAAATTGAAATGCAGTAAAGATGAGAATAAATATTTGGTTTATCATGGTTAGAAGAAATATCTCTCAGAAAGCACAAAATTTTATGGACAACGTCAACTAAATTGACAAGCATCGAAAGAAATTGATAGATTTTCCGACGCTTGCTTATTTTGTTAGCCAATGTATGCTACGTGACAAAATTTAGTGCATCTAGAGATATTTTTGCCCACCATAATCTACCTTTGAAGCCTCCAAAGCCCCCCATCTCCCTTATATTTGTTCTTCCCCATTTGCTTCCCTACTCCTTCATTGGCACCGTCTTTCTTCCATTTTGTGTGTTTTTCTCGAGGTGAATGTGTTAGGTTATGGAGTCTGCTCTCTTATTTATAGCTTGGTCAAAGGCTATATTCAGTAAAGCTATATTTGGTAAAGCTATATATAGTAAATAGCTATATATAGTAGATGGTTAAATCTGTTAAAGCTATATATAGTAAACTGAACTATATATATATCCAGTCCGGTAAAGCTTTGAAAATGTAACTTTCTATTCTCTGTATTCTCTCTTGCTGTACATACTTGAAGTCATCAATACAAATTTCTTTAGCCAGAGTTATCCTTGCATTTTTTCTCTCTCCTGTTCTTTGTGTTCATCTAGATCAAGTGTGTGTGTTATCGTGCGATCCTTAACAACTGGTATCAGAGCTAGGCAAAATTCACCACTATCTGTGAAGATGGAAAGTTCAAAGATTGGAATTGAGAAGTTCGATGGAAAGTTCAAAGATTGGAATTGAGAAGTTCGATGGTTCCGATTTCGGTTTCTGGAAGATGCAGATTGAAGATTATCTATACCAGAAAGATCTTCACGAACCTCTGTTGGGGGTGAAGCCGGATACCATGACCACGGAATAGTGGAAGCTCAAGGATCGAAAAGCCTTGGGGCTGATCCGGTTAACGCTATCCAGAAACGTGGCGTTCAACATTATCAAGGAGAAGACAACGTCAGATCTATTGAAGGCGCTGTCAAATATGTATGAAAAACCATCGACTATGAACAAGGTGTATTTGATGCGGAGATTGTTCAATCTACAGATGTCTGAAGGTGGACCTATTGCTAATCATATAAATGAATTCAATATGATCATAAGTCAACTGAGTTCGGTGGAAATTAATTTCGAAGATGAAATTAAAGCGTTGATTTTGATGTCATCTTTACCCGAGTCATGGGATACTGTTGTTGCCATAATCAGCAGTTCCCGAGGATCTAATAAATTGAAGTTTGGTGAAATTCGAGCTGTAGTTCTCAGCAAAAGTATTCGCAAACGAGAAACTAGAGATTCACCAGGCAATGCTCTCAGTGTTGATCGAAGGGGAAGAAACAAACATGGGTGATCAAAATCAAAGAACCGGGGAAATATCTAAACAAACCCAACGTAACGTGTTGGAGCTGTGGGGGAAAAGAACACTTTCGAACAGATTGTACAAAACTGCAGAAGAAGCAGAATCATAAATCTGAAGAAGATGATGATTCTATATATACAACAGAAGATACTGAGGACATTTTAATCCTTAGTGTGGACAGTCAAGCTGATTCCTAGATTTTGGATTCAAGTGCATCGTTCCATTCGTCTCCAAGTAAGGAATTGTTTTGAAATTTCGAATTAGGAAATTTTGGGAAGGTGTATCTCACCGACAACAAAACTCTGGAGATTGAAGGGAAGGGAGATGTCTCCATACAAACTCTAGCAGGAAATCAGTGGACATTACAAGATGTCAGATACATTTCTGGTCTCAAGAAGAACCTGATCTCTATTGGTCAGTAGGATAGCATAGGCTATGCAGCAGAGTTTGAAAAGAGTTCGTGGAAGATTGTGAAACCTTATACACTACTGCAGAGTGTATAAACATGACTGCTGCTGCTGAGAGTGCTTCCAATTCAAGTCTATGGCACAATAGACTTGGACATATGAGCGTCAAAGGAATGAAGATGCTGACTGCGAAAGGAACTTTAGAAGGCTTAAAATCTATTGATATGGGTCTTTGTGAGAGCTGTGTTATGGGCAAACAGAAACGCCTTAGTTTCACAAAGGCTGCCAAAGAACCGAAGAGAGTGCGGTTGGAAATGGTCCATATAGACGTCTAGGACCATCTCCAGTTTCATCACTTGGTGGATCAAGGTACTACGTCACCTTCATCGATGACTTCAGCAGGAAGGTATGGGTTTACTTTCTGAAACACAAGTCAGATGTGTTTACCACATTCAAGAAGTGGAAAGTTGAAGTTGAAAATCAGACCGGCTTGAAGATCAAATGCCTGAGGTCTGACAATAGAGAAGAGTACAACAAATCAAAGTTTAAAACATTTTATGCAGCTGAGGGAATTAGATTAATAAGAACAATTCCTGGTAAGGCAAGACAAAATGGTATTGCAGAAAGGATGAACAGAACATTGAATGAGCGAGCAAGAAGCATGAGGATTCATTCTGGACTTTCAAAGACGTTCTGGGCTGATGCTGTGAACATAGCAGCATATTTGATTAATAGAGGGTCGTCAGTACCCTTGAAGTTCAAATTGCCCGAAGAAGTATGGACAGGGAAAGAACTCAAGTACTCTCACTTGAGAATTTTTGGTTGTACTGCGTATGTTCATGTTGATCCAGAGAAGAGAGATAAACTTGATGCTAAGGCTGTGAAATGCTACTTCATAGGCTATGGCTCTGACATGTTCGGGTACAGGTTTTGGGATGACAAAAATATGAAAATCCTAAGACACTGCGATGTGACCTTTGATGAAAATGTCATGTACAAGGACAAAGAGAAGATAAACTCTGAGACTACGAAGCTAGTGAGAGTTGAACTTGAGTGGCAGGAAAATTCACGCAGTGATGTTACAACAGAAGCTCAAAAAACTCCTGATCCTATTGCTGAAGAACTAGACGTGGAGCAAGTTACACTAGAGCAGGTGTTGAGGATAGTGGAGAAGACGCTAGTGGTGGTTGGAAACCGGTTCGTGAGGAAAAAGGTTAGTATTCAAACTCATTAAGTTTTAATACTTATGAACATGCTAGTTATTTACTATAATTGATGTTCTAAAAGTGCCTAAGATCCAAATTGCTTCCGCATGTGTTATATTAACACCATCAATTCCAACATTAATACCAACATGAGATATGAGCCTTGAATCTAATTAAATTTTTTTAGATTATGGCCAGAACAACTTGGCATTGTTAAAGGTAGACCGAGCCATAGACACATGAGCTACTAAGTCAGGACTTCACACTCCTTAACATTTGTTTTTGAGAGCAATAGCTATAGTCATTAAGAGGAAAGAATTGGCCCACACGACGATATATTGAACATTAAGAGCTGATCCAGATAGTTATTAAAAAGAAGAAAAAAAACATGCATTCATGTAGAAACAAGGGTTACGTCAAGCATATGAACCAAGAAGGCAAGGTTAAAAGGTCTTCTTGGAGTTCAACATAGTTGTGTGAGTTAGAGTGATGTTGTTGGGCTCACTAATTTTGTAACACCCAAAAATGAAGGAAAGCCACCTATGCAAGACCCAGAGGATCCAAGAAAGGAAATTATGAGGATTAAGCAAGGAAAGGTGTCTTAGTAAGTCATTTCTAAACCCTAAGAAGTTATCTTTTAAGGAGTTAAGACCTGGAGAAGGATTGAGAATGAAAGCGTAAGCGAAAAGGACGAAAAGGTCATTTTTCCAATTATCAAGGACCTTTCTAGATTTTTAATTTCTTATCTAGAAGGAATTTTAAGATGCTCGAGAAGGGAAAAATGACCAACAAGGAATGAAGAATGTTTAGAAAATTATGGATTTTTTGAGAAAATAATACTAAAATATTCGGAATGTCGAAAATTACCAAAATACCCTTGAAGTTAAGGATAATTACGGATTTGCCATTCTGCTAAAAAATCAGAACTTTCACCTTCTGCACAAAATCCCTGGAATCTCGACTCTCAGCCGTAGGATCTCCTCCAAACTTTGATATTTTGTAGAACACTCACGGATCATCACTTCCAACGACTAGGATTCAAAACCAAAGTCGGTGAGTCTCTAATCGGAGTAGATAGTTCTGACGAATTTTCCAGAAAATCTAATCGACAATTCACGACGATTCTGGAGCTCCCAATGTCAGTTTAAGTTTTCCCTATAAATTCTGAAGTTGGGGCAATCGTTTGGGACAAGAATCGAGCAAGGTCGAGCTCCCAGTCGTTGGCAATAAGTGTTTAGATTTTGGGTCACCTACTCTCGGGTTTCTTCTAAATTAGAGAGAAATTCTCCACCATTTCCTTTCAAACTTGTTCCTAAAGCTTCTAAACAATATTACCCATAAGTTCTATGAAGGAATAGAGTCCTAAAAGTGCCTAGAAACCATTCCTCCAATCTAATCCGCCATTAAAGAGCTTCAAGAAAAACTCAAAATTCCAATCCGAGGATATACAAGTATTCTTCGAGCAAGGACAACCCCAATCGGTTTCTGCACCTCCAAGGAATGTTTCCATAGAAGCCCACGAAGAGAAATAACCTCAGGAACGTTCCCAATTGACGAAAATCCGTTTCAGGCAAAAATTGGAGGTAAGTGTCGAATTCCTATCTACAGCCTCTTTTCCTTCAAATCAAGGATTCCTCTAGCTTTATAAGAAGAATTCGAGTAACTTTACTGAAGTAATGGAGAGGTGAAACGTCATAGAACAAGATAACCAAGAGATCGAAAATCGAAGGTGTCGGGTAACTTGCAGACCGAGAGTGGTTTCTTAAAATTAAGATCCCACACTCAAAGTAGTTCCTCCAAACCAATTCCTTTATCTTGAAGGAAGAATAAGGAAGAGGTTTAGTGAAGAAATCGAGATTCGAAAACCCCTAGAATCGACTACCCAATAAGAAATCCTCTGTTTTTACACCTGCGAGAAATCATATTTTGGACAAACTTTGGAAGCAAATATCTTAGGCTACGATCCAAGAAAAGGTACGAAATCTATCCCTAGCTCTTCCTCGTAACACCCTCTTTATGTTTCATGAAGGAATCGAGGGGAGAAATGGCATGATAGGAGCTGGGGAGGGCGAGTTTCAGACGACGGCAGGAACGGTCGTGCGCGTCTTCTTCCCGTTTGGATAAAGAAGACGATGACGTGGCCGGTTCAGTTGAACCGGCCATGTCAACACAAAACTCGACCTTCCCTTGGTTTTCTCTATGTTAACTCTCTTCCAGACCGGTTCTCATGAAAAACTTTATAGTTCCAGAAAGTAGACACAATAAGTAGTCTGTGAAAGGAAAGTTGAAGTAATTCGGGTACCGGAAGCTCAAGAAAAAAGATCCCGAACGTCGACAACGAGGTAAGTAGCCACCTTGGACTTTTTGTTAAGAAATACTTGTAGGAATCGCTTGGATTTCCATATGAGCCCTAAAAAAAGTATGAAATTAGGATAAATAAAAGAAAAACCCTAGGAACCGTAAGTTAAGACCTTGAACTGAACAAATTGCTCGAGATTTAGTTAACATTAAAATAACCCACTAGATGAACTCTGTTGCCTATGAAATTTTATTGCTGAGCATATTATGGCATGTTGAGGTTATATATGAAGTTTGGTAGTCATTGATAAGGATAAGTAGGTAAATCAAGAAATGGTACAAAATGACCATAATGCCCCTAAGGATATCTACCTACGGTTCATGAACTAGATGTGGAGCAAGGTTCCAAGACCACGAAGCAAGGGGGATTTGAGCTTGAGTTGTAGGGAAACTCACCTAGTGATCTTGTAGCAGATACTCAAGAAACTCCTAAGACTACTATTGAGGAACCAGATGTGGAGCAGCAAGTAGGAGTTGAGGTTGAGTTACGGAGAAAATAACCAAGTGGTCTTGTAGTAGATACTCAACAAACTCCTGAGGTTGTTGCAGAGGAACCAACAGTAAAGCAAGTGACACCTGAATCGGTGTTGAGAAGATCATCCTGTACTATCAGAGTACCAGATATGTATGTACCTTCATTACACTATCTGTTGTTGATGAAAGGGAACCAGAGCCCTTTAATGAGGCCCTACAGTTGGAGGATACAACCAAGTAGGAGCAAGCCATGGATGATGGGACGTCTAGGCTTCAAAAATGCGTGGTACTGAGGCTGAGTACGTGGCAATAGCTGAAGCTGGAAAGAAGATGATATGGATGACTGACTATCTGGAAGAATGGGCAAGAAGTAGCACGAAGATATTCTTTACAGAGATAGTTAGAGTGTCATACAATTGGCGAAGAAACCCGGTCTATCATTTAAAGAGAAAACACAGAAGACGATACCATTTCACTTGCAGGTTAGTGAAAGATGGTGATGTGTTTGGAGAAGATAGAGGGTGCAAAGAATCCAGCAAACATGTTGACAAAATGTGTTGATGTTGGAATATTGAGGTTATGCAAAGCCTCAATTGATATGGTGCCATGAAGACCATGAAGATGCTCATGGTCGTTTGAGAATGAAATTCTTGGTTGACTAGATAAGTCTCCAAGTGGGAGAATTGTTAGGTTATGGAGCCTGCTGCTTATTTATAGCTTGGTTTATATCCAGTAAAGCTATATATGGTAAATAGCTATATATAGTAGATGGTTAAATTTGGTAAAGCTATATATAGTAAATAGCTATATATAGTAGATGGTTAAATCTGGTAAAGCTATATATAGTAAACTGAACTATATATATATCCCGTCTGGTAGAGATTTGAAAAGTACTTTCTGTATTCTCTCTCACGGTACATACTTGAAGTTGTCAATATAAATCCTTTAGCCAGAGTTCTCCTTCCATTTTCTCTATCCTATTATTTGAGTTCATCTAGATCAAGTGTGTGCTTTGTTGTGCGATCCTAACACAAGGTAGGCTAATACATGGATAAAGCAATTCTAATAGTAGCAAGCTATTCAATGAAATCAAACAAAATAAAAACAAAAAATAAACAAAGAAGAAGGGCACCAATATATTTTTGGATGGAATTGCACATTTAAAAAAAAAAAAGAATTCCAAAGAGAATGGTGGTGAAGATTTGAGAACAACCTAACTTTTCTTTTTTATAAAATACCGAAAAATTTAGAAATTATCTTCAAGTCTAAATGATGAGAAAAAAAATCAAACACAAATGTTCCCGATTTAGATGAAAGAAGAAATAATGTGAAACGAAGTTTATTTGATCTTCAAATTAAGATATAAATGGTCTAAAATAAATGGTAAGGACCCTTTATAATGAACAAATATGATAAGGATTTCTTTTTTTTTTTTTCAAGGTCTAAATATGATCCTCAAAAAGAAAATGAGAACAACGTCAAAAGATGGCCACTAGAAAATAAATGGATAGATTTGAAGAAAAAAAAAGTACAATAGCATAAACGAATAAATGAGAGATAAAATCAATTCTAGAGTAGGCCACATAGATGCAACTTAGGCTCGGATACCAAATTAATTAAGCAACCCTAATCCTTAACCCAACGATCCAAGCTTTAGTTGGAGCAAAAACCCTTCAATCAAATAAATTAACTAATTCGTCAATTTTTTTTTTTTTGTAGGTTTTGGTTTTCTTGTTAGATATTCGCCAACTATTCTCGAGTGGCAAGTCATCTGATCTTTCAGGAGTCATATATTGCATATTCGCCAACTCACCTATTGCAACTTGAATCGATAGTAGGGAAAATGGTAAGAGCATAACTAAATTACCTGATTTCTGGTATGCGTAGAAGAGTTAAACTGCATGGCACCAATGGTCGGGAATAGCTTCGATAAGCTAAATAGGGCACAACTTTAATAACTCAATTTTAAAACTTCAAAGCACACCTATAATAACTCAATTTTCAAGACTTCAAATAATTTTTCATGCCCGTACTGACAAAGAAAAAAATTGATAAAAATTGGAACAAGATTCGAAAACTAAGGACAAAAACTCGTTACACATAGAACTGACGGCTCGAGACGACTCTCCTCTGTGACCTTAACTAACAATTAGTAATCCCCCAAACAGGAAAAGTAATATATACTGCAACTAAATACGTAACCTACTTGTAGGCGGTAATCGAATCCTTGATCGAGCGAGTTGTCACGGGTTTTTCTCTAGGTTATAGAAAGTTCAGGTGTTGATTATATGCAAGATCCTAATTTTCTAGCGGCCTAGAGTCACTACAATATGCATGATGTAACTGCTTTATGCGAAAATATTTTTTACATTAGGTTTTTGTATCGAAGGGACCCCTAAAAAGAACTCAACATTATTATGAAGGTTGCTAGATTAAGACTATGTAACAATGTTAGGAATCACGAACCTCCATAATTATATGACATTGTCCACTTTGGTTGAAGGGTTAAATTTTTCTACATACTAAAATGGAGTGATTTATTCCCATTGCTAAAAAGAGAGCTTGAACCTCCCCAACCTTATCGTTAACAATCACACGCTCTAACCAACTGAATTATTCCAATAAATTATGAGTATTAGCCTAGATATTGTCTATTTTGGCTCATTACATATCGTCGTCTAGGAAATGCTTGGTTCTCCTCTCCAATTGCTAGCAGATATTGTTTGTTTTGGCCTATTACGTATCGTCGTAAGTTTAAAAGTTTTAAAACGCATTTTTTAGGGATAGATTTCCACACCCTTATAAGGAATGCTTCATTCCGCTCTCCAACCAATGTTAGGTCTCACAATAAACAGTTAGGATGGCTAAGTGGTCAAAGGCGTTAGGACTCAAGTTTTGGTCCTTGTGAGAGTCCATGGGTTGAAATCCCACTTTTGACAACTTAGAAAGGTTTTCTTTAATAAAGTGCTATTATTTTATTAAATTGATTCAAAATTCCTGCTCAAAAAGATGTTTTCCACTACCTTAAGGAATGAATTCATTCCTATTAGCAGAACCTCCGACCTTGTTGTTAAATCCCACACGATCTAACCAACTGAGCTATTATAGCTAAGAGCTATTCCAGCTAATCATTTGTAATAGTTCAAGCCCACATCAGTAAATATATTCAGCTAACCAACTGAGCTATTATTGTCCGATTTTGTCCACATCCATATGAGGGATGTTTCTTCCTCTCTCCAACCTATGTTCAATATCAGAATCCATCCACTAACAAATATTGTATGTTCAATCTCAGAATCCATCCACTAACAAATATTGTCCGATTTTGTCCATTACATCTCAGAATCCATCCACTAACAAATATTGTCCGATTTTGTCCATTACATCTCAGAATCCATCCACTAACAAATATTGTCCGATTTTGTCCATTACGTATCACCATCAAAAAAATTCTAAAACGAGTTTACTATGGAGAGGTTTCCACATCCTTATAAGGAATGTTTCGTTTCCCTTTCCAACCGCTAAAAAATATTGTTCATTTTTTCCGTTACATATCGCCGTCAAAATAACAGTTTTAAATCAAGTCTAATAGAGAGATGTTTAAAGACTCTTATAAGTTATAGTTCATTCCCCTCTCCAACCAATGCGGGATCAGAGGGTGTACGTTCAAATCCCACTTTTGACAACTCAAATAAAGGTAAAATAAAAATACAATAGCTTATATTATTGAAATCAATTGAACTCCCTAGAGATTTAAAATGGCCATGACATGATTTTCCAAGCTTCTACAAAAGTTAGTATTGTTCAAGTTTACCCTTACGCCCGAATCTCAAGCACACTTTGATTTTCTGTACTACCTGAGTGCATAGCAAATGATGAGTTGTGAGCCTCTATCAATATCTCGTTCCTTAATTCCCCCACTGCTGGAATACATAGGCTCCTTAATTCCTCTATTACTAGAATACACTGGCATCCTTGACATAACCGGCGTCCTTGACATAACCGTTCTTCATCTTAGGATTTAGAGAAACTGTCCACTAGGCCCTCTATTAATTGACTCATAATTACCTATATTAAAAAAAGTCAGCTTCGGAAAGGTAAAAAAACATAAAGGTTGGTGTAAAAAATGTCAAATCGAGCCAAATATGTCGTTTTTTAGCCTAGAATTCTGAGAAGCTGAGCCGAAGGGGCCGATGTATGCTGTAGTGACCCTGTCGTTGAGGGAAATTGACACATGAGTAGGTCGCAAAGTGGGTCGAGGCATGGGTCTTGAATGTTCATGTGGGCACACAGGTTTGTGGAGTGGATCATGGGTTGGGCTGTGTTAGGTGCATTTTTTGTTTGAATGTGGGTTTTTGGCCAAGCACAGAGGAACTAGACTACTAGACTAGTTGGGTATCTGATCGCATTGTTCGGCGGAAGCTTTGTATTTTAGGTTACTGGAGCAAACTTGGTATGGGGTTGCTTGGCTATAATGAAGTTACGGGTATTCGAGTTTGGGTTCGACCAGATGGACTTCATCTTCTCCACCCCTCACCTCGGTTAGGGTTGCCTGTGGGTTTTGGGTCGTGAGTCAGATCTTGAGTCGGACTTCGTCTCCCACACCCCAATTACTAGAGAATTTTTTGGTGACTCTCTCTCTCCTCGGTCACGTCGTTTTGATGTCTTTTTTCCTCCTTTTTCCTCCATTTCCAAGTCTCCTCCTCACCCTAATCCAGTTTATGGTGTTTGTTTGGTTCGTAAGGGCCTAAACTCTCAGATCTAAGTGGGTTCGAAAATCCAACGTTCTGTCTTCCTTACCCAATCTCGGCCCTAAAACTTTATTCGACTTTGCCCCGCGACTTCTGTTTGGCGCTTTCGACTCAGGATACTAGTTTTTAAGCCTGTTTAACATTTTTAGACCCAATCCTACAATTGGTTACCCTTTTGAAGTCGATTTTGACATTTTCAAAAGGTTTTGAGATGAGTACGATCGTTGTTTCAAAAAACTAAAACTATTATAAGAAAAATTATAGGTTTACTTGCACATAGTAGCTAAACGAGGTCGTTTGATCTGTGCTAATTCGGTGTCGTGAACTCACATAGGTTTACTTTGATTTTGAAGGGCAAAATTGAACTAACTGCAAATATGATTTAGGGACTTCAACTTAGCTACCTTGATAAGTGACTTCACAACTATCTGAAGTTGGCTTGACTTCTTTGAGTGCTAAGGAATGGTGGGTTAGCTTTGGTGGGTTTTCTTTTAATGGCGGTTTTGAGGTTAGTGAGGAGGAAAAACATTAAGGATATGGAGAAGGTATCTGAAAGAGAAAAGAATTTTGATACTGTTTTGATTGAGAAAAGTAGACTGCCTTCTGCTTCAATGGTAAGAACACAACCAGCTCTTGAAAATAGTTATCTTCCTTGATTCTTTTTCTTTTTAGTTGTTGGGACGTTTTCGTCGTTGTGTGGAATGTGGAGTGAGAGAAAGAACGTTTAAACGAATGATATAATCGGTAGACTTTTTTACTCTTGAAGTGTAAAGTTGTCGAAACGATTCTTTTATTAACTTCTCTAGGTCGTATTAAAAGAGAAATGAATACTACCGTTGATGATCTCATGGATAAACACCGAGACTGAAGATGAAGAGTTATTGGGCTCTTGATCATGGCTACAACAAGCTTGGGTACCATATTTAAGAACGGTAGGATATCAAATCAAAGCGAAGCCCTTGTAATGAACTTAATATTGTATGAGCCAATTTGCTCTATATGAATGATTAAAATGTCAATTTTTTTACTGGTCGTGTTGGGTTAGAATTCTAGAGAGCGGTCAGAAAAATGTATTTGATTTTGAATTTTTTTTTTTTTGGTTTTTTTTTTTATGTTTTATTTTATTCAAAAGCTTTGAAAATTGATAGTGCTTTCTAAATAAGTCCAAAAGAATCTTTAGATAAATTACTAATTTAAAGTGTCTTTTAAGTTAATCTTTTTAGTGGAAAAAAAAAAACTACCATATTTGGTATTGAATATAAATAAAAAGGTTGATTAGTTTAATGTGTTAGGTTTGAATTAAAATATATTTTTTTAGACCCATAAGAGTTTAAACTTTGGTTACTTTTGCAATTATAACGGATCAAATTTTAGAAAAGAACCGGGGATGAAATTTTAAAAGAAAAAGGGAACGTATAACTCTATAGTAATAAGTAAAATGGGCTAAATAAATTTGAATTGGGTTACTTATTTTACTGGATAGAACTCATGTCGTTCAATATATTTGAATCAAATTAACTTAAACAAACTTTGACCATTTGGATGGTTACTAAATATGAAAAATCTATTGTATTTGGATGGTGACCAAGTTATTTTGCATTCATCTTTTGAGGAGCTCATTGAAAGCTTACCTTAAAAAAGAAGGGACACTTTGAAATATTAAGTAGATAATCTTTTCGTTAATATCGTCTCCTCTTTCCTTCCGACTACTAATATTTGAATTGGAATAATCAACTTATTCATATCATTCAATTCCTCTTTCCTGATTTTTCTTACTGGTCACTGTTTTGTTTTTGTTTTGTTTTGTTTTTTTTTTTTTTGTTAAAATTATTTTCCTACCAGCAGGTTTGAATTCAATGAAATTTTTTTTTTAAATTTCTACCTCAGGTCAGAAGTTAAATGAAAACTTCCTTTTTATTAATTATGGAAAATGAAAACATGTACGACCAGCAACTAAGGAAGATGCGCCCAAATAACCAGTGAACAATAATATTTAAAGAAGTTTCAGAGAGCGAGAAGAGGATTGTGATAGAAGTTGCCCTAGGTAAAACTTCTTTAAATGTCTTAGCCAATCATGACCTCATAATGAGAAGTCTCTTGGACAACAATAACATATTGACAACATATTTCTTAGCCAATTGTGATGGTCATGATTGCTCAAGGCGTGTCGACCAAATAACCGGTAAACAATAACATTGCCCAAATAACTGCCTTGGACAACAAATCGTTTACAAGAATGGCTGAGACATGCAACATGCAACCATAGGCAACAAGCCTTGGGCAATCATGACTGTGACATCTGCCCCCACACAAGGTTTCTATTGAGGTTGGCTCACTCGAGCTCCCCTTTTCAATTACAACAATAGCAACAAGCGTAGATTCATCATGACTATGATTCTTTCTCAACTGTAGTATCGACATCATTTTCAACCCTCTTGGTTGATGGATGTTTTTCTGAATGATCGTGGGTTAGACTCCATTACTACTAGACATTTTGCTAGGGGCATGTAAATGACTTTGTGTTTCAGCAGGACGTTCATTCCTGACACGACATCAAAGTCATCCATTTCAACTATCACTAAACAATTTGCCTAGTCCAAGGCTCCAGCTTGATTAGAGTTCTCATTGTGACTCTTAAGACAGGTAAAGCTTCCAATTTGACGGCGTTCATCTTTCCTGTATCTTGATGCAAAAGGATGTTAAAATATTTTGCATCAGTCTCCATCATGAGTTATGGGTGGCTCTAGAGTTGACAATGGTGTTCCTTACTACTTTGTGCTTTACCCAAACCTCGACATACATAATATATATATATTCATTTAACTATAACACATATAGTCCATGGAAGAATTGTAACTCTTATGCTCATTAATATATAATGGCTACTACCTAAATTATAACCTAAAGTTGATAATTGATGTCCAATTAGCCAACCCTAAGTTTGTAATCATTGTGGAGTGATTGAAATTACAATGGAAGTAGTTTAAACTCCTAGTACCTTAAATGAAGTTGGTCTCTTCTAATAAAACACCAATTTCTCTTTAATATCATTAATACAATTATGCTTCATCTTGAACCTACTAAACATGAAACTAAAACTGCATTCAATTTAACTCCATTTTATTGTCATCTTGAATGACGTGTAGGATATATTCTTGATTTACCTTGATATTTCATATTAGTTAAGCTTTTTGCAAAATCACAGTTAGACAACAACAAAGATGAACTTGAGTCTGTTTATTATTTTAAAGAAAATTTCTTTCTCCATCTTATTCCTAATAACTCTACAACTAAATTCATATTATGCTAACTCGCAAGAAGTAAAATATGCAACTTTAACAAAAATTTCATCTAAACAAATTTTATTGCCATACAACATAGATGACAATTATAGCCTTCAAACAAAAACTAGAGTAGTTGTGGTGAACGGGATAAAAACTCTAGTGTTCATCCATAATATACAACCACTACCTAAATTATGACCTAAAAATTTGAAAACATAAGTTGTAGTTGAAAATTGCATAAAACAATCCCCTAAATCCAAGAACTCGTGTCCAATTAATAAATCCTAAAAATAGTAGCTAACGTAGAGTAATTGAATCTCCACATGAAGTAATTTAAAATTCCAGTTACTTAACTAAAGTTTATCTCGTCTTTAATGAAGCATAAGTTCACTACAAGAAATATGACATTCCATAGCTTTTAAATATAACATTTTAAATATTATGTTATGAAAGAGGGAGAAAAAAAAAAAGCTGAACATTTCCTTTTTAAAAAAAGATGGTGAAAAGTTGGGTTAAAAAAGAGAGGACATTTGGTTTTTTTTTAAGAAAGAAAATTTGGGTTTAAAAAGAAAAAAAGGGAAAGGCGGAAAACCACTGTCCAACCTTTCTTTCTCTCTTTCCCCCTTTCCTTTACTGAATGTTCTGTTCTTCCCATTTGGAGGAGTTCACGCTTGTTTGCCTCCACAGGTTTGTTGCATTCAATTATGCTAAATTGAAGTTAAATAAATACTATTTTTAATTGCTTTGATCCTAAGTGTTTGGTGCTTCTATTGGTGATTCTCAATTTTGAATTTATGATACAAGAATTGTGGGGATGTAGCTTAGGATGGGAAATTGAGGGTTTTATGATGCAAGAATTGTGGGGATGTAGCTTAGATGGTAAAGCTCATTTAGCATGGGAGAGGTAAGGGGATATCCTCATCTCCAAAAGAAACTATTTGTTATTAATATTTTACTTCTATTCAACCTTTCCTTATTTATGACATAATTAGCGGAGACATTTTTTCATTTTCACTAGAATTGATGATGGGACATTTAGGGTTTTCTAATATAAGTATTGTGGGAATGTAGCTTAGATGATAGATTGCTTGCTTAGCATACGAGAGGTACGGGGATCGGATCGATACCCCATATCTCCAAAAGAAACTATTCGTTATTACTATTTTATTTCTATTCAATTTTTCCTTATTTATGACATAATGAATAGCGTTATTTTTTTATTTTTCACTATTATTGATGACGAGATGTTTAGGATTTTGTGACATAAGAATCTTGAGGATATAGCTTAGATGGTAGAGCGTTTGCATCAAATGTGAGAAGTACTGGGATCGATACCATGCATCAAAGGAAACGATTACTAAATATATTAGTTCTTTTAAATTTTTCCTTATTTACGACATAATGAGCGGGGATAGTTTTTCATTTTCAATATCATTGATGAATGGGAAGTTTAGAGTTTTTTGATATAAAATCGTGGGAATGTAGCATGCGAGAGACACGGGGTACCTCGCATCTCCAAAAGAAACTATTTGTTATTACTATTTTATTTCTATTCAATATTTCCTTATTTATGTCATAATGAGTAGTGATATTTTTTCATTTTCACTATTTTTCATGATGAGACGTTTAGGGTTTTGTGACGTAAAAATTGTGGAGATGTAGCTTAGATGGTAGAGCGCTCGCTTTGCATGCGAGTTGTACGGGGATTGATAACCCACATCTCCAAAAGAAAGTATTTAATTTGTTATTATATTTTTTCATTTTCACAATTATCGATGCCCGACATCACCAAACCAAACTATTTGTTATTAATATTTTGATATTTTTATTTTCACTATTATTGATGATGGGACATTTACGGTTTTACAATGTAAAAATCATGGGGATGTAGCTCAGATGGTAGAGCGCTCGCTTTGCATGCGAGAGGTACAAGGATCGATACCCTGCATCTCTAAAAATAAGACTATCTATTATTAAATATATTATTTCTTTTCAATTTTTCCTTATTCATGACATGTTGGGTAGCAATATTTCTTCATTTTCACTATTATTGATGACGGAAAATTTAGGGTTTTGTGATGCAAAGATTGTGGGGATGTAGCTCAGATGGTAGAGTGCTCGCTTAGCATGCGAGAGGTACGGGAATCGATACCTTGCATCTCCAAAAGAGAGAAATTATTTTTTTAAGTAAGAGTTAATTTAACTTGTTATGTATAAGGTGGGTACGAGAGAAAAAGAAAAGATACTTATATAAGAATTATTATATCGGCTATGCCATTTTAATAGATAAAAGAGAGGAAAGATACTTATATAAGGATTATTTATCAGCAATGCCATTTCTATAGATAAAAGAGAGTAATGTCCCACAAGCACATATAGGGAGAGGACTTATTGTAAGTAAAGAAAGCAATCTAGTTGTTATACTATTACTTGTGGAGAGGGAATTTGATGAATTCCTCAAAAGATAAGAGCTTATAGGATGGCGGTAGCGTCCGATGCGTTACTTCTTCATCATTGACATGGTCGAATTTTACAACAAAGTCTAATTTGATGAATTCCTCAAAAGATAAGAGCTTATAGGATGGCGGTAGCGTCCGATGCGTTACTTCTTCATCATTGACATGGTCGAATCTTACAACAAAGTCTAATTTGATGAATTCCTCAAAAGATAAGAGCAAGTTACTTCTTCATTATTGACATGGTCGAATCTTACAACAAAGTCTAATTTGATGAATTCCTCAAAAGATAAGAGCTTATAGGATGGCGGTAGCGTCCGATGCGTTACTTCTTCATCATTGACATGGTCGAATCTTACAACAAAGTCTAATTGAGCCTCCCTCTCTTAGGAGATAGCTTCGAATCAATTTCTTTAGTTTGGACAATGATTGCATTGTTTTAGTCAAACAACCAAGACTAATGTATTATCAATAGTATAAACATTTTGTACGTGTATTTTCTTACATATTAACAATTGTATACAAATAATAATTAAATTTATGAGTAGAAGTTTGGATGGAGTTTTATTAAATAGGTAATCTTAAATTATATCTAAAAATATATAAGATTTTTTTTTCTTTTTATATACATTTAGGAGAACAAAACAAAGATTCAAGAAGATGTCATTCATGCCATGTTTTAATATTTATTCTTTCTTATTTCTCAAAGATTAAAAAAAAAAAGTTATCCTCTCTCAAATATGGTTCGTTATTTGATTATTTTCTCTTGAGTGAATTTTAAGTGAAACACATTCTCTACCCAAATAATTGCAAGATGCAAGCTTTACATTAAGAGGAATCAAAGTCCCAAGTATCAACGTCCTTAAGTGTCAATTTTTATTCTCCATCTCAACATAAATTAAACTTATTTTCGTGAAGATATCTATTTATAAAAGCAAAATATCTCAGAGTAACAAAAATAAAAATGAGTTATAGATACTAGACATAAATATGATACCAAATAGATATGGTAACATGCCATTCTTAAAAAACTAGGACACCCATATGACAATGATCCATTAATTAAAAAGAATTA
Organism: Cucurbita moschata; assembly: GCF_002738365.1. NCBI lineage: Eukaryota > Viridiplantae > Streptophyta > Magnoliopsida > Cucurbitales > Cucurbitaceae > Cucurbita > Cucurbita moschata. The sequence continues at coordinate 1,453,164 of NW_019268562.1, forward strand.
TTTCAAAAAATTTATCAATTTTATATTAGAAATAAATTCATATAAATAAGTTTATATATTTGTATACTTAAAAAAAAGCTTAATGTACGTTTCACTCTTAAAATATATTCAAAGTCAAGTGTCTGATACGATGGATTATAAATTTGTAATGTATCCATTGTATTAACAAGTGTTCAGTACATGCTCAACACGTGTCAGATTAGTGACACTAAGTTATTCTCATACTTTCTTTACACCCATTTAAAGTAGTTTGAAAATTAGCACGTCAAATATTATAATTGACTAACTACCACTTCAATTTTGTGCTTTAAGGATTGTTTTGACCAAAGAGAAATAAAATTGTTAATTTAGTACATGGTAGCAAAGATGGACATGAGAATGAGTTATTCTCATATGGAAATAAATTTAACCTTAAGTTATATCTCATATCCTCTTTTAACCAATTATTTAGTATGTTTTAGAAAGATATGTTCATCAATAGCAAAAAAATAAAATAAAATAAAATAAATAGAATAGATTAAATTAGTCAAAAAAAAAAAAACATAAAAGATGAATTGATTAAATTGGCTAATTGCTAACATAAATGTAACACACCCAGTAAGATTAGGAACACAAGTAAAAAAAAAACACAAACAGCCACAAATCAAGATTTGGAAAGTGTTAAACAGTTTTGATATATAGACATTTCAGACTTTACTCCTGCAATATTCCCATGAAATCTAACACTAGAGCATCATAAAATTTAGAGAAATGATTGAAATTGATGTCATGTTCATATAGGTTGGCTTTAATACAAAGGACAAATCGAACTTTCTTAAAGATAAATTGGGGACACCAACCTCAGCTAATCAGGTAGGTGGCCTTACCATCCATATGGTTATATTTGATGTTGACTGTGCCCGTGGTTCTGCAAGTGTCATATATATTGATATGTGTGAAATGTTTGTGAATCGATATGCTTATGATATGTTATAATATGTGAATTGTATGATAATACTTACGGTACCATGTGTTCAATGGTATATTTGAGATAGGATACGAGAAGGATGCACTAAACGTAATGTAACGATAGAAGTAAGACATGTTCATGAAACGTTATGGTTTGGTTACGTATCGAAGTGCTATGGGTATGACAGATTGATAAAAACGATATGGTCACGATGGATTCATAAGACAATACTATTAGGTTATGGGTAGAAAGGGATAGGATTATGATAGATTGATAGAACGATAGCGTTGCGATACGTTCCTGTAACTTTATGACTAAGGTACGTTCAGGTAACGACACAACTATGATATGTCTAAAGACGTTAAGGCTATGATAAATTAGGGAAGGATATAACCATGAAGTTTTTACGATATGATATGATTATGAAATGACATGTGAAGGACGGATATATATCCAACAAGTGTCAAAGAGGGACGTGAGAATAAATTATTCTCAAGCTTTCTTTACATCGGTCAAAGAGTATTTGATAAGCTTTCAAAATTAAGGGTTTTCTTTTTTCTTCTTCCTTCTTTCTCCCTTTTCAAGTTTAATTTTTTTTTTAAATAAAAAAAAGTTTAATGTGAGAATGAAGAAGTTAGAAAGGAGAAAGAAATGAATGTAATAAAACTTTTTCGTCGGTAGGAATGGAAATGGTGAATGGGTCCTTGACGATAGTCGACCGCTATACTCTAGTTTTGGATGTAAGTGATGATTATCAGCAATATGAGTTGTGTCAATACCACACCGTTATCAAGAGGAAGTAAAGTAGAGTAGAATAGATGAAGCGATCCATTTGTTGAGAGTACTGTAAGAGGCACACAAGTAACTACTCTTTCACATCTGAGGGATGAGTCTCATAGATCCAACTATAATATCAAAGAAACTTCGGGTGGTAGTGATTGCTTGCATTGGTGTCTCCGTTGTATCCTAGACACATGTAACATGATTTTTCTTGCTCAAATATAGCTTCATTTGTCTTAAAAGTTCACTTTTGAGTAATCCTAGAAGGCTTCTTAATTTGCAGCCTTGGGTGAAGATGATCACTCCGAGGTGGGTTTGTTA
>NW_019268562.1:1455223-1474039 GCF_002738365.1 Cucurbita moschata
ACTAGAGCATCATAAAATTTAGAGAAATGATTGAAATTGATGTCATGTTCATATAGGTTGGCTTTAATACAAAGGACAAATCGAACTTTCTTAAAGATAAATTGGGGACACCAACCTCAGCTAATCAGGTAGGTGGCCTTACCATCCATATGGTTATATTTGATGTTGACTGTGCCCGTGGTTCTGCAAGTGTCATATATATTGATATGTGTGAAATGTTTGTGAATCGATATGCTTATGATATGTTATAATATGTGAATTGTATGATAATACTTACGGTACCATGTGTTCAATGGTATATTTGAGATAGGATACGAGAAGGATGCACTAAACGTAATGTAACGATAGAAGTAAGACATGTTCATGAAACGTTATGGTTTGGTTACGTATCGAAGTGCTATGGGTATGACAGATTGATAAAAACGATATGGTCACGATGGATTCATAAGACAATACTATTAGGTTATGGGTAGAAAGGGATAGGATTATGATAGATTGATAGAACGATAGCGTTGCGATACGTTCCTGTAACTTTATGACTAAGGTACGTTCAGGTAACGACACAACTATGATATGTCTAAAGACGTTAAGGCTATGATAAATTAGGGAAGGATATAACCATGAAGTTTTTACGATATGATATGATTATGAAATGACATGTGAAGGACGGATATATATCCAACAAGTGTCAAAGAGGGACGTGAGAATAAATTATTCTCAAGCTTTCTTTACATCGGTCAAAGAGTATTTGATAAGCTTTCAAAATTAAGGGTTTTCTTTTTTCTTCTTCCTTCTTTCTCCCTTTTCAAGTTTAATTTTTTTTTTAAATAAAAAAAAGTTTAATGTGAGAATGAAGAAGTTAGAAAGGAGAAAGAAATGAATGTAATAAAACTTTTTCGTCGGTAGGAATGGAAATGGTGAATGGGTCCTTGACGATAGTCGACCGCTATACTCTAGTTTTGGATGTAAGTGATGATTATCAGCAATATGAGTTGTGTCAATACCACACCGTTATCAAGAGGAAGTAAAGTAGAGTAGAATAGATGAAGCGATCCATTTGTTGAGAGTACTGTAAGAGGCACACAAGTAACTACTCTTTCACATCTGAGGGATGAGTCTCATAGATCCAACTATAATATCAAAGAAACTTCGGGTGGTAGTGATTGCTTGCATTGGTGTCTCCGTTGTATCCTAGACACATGTAACATGATTTTTCTTGCTCAAATATAGCTTCATTTGTCTTAAAAGTTCACTTTTGAGTAATCCTAGAAGGCTTCTTAATTTGCAGCCTTGGGTGAAGATGATCACTCCGAGGTGGGTTTGTTAGTGAAGATGCAATTATATAATCAGGGTTTTATATCAATGGTTCCATTTATATCTATAAATGAAATTTGTGGTGTATTTTTTAGAAATTCAATAATAATCATCGGTTATTTGGTTACCATTCTAAAAAATTTAACTTTCGACCTTTTGTGAATGCTCAAAGCTACTTGCAAAGTACTGTCGATTATGATCCATAATACTCACCGATTCGAAATTGAGGTTTGTTCATGTTTGAAAATGTGACAAACCAAAAGACAAGATGCTAATTAATATTGTTTGTGATTGTTGTTGCGAATTCTTCATCTTTGAATACATATTTTGGTTGGCTTATGAATTTTTCCATCTTTTAAAAATATTATTTTTTTTAGTTGGGGCTTAATTTCATAATAGGCGATTGAATCACAATATTGCAATATTTTAAGTTACTTTTAAGATTAAAGATCGATGAATAAAGTAATTACGGCAAGTTTTTTTTATGCATCTTATTTTGATCTAGCACATAAATGCTTCCTAATTATTATTTTTTTTTTTTTTATGAATTAGGTTATGAAGATTATTTGAATTATAAAAGCTTTAATTCAAACAATATTTAATAACTAATCATTTTAATATTATACTCAAATATACTAACAAGTACTAGTAACACTAGTCTCAATGACATAAAGAATACAACTATTATCTCGATCGGTAAAGAATTTAATTCCAACCTATTCTAATGGACAAACGCTTTATTAGACTCTATTGTAAGATTTCACTTCATCAATTTAAGTAGCGTTCAACTACAACTATAAATATCAAATTCTTAAGTATTCATGAACAAAATCGGCCTAACAATGTCTCTTGAAACTATTTACCAAAGGTGTTAGAATGAGCCGTGTGGAAGGGTTGCCTTTAGATGCTTTAGTACCAATTAAGGATTTCAATATCCTAGTAGTGCAGAATGCAGGAAGGTTCGTAGTTGAAAAGAATAACGAGAATAGTGGACATCGTTTCATCTACAAGCGTGTGGTGAACGGTCTGGTTGGTATGACTAGAGAATGTCGTCCTCGCAGAATTTATATTATTGTGATAGAAGTTATAAATAACGATGATATTCCTTGGTCTTTTATTACAATGGTGCAGAACTTTCTTTTTTGTGCATGTGATATATCCATCGCCACCTACTCATAAGCTCTCATCTTTAAAAGAAGTTCTCGAGTTCCTTGTCCACAAGTAGCAATACAACTACTAGAATGCTATCTCTAGTTATAATTAGCCCTCCCTCTCTCGAAATATATGTGTGTGTGTTTGTGGATGTATTACTCTCTTTTATTAATGAAATATGGCATAGTCATAATGGTATTATGAGTATGTTTTCTATCCCTCCCTTCCTTATCGCTATGGAAAGAATATGAAGATTATAAGTAAAAGTGTACAAGTAATTTGTTACTTTTAAACTTAAAATGCTTATAATTCAATTTATCTTTGTTATCAACAATAATTATCAAACAGTATATAATTTTGTCCAAGTAAGGTCGCTTCTCATTCCCTGTATGATATCATAACACAAAATCGAGCGGAAGGGTTAACGATAAAATGATAACAAAAACCCATTTGTCGAACTAACTATAAAGGAAGGGTTGGTTGGAAACCATGTCTATACTTCTTTGCTTTAATCACAGGTAACTAAAGATATATAAGAACAACAGAATATGGCATGCCCAGTCAAAACATAAAAAATTTATTACCATGTTATAGTTAATGAATATGGTATGCACAAAGATCTGATGTCACACTTCATGATTGGAGACCAATACAGTGAGCTATGGTTGTCCATACCGTCCTTTGGTCCAATTATGTCAAGCAAATGTTGCAGCAAGCAAAGAGTTTTTAATAAGTTCGCTATTGCAAAGAGCTCGATTTAAGGCACAAATGTCTCTGATGTGAAAGGCGCACCAATTCAACGAGATTTAAGTAACCATGAATAAGACACATGATACAGCTTGTAAACGAAACGATGTCCATGACTCTTGTTATTTTCTTCCACTACAAACCTTCTAGCCTCTTGCACTTTTTTGTCATTGACATCCTTAATTGAAATTAGAATTGAAGGAAACACTTCTCCACAACTCATTATGGAACACCTTTGATAGATAGTTTCAACCGATTTACTTTGATGAGGAATACTTTAAAATTTGATATTTATAGTTCGACGCTACTTAAATTGATGAAGTGAAATCTTACTATAGAGGTTAATAAATCGTTTGTCTATTAGAAGAGAGCTTGGAATTAAATTCTTTATAGTTGGGATAGGAGATGTTTTAGTCAAATGAAGTATACATTTTAGTTTTAAAATAAATTAATTTTTTGGTTTAAAATAAATTGATTTTTTAGTTTTAATTTTAGTCGGAATAAATTAATTTTGATGTGGTGTGATGTATTTTAATAAAATTAATATTAACTTAATCAACAATAATTTGTATTTTTTTTTAAATTATAATCTAAATTAATAAAATACCATTGAACTTTGCACTTTATCTAAAAAAATACGGTTGAATTTTCAAAAAAAAAAAAAGCTTCAAAACTACTCTTTAACTTTCAAAAGTGTTTAAAAAGAGATAGATGGAGAGAAAATTGAAGGTTATTTTAGGGGAAGGTTTTCAAGATCGGTATAAGATCCTGAAAATATAACAAGAAGTAATATCCTAGCTTAAGGTCGCGATTAAGAACCTACTAGTAGGTTACTTACTAAGTTTTACTCACTCCATGTTTATAATTTTTTTTCAAGTAACTCAGAGTTGGCCGGGGATGAGAGTGGACTTTGGAGTGTGGACCATGGACTAAGCTCTGTTTTTAATCTAGTATTTTTTTGTTCTTCTTTTGAGTCTGCTTCTTATTTTGTGTTTGTAACGAGTATGTATATGTAACACCCCAAAAAATGAAGAAAATTATCTCCCATAAGAATAAGCCACTCATGAAAGACCCAATGCATAGAAAGGAAAAAAAAATTAAAGGATTAAGCAAAAACAAAGGACTTAGTCAAGTCACTCGTGTACCCTAACAAGTGATTTCAAGGAGTTGAAGGCCTTTTGAAAAGGATTGGAAAGGAAAAAGTAAATCAAAAGGGCAAAAAAGTAATTTTATCAATTATCAAGAATCTTTCCGGATTTGTAATTCCTTATCTAGAAGGAATCTCAAGATTCAAAAAAAGAGAAAAATGATAAAAAAAAAAACCATGAGAAATTTGTAAAAAAAATTATGGATTTTTTGAGAAAATAATAATAAAATATTCGGAAAGTGAAAAATTACCAAAATACCCCTGGAAGAATAGATAATTACAGAAATGCCACTCTAATTAGAATCAGAGCATCTACCGTGACCATTCGAGCAAAATCTTTCGAACTAAAATCTCAACCGTCGGATCTCCTCCAAAATTTGATATGATCTAGAACGAACACGCACAGATCATCACATCGAACGACTAGTATTCAAAGCCAAGGTCAGTAAGGCTATGATCGGAGTTGATATCTCCAAAAAATTATCCAGAAAGTTCGATCTCTAAATAACGAAGATTCTTGAGCTCTTAATGTCGGTTTAAGCTCCTCCTATAAAGTTGGAAGTAGGAGCAACAATACGGAATAAGAATCGAGAAAGGTCGATCCCGCAATTGAAGGCAATAAGCATTTAGATTGTGGGTCTCCTACTCTCAGATTTCTTCCAAATTCGAGAGCAATCCTCCACCATTTCTCTTCAAACTTTTAAATAACGAAGAATCTGGAGCTCTCAATGTCGGTTTAAGCTCCTCCTATAAAGTCTGAAGTAGGAGCAACAATATGGAATAAGAATCAAGAAAGGTCGATACCCCAATCGAAGGCAATAAGCGTTTAGATTATGGGTCTCCTACTCTCAGATTTCTTTCAAATTCGAGAACAATCCTCCACCATTTCTCTTCAAACTTATTCGTACAGTTTCTCAACAAGATTACCCACAAGTTCTATGATGGAATAGAGTGCTGAAAGTGCCCAGAAACCATTCCCCCAATTCAATCCGCCATTGAAGAACTTCAAGAAAAACTTGAAAATCCAATCCGAGGATGCATGATGACTCATCGAGCAAGAATGATTCCAATCAGTTTCTGCACCTCCAAGGAATGCTTCCATAGAAACCACGAAAAAAAAATAACCTCAAGAGCGTGCCAAATTGAAGGAAATAGGTTTCGAAATTAAATTGGGGATAAGAGTCAAAATTCCTATCTACGATCTCTTTTCCTTCAAATTAAGGATTCCTCTAGCTTCGGAGGAAGAAGTTGAGTAAACTTGATGAAGGAATCGAGAGCTGAAACGTCGTAGAATAAGCTACCCACGAGATCAAAAATCTGGCATTTCAAGTGAGTTGCATATCGAGAACGATTTCTAGAAATTAAGGTCCTACACTCAAAGACGTTCCTCCAAACCAATTCCTTTAGCCTAAAGATAGGATATGGAAGAGGTTCATTGAAGAAATAGGGCCTTGAAACCCCTAGAATCGGCTACCCAATAAGAAATCCTTTGTTTTATCTCCAACGATAAATCAGATTTTAGATGAACTTTGGTAGCGAATATCTTAGGCTACGATCCACAAGAAGTTATCAAATAAATCCCTACCCTTTCTTGTAACATACATCTTTAAGTTTCACGAAGAAATCGAGGAGAGAAACGCTGTAAATGTGGTTGTACAGGCCAAGTTTCAGATGGCGGCGATGCGAAAAATGCGCATCTTCTTCCTGTTCAAAGGAAGAAAACGATGATACGGCCAGTTCAACTGAACTGTCCAAGTCAACTTAAAATTTGACCTTTTCTCAGGTTTTCTCAGTAGATCTTATCTTATGAAATGTTGTATGAATCCTTATGCCGAGAGGCTATAGATGGTAATGAAGTTTGGGAGTTATTGGAAAACTTTACTTAGCGAAACCAAGATATGGGAGAAAATGCTCATCACGATCCATATGACTTTACCTCCTAGGATAACTAAAGTGGTATCCCTGAAATAATAGATTCCCCAGATGTACCCTTGGTCTCTAATAGATACTACGTGCACAATATCATGCTGGGCTATTCCTAAGAACTTATAAGTTCCAAGCTTGACCCAAGACGTTATGCATAAACCTAGGATCACCAGGAATCCAAGAAAATACCTAGGTTAATGCAAACATCATGCTTAACTAGTTGCTAGGATCCATGCCTGAAGTAACCATTATCTCACTTCACGAAGTGTACCGCGAGGCCCCTATTTCTCTCTAGGTGGGATGCTATGGTATATGTACCATGAGCAGGATTCCATGATGAACTTATTATCTCCCTCACCTAAATGAGATGCCCTGCACCACGATTTGCTAGCAGGATCCCACGATTATGACAACGCCACCTATTCACTCAAGGGGAGAAAATTAAGAGTTACTTCAGAAGAGTTTTCATGGTTCAAATACGATGCATGACATGACAACCTCTAAGGTTTAGTTCCTGAAAACGAAACAAGAAGTCATATCCTAGCTCAAGGTTTAGACATGCTCCAGATTACCAACTATTTTCTGTACGGTCTATTTTATATGACACGAGAATAAATTCAAGATTTCAAGTTGGTTGGAGCAAGTTCGGAACCTAAAACTCATGCTAGTTATTATGGGTTCAAATGATTACGTTACAAACATACAAGATTGAGAACCAACAACAATACCTCAAGCAGAGGTCATGTTCATGAAGCCTTGGAAGGCATGAAGCGGAGCAAGTTCGGAATAACTCAAGAATGTTACACCTTATGCCTCAAGAAAATTTGTGTCTTCGCATCCAATGCTTTGGAAATACCCTTTTGTTTTAAAATGTCTTGTGTTGTCGTTCCTTATTCTGTGTTTCCGCATCAAGGTCATTTCATAAAAGTCCTACCGGGAGTTGAACCCAAGTCGTTGGATTCAAAGTCCAAAATGCTAACCACTACACCATAGAACCCCTTGTAAAAATTTATTTTGGAATGGTTTTTCTATTTTATGCAGATTCCACAAGAAGAGAGATCCTATCACGAGTCAAACTCAAGTTATTGGATTCAAAGTTCTAGAGCTGTTTTATCTAACTCATTGTGATCTTGAGCACCTTTAGAGTGGTTGCAGAAGTAACCCTCCAATGTTTATTGAAGCTCTTGGAGAACATGTAATTTTATATATTTCTTATAGTTAATTTATATATTGTTGTATATTACAAACAAATTGAAATAATACTTTACATCCCCGTCTTCCTTTCTTCCATGCAAAACTTAACATGAAAACTATATTATTTCAATATTCACTCGAGAAACAAGGGGTGAAAACTATATTATTTCAAACCCTCCATTATTGTTTCTACTTTGTGTGAAAATGCTTCCACTAAATCATGTTACTAACTAGTTTGTTTGGTTCGGTTCAATTCTTGGGTCGACTAGATTGAATCGACCTAACTCAATTAAACTCTTGACAATATAAAAATCATAAGTTTCTTAAATTACGTTAACTTAAAAGTTTAACCCCTAATTTTTTTTAGAATGTTTAGCTTTGTGTCTAGTTGATCTCTAAATGCTTAGAAGTATCTAATAAGACTTCTATTTAAGGAACTTTTCTCTATAAAAGATGTAAGACTTCAGATTTATTATTAAGGAATTTCAAATGAGTGATTTGATCTATCATAGAGGACAAAATATTTATTTGTTTCAAATATCTTATGTTGACCCTTCTTTTTTGTCAAGTATTTTGAATATTATTATTGTGAATTACTAATGGCATTAGATTGAATCTCATTAATAACAATATCCCAAAACTCGGGTAAAGATGACATCAAAATTAATACTTTAATTTCATCTTCAAAATTTATTTCTACTTAACTGAGTCGATTAATAATCATAATAGTCACCATGCATAAATATTTACAACCTTAGGAAGTAAAATGATAAGGAGTACCGGAGAAAAGTGCTTAAAATAGTTTCAAAATATAGAAAAAAAAATAGTAGGAATTGGTCAAATTCAACATCCATTGATCACTTATGGCACAGCACAACACATATGAGGGTAACATTTTTTTTATTTCTCTACTATATTAGGTGATATGATATGGAATCAATACAAGGGGAATAAGATTCAGATTACCTTGTTGATCGAATATCAAGACAAGAACATTGTTTGAGATTCGAATCACTCCGCAAGCAAGATCGATCATGTCTAGCTTGAATGATTCTTGTTGATCAAATATCTCAACGCAAGAACACTTGATTGAGATTCGAATCACTCCACAAGCAAGATTGATCATGTCGAGCTTGAATGATTCTACATGCAACCTAAACTACATAGAGTTGCAAATAAACTTAGCCATTGGCTAAAGAAAGCACAAAGGCTTCTTTTACTATATTTTCCAAGTCTACCTTACAAATACAACATACATGGCTTTATATAGCCTCAAAATGAAACTATTAAAGGCATTCCAAAAGTTGTAACATTCATACTTAATGACCATAATTAGCCATATGTAAATGTAACCTAAAGTAAATAAAATGTCTTAAAATACAATACTCTAAATTACTCTAAATTGTAACCCACCCAAAATTTATAACCATCAAACTTCATTCCTCTTCAATGTGACATGAATTGCAACCTCTTTTGATATTTTTGACAACATTTTCTTCACATCTTCATTGAAGTATATTGTATTAATGATGTCTCTTGGTTCATATCATTCTCCACTTCTTCAAGAGGATTCGTCCTCGAATCTATTTGTGAAACTTTGCTGCAAAACATAAGATATGAAAATACAAAGGCCCTCACAACAATCTCTCATGTGTATACACTCAAGGATTTTTTTTAGGCCACTCTGCTTGCACTCATTTACACAAATGAAGCTCTCAATCTCACCTCTCAAAATTTTGAATTGAGCAAAGATTGAATTTTGAACTCCATTGATCACTTATGGCACAGCACAACACATATGAGGGTAACATTTTTTTTATTTCTCTACTATATTAGGCCCTTTGGTTTATTGGCTTTACACGTTGATTGTTTTCTGGTTAGCATTGGTACCATAACTTATTTATTTCTTTGAAATGTTTGAGTTTACAATTTACATGTTTTCATTTTTCTACTTTGTCTGCCTACATTTAGAAATGAAGCAAAATTAGTCAGAGGGTTTTAGGCAGATCGTTATAATTCTAATTTTTAACTAAAAATAAATTAGTCTTGTTGTCACGCTTAAAACTACCCTATAGGTATAATTGACCTATTATCCTTCCACCAATAAGAGCAAAAGGCAACGTTACTATGTGAAACTAGTTTCATGTCATTTATTCAACAATAAGGGTGTTAGCATGCATTTGGAAATGAACCCATATTTCAAAAATTTAGATAAAATAGAAAAGAATTGTTATCTTAAAGACAATGATAGTATGTGAAACTAGCCTCAAGATGCTTCCTTTAACTCTTAGGGGCGGTAAACCAATGGTTCCTTCACCCAAGACCCATGGCCCAACTCCCAACATGGAAGGGATAATCTAGAGAATCATTCCGAGAACCCTAACGGATGGGTTACAAACTCACATTATCAAGCTCGACAACAAACAATGTCGCTGGCAAATTTAGGAAGACTACATGAAATTACAAATATATCAATGTAGGATTTTTTAATTTACAGATTTTTAAAATGTTAAATTATGTGAAATTACTGACAAAGAAGAATATTTTAGAGAGCTCTTCCTTTTTATTTAAGATTTTGATATTTAAGAAAAGAGAAAATTAATAAAAATAGGAGACATTTTATAGATTTACGAGGAGTAAGTGAAAACAAAAAGGGAGTCATGACCCAATTAATAAAAATAGGAGACATTTTATAGATTTACGAGGAGTAAGTGAAAACGAAAAAGGAGTCATGACCCATTTTCGGTGGATTCTCCAAGCGGTTCTCCAAGCACCGATTGCAAGTTAAAAGAGGTATAAAAAAAGAATTAAAAGGGCCACTACTCTTAGTTACATGAAAGATAAGATTCGAATTGGTGACCTCTTGATCTACAATTAAATGCTATACCATTGAGCTATGGACCCATTTTACATGATTTCAACCTTAGTGATCGCTTCTACAGAGTTTCAGTCCAGAAGTGTAAAAAGTGTCTGTCCAAAATAAAAGGGCCCAACAAAGTTCAAACGAGTGACCGGTCAAATTCTCTACCACTGAGTCATGGATCCATTTTGTAGGATTTTAACCTTAATGACCCCTTAGACATAGTGTCAGTCCAAAAAGTGTAACAAATTTCTATCCAAGATAGAAGGGCTCAACTAGGTTCGAATTGGTGACCTCTTGATCTGCAATCAAATGCTCAAACATTGAGCTATGGTCCCATTTTGTATGATCTCAACCTTAGTGACCCTTCTACAGATTATAGGTCCAAAAGTGACCCTACCGAATCGGCTATGGACCACTTTTGTATAAATTGGTGGATTACCTATCGGAAATTAAACATAGGTCGTTAGATTCAAAGTCGAAAGTGCTAACCACTACACCATAGAACCACTTGTTAAACTTTATTTTGGCAGCGATTTTAATAAGTACCAACAACGTTGGATTTTGCAAAGCTAGAGGTCGTAGTATCCTTACAAACTTTCACAAGTTGTTTTCAACTTCTTTCATAGGTAATTGAACTTTTGAGTCCATGCAAATGATTGGTTGGATTAGTATCAGTTTGAGAAGACAGAGGAGAGAAAACAGAGGAAATAATATATATATATATTTTACAATTTTGTAATTTGTATGGTATTATTCGAGGCTTTTGAATGAAATATGATAATTGATTCTCTGTCCTCTTTGACAATTTTAGATACCTCCATATCCGATATTTGATGTGTCACGTTTCATTATGAGATCTGCCCTTGGGTCAATAAGACTTATGCAGAGAGTTTATTTGACTAATGATTTGATTTTTTTGGGTTGTAGAGATATCCCTTACAAATCAAGACTTTGTATTATTTTGAAGACACTCATCAAGACATTTGTAAATGTGCCTGATATCTTGAAGGATATAAGACACGTAATTGAGAGAACCTAAATTTTTTTGAAGTTGGCTTTTCTAGGATATGTCATCATCAAAGTTTGAGACAAAGACCATTGGATGGGTTTTAATAAGGCTCAAATAAATTTAAAATCCAAAAAAACGGATCTGAGTTTAATATTATTTGATATTGGGTATGGACACAACTGATTTCTTTTGATTACATTAATGAATGTATGTAGATGTTTAAAGTGTTGATCTTAATGGTTTTAGAAAATATCAACACATCATCAATATAAACTATCGAAATTTTTTGAAAGGATTGAAAATATCATTCATAATCTTCTGAAATTCAGATGGAGCGTTTTTTAGCCTAGATGGAATGAAGTTCCTCTCATATTTTCTAAGTTGGACATTAAATGCAATTTTATATTTGCCCTTTTAGGAAATTAGAATTTTTCGAAATCCCAATTTCATGTCGAATTTTATAAAAACATTTGACTCTAAATTCTTTTTATCAAATCATTTTTGTTTTGGATTGGATATCTAATTTATTCTAAAACCTTATTCAAAGGTTTGTAGTTAATTACCAGTATCAGAATTTCTGGTTTCTTTTCACCATGTTGATAACCTAAAATGTCAGACATGACCACATGCTCTTTTAAAACCTTATCAGCTTCCTCGGCAAAATATCACCTAAAATGTCACAATATTTAGTGTTTGATGCTTTTTGACTTAACCCTACGGTTCTATTTACGGTGAACTTGTGATAATTTTTGTCAAATTATATATTTGAATACTTACTACATTAGGAAATAATATCTTATTTAAATAATATTAAAATGTGGTAGAATATCATAATATATGTTTAATTAATATGAATCTCATTCAAATTTCAAATATATATTTTTATTTAATGTTTATGATACACATCAATTATTTTAATATTTAACATATCAAATACCTTAATATCTTTTGATATTATACTTCAAGACTATAGGAACTTGCTCAGAGGACCTGAGGGTTACGTTGGCCCACAATGCATCTCATGGACGATGCAAAACTATGGTGGCGCTTGAAGGTGAATGGTATAAAAAAACTAGTCATTCACCATAAACTCATGGGAAGACTGTTGATGGAATCAATGCAATCGACGCTCCTCTGGATGGGTTGCCAATCAAAGACTTGACGTTTAATGTTGACCCTTTTGAAGAAAGAGCCACATGATGGAACAGCTCGAAACGTCGCGGTAACTCTGAGAACTCTATCACACACATAAAAAAATGTGTCGAAGAGTTAGACATTACACAGAAGATCTAGGAGACTGAGTTTGATTCTCGACAATGAAATTTTATTTTCTTATTTCTTTTATTTTATAGTTTCATCTTTTGTCACCAATTATATTTAAACTTTATGTATGTTTGAGAAGCACTATAATGGATGAGTTCAATAGTATCTTAAATTCAAAAGACTTTTATGAACTTGGTTTGAGAGGCACTCTAATGGTCAAGTTCAATAGTATCTTTAGATTAAAAAGACTTTTATGAACTTTGAACCTTTAATCGTATTATGTCATAGATATTTGGTTCAATTTCAACAAGTGAGGTTGAGATCATTCAAATGGTTAATGTGATAATTCGGTCATTTTCAAGGTCTCTTTTATTCAACGCCATCATGGCTGAGATGATTGCGATGAGCACTAGAGTGAGTTTGACAAGGAGGGTCGTACAGAACCACACCCCAAGCCAAGCTCATGTTGGGCTTAACAAACTGAAAATCCAAAAACACAAACCCTTAATGGGAACCAGGATGCTAAGGAATTAAAAAAACTTTATTTTTGACGTAGAACAATACTTGAAGGTTACATGAACTTTCTCATAGGACCTAAGAGTTACATTGGCCACAATGCATCTCATGGACGGTAGCGCTCGAAGGTGGATGATATAAAAAATGGGTCATGCACCATAAACTCATGGGAAGACCGTTGATGGAATCGATGCAATCGACGCTCCCCTTGATGGGTTGCCAATTAAAGACCTGACGTTTGATGTTGACTCTTTTGAAGAAAAAGCCACACGATCGAACACCTCGAAATGTCACGGTACCTCTAAGAACTCTATCATACGACCTGAGAGTTGAGGGCTACATGAACTTTCTCATATGACCTGAGAGTTACGTTAGCCACAATGCATCTCATGGACGATGCAAAACTATGGTAGTGCTCGTAGGTGAATGGTATAAAAAATGGGTCATGCACCATAAACTCATGGGAAGATCGTTGATGGAATCGATGCAATCGACGCTCCCCTAGATGGATTGCCAATCAAAGACCTAACATTTGATATTGACTCTTTTGAAGAAAGAGCCACACAGTCGAACAGCTCAAAACGTCACGGTAGCCCTGAGAACTCTAACACACAAAGGGAAGGACGTGTCGAAGAGTTAGACATTACCCAAAACATCATAGTAAAACTCTTCAGCGATTAGACAAAAGACTTTAGGACAACTACATAAAAAATTCATTGTTGTCCAACGGTTTGGATATTTGGCTTTCACCTAGGAGATTCTGGTTTGATTCTCTTAAATTGAATATTATTTTCTTATTTCTTTTTATTTTATAGTTTCATCTTTTTTCACCAATTATATTTAAACTTTACCTCATTTTGAGAGGCACTTTAATGATCAAGTTCAATAGTATCTTAGATTAAAAAGATTTTTATAAGCATCGTACCTATGTTAGTGTTATGTTATAGATATTTGTTTCAATTTAAACAAGTGGGGTTGAGGTGATTCAAATGGTTAATGTGATAATCCGGCTATTTTCAAGGTCTCTCTTGTTGAACGCCATCATGGTTGAGATGAGCACCTAAGTAAGTTTGACAATGAGACCCGAATTTAAACTTTACCTACGTTTGAGAGGCACTATAATGGTCAAGTTCAATAGTATTTTAGATTAAAAAAAAGACTTTTATGAACTTTGTACCTTTGTTTTTTTTACTTTGTACCTTTGTTAGTGTTATGTTATAGACATTTGGTCAAGTTCAACAAGTGGGGTTGAGGTGATTCAAATGGTTAATGTCACTTTATTTGATTCAAATTGTTAATGTGATAATCCAGTTGAATAGTTACAGGTTATTTCCAAGGTCTCTCTTATTAAACTCCAACAAGGTTGAAATGATTGAGATGAGCACGTGAGTGAGTTTGACAAAATTGAAATAAAATCACTAAAAAAAAATCAGTAAAATTGAAAACAATTGAAAAAAAAATTAGCCTTATGACACTTCCTTCAACTCGAAAGGCGGTAAATCAAGGATTCCTTCGCCCAAGACCCATGATCGAACTCCCAACATGGAAATGATAAGCTATAGAATCATTCCAAGAACCTCAATAGATGGGTTACAAACTCACATTACCAATCTCGACAACTTGACATGTCATCGGCGTTAGAAGAACGACCGCATCAGAGCAAGTCATGGGGATAGAAGATCCCGTTGAAGGATGATAGACCAACCGTAATCTTCAGCCCAACGAGCCAAGCTTTTGTAGAAGCAAGAACCCTTGTATTAAAGAAATTAACACTCCTTGTACAAAATTTGGATCAACCACAAGATAAAGCTAAAATTAGCTAATGAGATCTGAGAAACAAGATTGGGAACCTTTTTCTAAATTGAGTCGCTTCACAATAGAACTCTGTCAAGGGTTGATTGAATGACTCAATGCAATCTACCACAAGAATTGCATGAAACTTAGAAATGACAAAGATATGTTCAAATTTCTATAAGGGGGATCGTCTCAACTTGAGAGATCAATTTCATTGATCACAAATATGTTTTTACATAATAATTTGTGGGTATTTATGGTCTCCCAACAAAAGAAGTTAGTGTTCGTGATTTAATCTCGATCCCTTTAAATCTCCACAGAAGACGAAGTCAATTTGAGCATTACAAACTTTATGAAATTAAAATAATAAATAAAGTTTTCTAACCACTCATGAAATGATGCTTGCAACTTCATCCACTACTTCAACCGTGCAAATATTTACTTTTGAATCTCCAAATGGTCTTGACTCAAACGAATCAGCTTGTAACACATGAAATGATGGTTGAACCTAGCCTATCCAATTTTGTAGATGAAGTATGAATGCTTGTTGAATCTTCTTGGCCTTGGGTTGTGTAATAGGTTCAGTTGGAACACCGTGATTCTTATCATCATCCCCCTCTTCAAAAGGATTCGTCCTCGAATCAGAAAAATATCACCTACATCAAAAGGACTCAACTCAGCAACATTGAAAGTAGAATGTACTCCGTGATTCTTATCATCATCCCCCTCTTCAGGATTCGTCCTCGAATCAGAAAAATCATCACCTACATCAAAAGAATTCAACTTAGCAACATTGAAAGTAGAATGTATTGATGATTCTACGGGAACATCAATTTTATTGTTCCATGCAATAAAATGAGTCATTTTACTAAATATCTTAACGAGCATTTATAGTCAAATAAAGAATTCTTATAGAGCATTTATAGTCAAATAAAGAATTAGGAATCCACCTATCTTCAGATCTACAGACCCACTCCCACTCCCAATTCAGCTATCCACGCTAACATTAAAATGAAAATTCAGCAGTAAAATTATTTACGCTAATTCATTGAAATTTTAAAAAGAAATCATCTCTAAATTTAGATAAGACAGTAAGTTATACTAATTGAATCAGGTGTGGTGAAGGTCGAACGAACACGTGACCTTCAAATCTTCAATATTAGATCTACAGACCCACTCCCACTCTCAATTCAGCTATCCACGCTAACATTAAAATGAAAATTCAGCAGTAAATATTTACACTAATTCATTGAAATTTTAAAAAGAAATCATCTCTAAATTTAGATAAGATAGTAAGTTATACTACTTGAATCAGGTGTGGTGAAGGTCGAACGAACACGTGACCTTCAAATCTTCAATATTACCGCCTCCTAGCTAAGCTATCCCTGTTAACGTTAAAAATGAAAACTCATTAGTAAGGTATTTAGCTAATTCATTGATATTTTAAAAAGAAATAATCACTAATTTTAAATTGAATAGTGAGGAGTCAAGTTATGAGTTATACTACTTGAATCAGGTGTGGTGAAGGTCGAACGAACACGTGACCTTCAAATCTTCAATATTAGATCTACAGACCCACTCCCACTCCCAATTCAGCTATCCACGCTAACATTAAAATGAAAATTCAGCAGTAAAATTATTTACCATAATTCATTGAAATTTTAAAAAGAAATCATCTCTAAATTTAGATAAGATAGTAAGTTATACTACTTAAATCAGGTGTGGTGAAGGTCGAACGAACGTGACCGCCTCCTAGCTAAGCTATCCCCATTAACGTTAAAAATGAAAACTCATTAGTAAGGTATTTAGCTAATTCATTGATATTTTAAAAAGAAATAATCACTAATTTTAAATTGAATAGTGAGGAGTCAAGTTATGAGTTATACTACTTGAATCAGGTGTGGTGAAGGTGGAACGAACACGTGACCTTCAAATCTTCAATATTACCGCCTCCTAGCTAAGCTATCCCCATTAACGTTAAAAATGAAAACTCATTAGTAAGGTATTTAGCTAATTCATTGATATTTTAAAAAGAAATAATCACTAATTTTAAATTGAATAGTGAGGAGTCAAGTTATGAGTTATACTACTTGAATCAGGTGTGGTGAAGGTGGAACGAACACGTGACCTTCAAATCTTCAATATTAGATCAACAGACCCACTCCCACTCCCAATTCAGCTATCCATGCTAACATTAAAATTAAAATTCAGCAGTAAATATTTACGCTAATTCAATGAAATTTTAAAAAGAAATCCTCTCTAAATTTAGATAAGATAGTAAGTTATACTACTTGAATCAGGTGTGGTGAAGGTCGAACGAACACGTGACCTTCAAATCTTCAATATTAGATCAACAGACCCACTCCCACTCCCAATTCAGCTATCCATGCTAACATTAAAATTAAAATTCAGCAGTAAATATTTACGCTAATTCAATGAAATTTTAAAAAGAAATCCTCTCTAAATTTAGATAAGATAGTAAGTTATACTACTTGAATCAGGTGTGGTGAAGGTCGAACGAACACGTGACCTTCAAATCTTCAATATTACCGCCTCCTAACTAAGCTATCCCCGTTAACGTTAAAAATGAAAACTCATTAGTAAATTATTTAGCTAATTCATTGATATTTTAAAAAGAAATAATCACTAATTTTAAATTGAATAGTGAGGAGTCAAGTTATGAGTTATACTACTTGAATCAGGTGTGGTGAAGGTGGAACGAACACGTGACCTTCAAATCTTCAATATTAGATCAACAGACCCACTCCCACTCCCAATTCAGCTATCCATGCTAACATTAAAATTAAAATTCAGCAGTAAATATTTACGCTAATTCAATGAAATTTTAAAAAGAAATCCTCTCTAAATTTAGATAAGATAGTAAGTTATACTACTTGAATCAAGTGTGGTGAAGGTCGAACACGTGACCTTCAAATCTTCAATATTACCGCCTCCTAACTTAGCTATCCCCATTAACATTAAAAATAAAAACTCATTAGTAAGGTATTTAGCTAATTCATTGATATTTTAAAAAGAAATAATCACTAATTTTAAATTGAATAGTGAGGAGTCAAGTTATGTGACCATTGATATTTTAAAAAGAAATAATCACTAATTTTAAATTGAATAGTGAGGAGTCAAGTTATGTGACGGGAAACAGGTGCGGTAAACGTGGATCGAATACGTGACCTTCAGATTTTCAGTCTGATGCTCTCAAAACTGAGTTATCTTCGCTAATATTTGAAAAAAAAATCATAAGTAAATGTATTTCTGCTAATTCATTATATTTTAAAAAGAAATAAGCACTAGTTTTAGATTGAATAAAGTTATGCAACTTAATGAACTTATGCAACCAAGTGCTATGGTGAACGTGGAAATTAAACACGTGACCTTCAAATCTTTAGTTTGACACTCTCCCAACTGAGCTATCCTTGCTAACATTAAAAATAAAAATTCATAAGTAAAGCTGTTATACTACTTGAATCAGGTGTGGTGAAGGTCGAACGAACACGTGACCTTCAAATCTTCAATATTACCGCCTCCTAACTAAGCTATCCCCGTTAACATTTAAAAATGAAAACTCATTAGTAAGGTATTTAGCTAATTCATTGATATTTTAAAAAGAAATAATCACTAATTTTAAATTGAATAGTGAGGAGTCAAGTTATGTGACAGGAAACAGGTGCTGTGAACGTGGATCGAAATTTTAAATTGAATAGTGAGGAGTCAAGTTATGTGACAGGAAACAGGTGCTGTGAACGTGGATCGAACACATGACCTTCAGATTTTTAGTTTGACGCTCTCAAAACTGAGTTATCTTCGCTAATATTTGAAAAAAAAATCATAAGTAAATGTATTTCTGCTAATTCATTATATTTTAAAAAGAAATAA
>NW_019268562.1:1474049-1483620 GCF_002738365.1 Cucurbita moschata
GCTCTCAAAACTGAGTTATCTTCGCTAATATTTGAAAAAAAAATCATAAGTAAATGTATTTCTGCTAATTCATTATATTTTAAAAAGAAATAATCACTAGTTTTAGATCGAATAAAGTTATGAAACTTAATGAACTTATGCAACCAAGTGCAGGTGTGGTGAACGTGGAGATTAAACACGTGACCTTCAAATCTTTAGTTTGACACTCTCCTAACTAAGCTATCCCTGCTAACATTAAAAATAAAAATTCATAAGTAAAGGTATTTCCGCTAATTCATAAGTTTAAAAAAGAAATAATCACTAATATTAGATTGAATAATCAAGTTATGTTTTTAGATTGTATAGTCAGGTAATAAACTTGTATTAGGCGCGTTGAACGTGGATAAAACACGTGTGACCTTCAAATCTTCTGTCTAACAATCTCCCAACTGAGCTACTCTTGCTAACATTAAAAATGAATATTCATCAGTAAAGGTATTGGGTACACTTCTGGAAATTCAACAAAAGGCAATAGTATTAGACCGAGATGCCAGATTTAAATCTCAATTCTAGAAAATTGAACAAAAGGCATTGGTATGGAGTTGTAGTATGACATTCCACCCATAAATAGATGGTCAAACAGAAATGCTCAAGCAAATATTGGAAGACATGTTGAGGGTATATGTGATGGATTTTGCAGGAACCTGGGATGAGTACCTACCCCTTATGAAATTCGCTTATAATAATACTTGTCAAGCCACCATACAAATGGCCACATACGAGGTTCTCTATGGACGAAGATTTTGATCCCCTATCTTTTGGGAAGAAGGGGGGCAAACGACAACTATTGGGCCAGAGCTGGTGCAAATTACCAACGCCGCAGTCCAGAAGATTAAAGCTAGGATACAAACCGCACAAAGCCGAGAGAAAAGCTATGCAGACCTAAGGCGCAAGGACATGGAATTGTAGGTAGGGGATCATATATTCCTAAAGGTAGCACCCCATGAGAGGGGTGCTCAGGTAGGATAAAAAGGGGAAGCTAAGCCCTAGGTTTATTCGTCCCTTTGAGATATTAGAAAGGATTGGATCTGTGGCCTATAGAATCAGGCAACGCCCACACTTCTTTGCAGTACATAATATCTTTCATGTATCCATACTACGGAAGTATACCCTAGATCGTTCGCACGTACTGGCTCATGAAACTCTCTTCTTGAGAGATGACCTAACGTATAAAGAAGACCCAATTCAAATAATAGACAAGAAAGTCAAATGATTGAGAAACAAGGAAATCTCTCTTGTTAAGGTCGTATGGAAGAATCATAGAGTAGAAGAAGCCACTTGGGAAACAGAAGGCAAATAAGAACCTTGTACCCCGACTTATTTTAGAATAAGCACTTTCGATGACCGAAAGTTTTCAAAGGAGAGGAGAATTTGCAAAACTCAAGGTCTCCAATAAGAGACGGTGTATAATCCCTACTAGGTTGTATCTAGAAGCAAAGAAAGTAAAATTGAAAAAACATCAAGAAAATGGTACTTTTTCTAATTTTTATAAACTTCCTGAATCATTAAATTTTTTATAGAATAAGAATTAAAAAGTGCTTAAAAAAGGAAGGCTCCAATCGGAGATGACTTTTGGTAGAAGATTCAGAAAAATCAAGAATTAAATTATAGAAATTCTAGACGTTTCAAGGGTAGTGGAAAATCCATCTATAAATTATGAATTAGGGTGAATTAGGGGCAAGAAGCAAGCTTAGTCGAGTACCCAATCGAGAGATACAAGTTTTTTGTTTTGGGGTATCGTGTTCATGGGTTTACCTCGAATTCGAGAACTATAGTCCACTATTCATTTCCAAACTTGTTCCTGCACCTTCTAAATAAGTTTACCCATAAGTTTGGTGAAGGAAAGAGGTCCTCAAAGTGCTAGTAGGTTTTCACACGAATTAGTCCATGTTAGGTTACCCTCTAATGTTTTCCTAAGCTAAAACCTCAACTCCTAAAGCCTAACCCATGACATTATGTATAAACCTAGGTTCATCAATAATCCATGTACCAAGTACCTAGAACTATGTGAATAACATGCTAAATAAGTTGCTAGGATCCATACCCATAAGTAACCATTATCTGCATTACGATGTGTACTAAAAGGCCCCTATTCCTCTTTAGGTAGGATGTCCTGCAATATGTATCATGAGCTGGATGTTTTGATAGGCCTACCTTTCCCATCATCTAAACGAGATGTCTTGCACCACGATTTATCAGTAGGATTACATGATTATGACGACACCACTCATGTGTTCATGGGGAGAAAATTGAAGGTTATTTTAAGGGAAGGTTTTTCAGGATCAATATATGATACATGACACGATGACCTCTAAGTTCTATGATCCTGAAAACATAACAAGAAGTAATATCCTAGCTTAAGGTCACGATTAAGAACCTACTAGTAGGCTACTTACTAAGTTTTACTCACTCGATGTTTATCATTTTTTTTTCAAGTAACTAAGAGTTGGTCGTGGATGAGAGCGGACTTTGGAGTGTGGGCCATGAACTAACTTCTATTTTTACTCTAGTATATTTTGTTCTTCTTTTGAGTCTGTTCTTCTTTTGTGTTTGTAATGAGTATGTCTATGTAAAACCCCAAAAATAAAGGAAATTAGCTCCCATAAGAATAAGCCACTCATGAAAGACCCAAAGGATAGAAAGGAAAAAAATTAAAGGATTAAGCAAGAACAAAGGACTTAGTCAAGTCACTTGTGTACACTAACAAGTGATTTCAAGGAGTTAAAGGTCTTTTCAAGAGGATTGGAAAGGAAAAAGTAAATGAAAAGGGCAAAAAAGTCATTTTATCAATTATCAAGAATCTTTCCGGATTTGTAATTCCTTATCTAGAAAGAATCTCAAGATTCAAAATAAGCCAAAAATGATCAAAAAGCCATAAGGAATTTGTAGAAAAGTTATGGATTTTTTGAGAAAAATAATAATAAAATATTCGGAAAGTGGAAAATTACCAAAATACCACTAGAAGAATGGATAATTACAGAAATGCCACTCTAATTAGAATCAGAGCATCTACGGTTCCCATCTGAGCAAAATCCTTTGAACTCAAATTTCAATCGTCGGATCTCCTCCGAAATTTGATATGATCTAGAATGAATACGAACGGATCATCACATCCAACGACTAGTATTCAAAGTCAAGGTCGGTAAGGATATGATCGGAGTTGATATCTCCAAAAAAATTATCCAGAAAGTTCGATCTCTAAATAATGAAGATTCTGGAGCTCTCAATTTCGGTTTAAGCTCCTCCTATAATGTCTAAAGTAGGAGCAACAATACAGAATAAGAATCGAGAAAGGTTGATCCCCAATTAAAGGCAATAAGCGTTTAGATTGTGGGTCTCCTACTCTCAGATTTCTTCAAAATTCGAGAGTAATCCTCCACCACTTCTCTTCAAACTTCTAAATAACGAAGAATCTGGAGCTCTCAACGTCGGTTTAAGCTCCTCCTATAAAGTCTGAAGTAGGAGCAACAATACGGAATAAGAATCGAGAAAGGTTGATCCCCCAATCGAAGGCAATAAGCGTTTAGAATGTGGGTCTCCTACTCTCAGATTTCTTTCAAATTCGAGAGCAATCCTCCACCACTTCTCTTCAAACTTATTCCTACTGTTTCTAATGTTGCTTCAAGAATTAACAAAGGACGGAATGAAATCATTTTTCAAACCAGTAACTGGGTTTGGATACATTTTCGCAAGGAGTGATTCCCATCTCAAAGGAAGACAAAGTTACATCCAAGAGGGGATGACCCTTATCAAGTCCTTGAAAGAATTAATAACAATGCATATAAAATGATCTTTTAGGAGAATTTTCAGCACATTCTACTTTCAATGTTGCTGACTTGAGTCCTTTTGATGTAGGTGATGATTTTCTGATTAGAGGACGAATCCTTTTGAAGAGAGGGAAGATGATAAGGATCACGGTGTTCCAAATGTTCCAACTGGACCTATTACACGATCCAAGGCCAAGAAGATTCAACAAGCATTCATTCTTCATCTAAAAAATTGGATAGGCTCGGTTCAACTATTATTTCATGTGTTACAAGCTTATTAGAATGAGGAAGGACAATTTGGAGCTTTAGAAGTGAATATTTACACAGTTGGAGGAGCAAATGAAGTTTCAAGCATCATTACATGAGTTGTTAGAAAACTTTATTTATTTTTAATTTCATAAAGTTTGTAATTGTAGAATTGTCAAATTGACTTAGTTTTTTTTTTTTTTTTTAGATTTAACGGGATCGAGATTAAATCCCAGCCACTATCTTCTTTTGTGGAAGACTATAAATACCTACAAATTTTTATGTAAAAATCATATTTGTGATGAATGAAATTGATCTCTCAAGTTGAGAAGTTCCCCTTCAAAATCCGAGCATCATCTATGCAAGTTTCATGCCATTCTTGTGGTAGAATTGCATGTGAGCCATGCAGTCACCCTTTGACATTATGTGGTTGAGTGAAATTCTCAACCTTCTACTTATTTTTGGGATTTCTTTTCTCCGTATTCATTGTAATTTATCCTGATACAAACAAGTTTATTCTCGTAGGGAATGTATTAAGCATGGATTTATTAATTACGGTGCACTTTTGTATAAAACGAAGTAAATACAAATGGAGTAACATGAGATAGAAGTAAACATAGAAATAAAAAGAAACCACATAAACTTAAAGGAAGTTAATCCCATTTTACAATATAAATATTGTTCAATATTAGCAAAGAAGTAGTTTCGAAAACTAACCACTCCAAATCGATCTATGTTTGAAAAATTAAAATAAAGAAAAAATAAATAAATAAAAATATTTTTCAAAAACTTAGTTTGGTGTGAAATTTTGCTTAATATTCAAATGTTTTGTTTTTTTTTTTTTAAATAAAAGGATAAAACACATAATTTGAAAAGAAAAAAAATAATAGTTATCAAATGGGCCTAATTTTTAACATATCTATCCCAAAGGAATGCTTGGGCTCTAGTGTCAATGCTGCTTCAACTGTGTGATAGACCATGTGAAGTTAACATGACAATAATGGTAAAAAAAAAAAAAAAAAAAACCTTCCGTGGCCCAACCCTTATTCACAGTCCGCATCCAACCATTTCTTTTTCAACCTACACGTATGCTCTAGGCCAAACTCACGTAACTAGTCAAAAGATGCGGTCCACAACGGAACGAAAGACAAGTGTCACAATCGCACTCTTGTAGTAGTGAGACAATGATTATGTGACATTTGTTCTAATCCAATGAACAAGTCAAACATGCAAAATTTAGACTGAACAAACAATAGCAGTGTATGCTCGAATCACGTTTAGAAGAAATATTTTAGAAAACGTGAGTGAGGAAATACGTTAAAAACAATTTCAAATAAAGCAATGTTATAAGCTAAAAGTCAAGAAACAACAACTGGTCACGTTCCCCTATAGTACATTTTGGGACATTTTAGTCCTGATGGGTGTATATATGATTTTGAGGACTAATCATACACCCCGTATTGGCACAACAATAATAGTAAAGGCCTATCTAAGATGAAAGCAAGTAAAACGTGTTTGGAATGAGCATGTCACCATGAACCACAAATCGTTTACAAGAATAGATGAGACATCTAACATGCAGCCACAGGCAACATGCCTCAGCCAATCATGACTGCGACATCTGCCCTTACACAATTTGTCAATATCTCTATCAACCGGCTCTTCATAAACTCAACGTTGTATGATGAGGCTGACTTTAGGTCTCGCGACGCGCTTCTAGCTGATCTCAGTATTGAGGAGTCTTTTCCAACCTACTAGGAGCTATTGAAAATCACTTCTCGGTTTGTTAACTATTCTCTGTTGGTGTCTTTCCTACTTTCTTCGCTTGAAACAATTTCTTCTTTGCATGACGTCATACCACCTGCTCTTACTTGATGTTTTCTTGGTCGGAATAATAACGTTTCAAGTTACTGACGTGGACAACGGGGTTAGTCTATGTCCATAGGAGCAATTGGATCCTATATAATGTCTTCCTAATCTTGTGGATAACTCCGACTAGTCCATAGAATTTTCGCACCAGTCATTGGTTCTTGTTGCTTTGAACTCAAAGTTGATCTAACCTTAACTTATCATAACTCTCTATTTGCTTTGAAATTATCATGGTCGACCCTTCTCTTCATCCATCTGGATGGTATTTTTGCGTGACATGTGTTGCTTTAGTGGTTTGGTTTTGTCTCCCTTCTTCAGTAGAGGTGTTGGCTTGGTGTCTTTGCCAAGCATTTGAGTGATCAGTGACAAGAGCCTTTGGAGGTCAAATATACCCAACTGTGAACATGCCATTTTGCTATTTGTAGAATTCAGCTAGCTCAGGCTGAGCCGCATGACATCTATTTGTGGTAGGCGACATAAAACTAATCTTGTGGTTTATCTCTCTTGGTGCGGTTAAACCCAATATCTGACCTTCTTGTTTTAGGTCGTGGTGTTCATGTAGTGTCAATAAAGTTTTTTATGAGGTTGGCACACTTGAGCTCCCCCTTTTCAAATACAACAATGGCAGCAACTGTAGATTCATCATGGCTAAGTTTCTTTCTCAACTGTACTATTGTCATCATTTTCACCCCTCTTGGTTGATGGATATTTGTCTGAATGATCGTTTGGTTAGACTCCGTTACTACTAGGCATTTTGCTAGGAGCATGTAAATGACTTTGTGTTCTACCAGGATGTCAATCCCGGACTATTTGGGCTCTAGAATGTTGGATATGAAGGCTGCCTATTTGTAGTAAAAATCTGATAGAGATATATATACTAAATAATTATATATAGTAGTTACATATAGTGAAGCTATATATAATAAACTGAAATCATATGTATACCCATTAGTCAGTGCTTCCTAAATGTACATTTCTCATTCTCCATATCCTCTCTTTGCATACCTGAAGTCATTAATACAAAACCATTAGTCAATATTTCTTCTTACATTTTCTCTATCATGTTCTTTGTGTTCATTTAGATCAAGTGTGTGCGTTGTTGTGTGATTCTAATAACTGGTATCAGAGTGAGAAGAGATTCACCACGATCTGTGAAGATGGAAAGTTCAAAGACTTGAATTGAAAAGTTTGATGGATTCGATATTAGTTTCTAGAAGATGCAGATTGAAGATTATCTATACGAGAAAGATATTCAGGAACCCATTTTGGGGGTGAAGCTGGATACCATTACCACGGAGGAGTGGAAGCTCAAGGATTGTCACGCCGTAGGGTTAATCTGGTTGACGCTGCCAGGAAACCAAAGAAAGTGCGATTGGAAATGGTCCATACAGACGTTTAGGGACCACCTCCAGTTTCTTCATTTCTAGTACCAAAATTTAATGGATTAGAGGTCTCGAACTGTGCAACGACAACTCTCTATTTTCCTAAGGCTAGTCAGATATCTCATGACCACTCTTTTCCTCCTCACCATATCTAGACATTATAACGTTGATCCAGTATTGTCTTATATAGTTAACGTTCACTCTTTAACGTCCAAGGACATTTTATAACTACCACGAAAATCAAAACATAAATAAATTCATATAAGTTTTACAACATATCATATACTACAAAATAGGGTTAGACTGCTTACTTGGTCGCGAAGAGACGTGTCATCGAGCTCAGTCATAGAGATATACGACTCTTTATCCTAAGAAAAAATCTATATAATTTAAAATCTAACTGCTCTGATACCAATCTGTCACAACTCAAATTTTAAGGGTTCAAAACTCAAATAGAAACTAAAATTGAGAGTGAAAACAAATAAAATTAAAAGTAAATTAATATAAAATAAGAAAATGTTGTAAAATTAAAATGAGATTGAGAAAACAACACAACATTAAATATAAAATAAAATTAAATTATAAGACGGGTGTTGTTCAAATTTATCCAAACAGAAAAAAAAGTGTTTGGGATATAATTACAAAAAAAAAATACAAAAAAACTCAAACACAAAGACAAACTAACGCTACATAACAACCCCATCTGTGAGTGCACAACCTTTGAAGGCTCCCTCATCTCAACAGTAAGTTTTATTACGAACCCATCCAAAATAATCACACCTGTGACCGCATCTCCTGACTTTAAACTGCTAGTCTAAACATGGTTTCGTCACGAAAGCTTTAGAGATAAATTTATCTTTACAAAAATATTTTTCTCTTAATTTATAATTAGTCATAAAAAGAAATAATTAGGTACAAATTTGGTCTAGAATTCAAAACTTTCAAATCTTACTGTTCCTTACCGAGATTCAAATCCAGATTCTTGAACTTCTAGTACTATGTATAAAGTTGGTATCCTCTAATAAAACAGGAATTTCTCTTAAGATCATTAAATTCTTATAGACTACAGGCTCAATATCATTAATACAATTATGTTTTATCTTGAACACGCCAAACATGAAACTAAAGTGCGTTCAATTTAACTCCATTTTATTGCCATCTTGAATGATCCGTGGGGTATATTCTTGATTTACCTTAAAGTTCTTGTGACATGACAGTTCATATTAGTTAAGCTTTTTGCAAAATCACAAGTTAAAAGACAACAACGATGAACCTAGGTCTATTAGTCAATTCAAAGACAATTTCTTTCTCCGTCTTATCGATAATAATAGTTCAACTAAATCCATATTATGCAAAGAAACAAGTTTACGACTCATAAAAACACCTACCTAAATTATGTCCTAAAAATTTGAAAACATAAGTTGTAGTTGATAATTACACAAAAATTTCCCTAAATCCATGAATTCGTGTCCAATTAGTCAATCCTAAAGATTGTAATTAGCATATAGTAATTCAAGCTCCACATGAAGTAATTTAAAGTTCCCCTTACCTAACTAAAGTTTATCACATCTTTAACGAAGCATGAATTGCACTGAAGTTCATGAAATGCTTATAGACTCCAACTCTGAGTACTATTAATGCAATTATGTTTCATATGAGTTTATCATAAATGAAACTAAGGTGCATTCAATACAACTTTATTTTCTTGTCATAGGAGGCAAAATAGAAAAATTTAAATCAAACAAACCAATGAATTGAACCGAATCAATCCAACCAATGAATTGAACCAAATCAATCCAACCAAAATTGGTTAGTTTGTTTCTTTTGTTGTTGGTTTATTTGATAACCCTTGTATATTATAACAATTCAACTTTTCGTTTTATAGCCCTCCAACTACTAAGAGAAAAATAAATTTGAGTTGAAGCTAAAAATATTGGGTGTTTAAGAAAAGACATTTGGTTTAGTGGTATGATTCTCACTTGGGGTGCAAGAGGTTTTAAGTTCAATTCTTGAAATGCCCCTATGTATAAATCCGACATTTTATACTTACCATCATCCTCTTAATACTCATAGTCTTTCTTAACATCCCATCCCGGCTTTATTCTCCAAGACAAATTCTACATCTGACAAAATACGACCTTAATATCTAGGCCTAAGGCTTCATACATACGTTTCAAGTGGTATAACTAGGGCATTTGGTCTAGTGGTAACAAAATACGACCTTAATATCTAGGCCTAAGGCTTCATACATACGTTTCAAGTGGTATA
>NW_019268562.1:1483630-1517861 GCF_002738365.1 Cucurbita moschata
TCACTCTTTAACGTCCAAGGACATTTTATAACTACCACGAAAATCAAAACATAAATAAATTCATATAAGTTTTACAACATATCATATACTACAAAATAGGGTTAGACTGCTTACTTGGTCGCGAAGAGACGTGTCATCGAGCTCAGTCATAGAGATATACGACTCTTTATCCTAAGAAAAAATCTATATAATTTAAAATCTAACTGCTCTGATACCAATCTGTCACAACTCAAATTTTAAGGGTTCAAAACTCAAATAGAAACTAAAATTGAGAGTGAAAACAAATAAAATTAAAAGTAAATTAATATAAAATAAGAAAATGTTGTAAAATTAAAATGAGATTGAGAAAACAACACAACATTAAATATAAAATAAAATTAAATTATAAGACGGGTGTTGTTCAAATTTATCCAAACAGAAAAAAAAGTGTTTGGGATATAATTACAAAAAAAAAATACAAAAAAACTCAAACACAAAGACAAACTAACGCTACATAACAACCCCATCTGTGAGTGCACAACCTTTGAAGGCTCCCTCATCTCAACAGTAAGTTTTATTACGAACCCATCCAAAATAATCACACCTGTGACCGCATCTCCTGACTTTAAACTGCTAGTCTAAACATGGTTTCGTCACGAAAGCTTTAGAGATAAATTTATCTTTACAAAAATATTTTTCTCTTAATTTATAATTAGTCATAAAAAGAAATAATTAGGTACAAATTTGGTCTAGAATTCAAAACTTTCAAATCTTACTGTTCCTTACCGAGATTCAAATCCAGATTCTTGAACTTCTAGTACTATGTATAAAGTTGGTATCCTCTAATAAAACAGGAATTTCTCTTAAGATCATTAAATTCTTATAGACTACAGGCTCAATATCATTAATACAATTATGTTTTATCTTGAACACGCCAAACATGAAACTAAAGTGCGTTCAATTTAACTCCATTTTATTGCCATCTTGAATGATCCGTGGGGTATATTCTTGATTTACCTTAAAGTTCTTGTGACATGACAGTTCATATTAGTTAAGCTTTTTGCAAAATCACAAGTTAAAAGACAACAACGATGAACCTAGGTCTATTAGTCAATTCAAAGACAATTTCTTTCTCCGTCTTATCGATAATAATAGTTCAACTAAATCCATATTATGCAAAGAAACAAGTTTACGACTCATAAAAACACCTACCTAAATTATGTCCTAAAAATTTGAAAACATAAGTTGTAGTTGATAATTACACAAAAATTTCCCTAAATCCATGAATTCGTGTCCAATTAGTCAATCCTAAAGATTGTAATTAGCATATAGTAATTCAAGCTCCACATGAAGTAATTTAAAGTTCCCCTTACCTAACTAAAGTTTATCACATCTTTAACGAAGCATGAATTGCACTGAAGTTCATGAAATGCTTATAGACTCCAACTCTGAGTACTATTAATGCAATTATGTTTCATATGAGTTTATCATAAATGAAACTAAGGTGCATTCAATACAACTTTATTTTCTTGTCATAGGAGGCAAAATAGAAAAATTTAAATCAAACAAACCAATGAATTGAACCGAATCAATCCAACCAATGAATTGAACCAAATCAATCCAACCAAAATTGGTTAGTTTGTTTCTTTTGTTGTTGGTTTATTTGATAACCCTTGTATATTATAACAATTCAACTTTTCGTTTTATAGCCCTCCAACTACTAAGAGAAAAATAAATTTGAGTTGAAGCTAAAAATATTGGGTGTTTAAGAAAAGACATTTGGTTTAGTGGTATGATTCTCACTTGGGGTGCAAGAGGTTTTAAGTTCAATTCTTGAAATGCCCCTATGTATAAATCCGACATTTTATACTTACCATCATCCTCTTAATACTCATAGTCTTTCTTAACATCCCATCCCGGCTTTATTCTCCAAGACAAATTCTACATCTGACAAAATACGACCTTAATATCTAGGCCTAAGGCTTCATACATACGTTTCAAGTGGTATAACTAGGGCATTTGGTCTAGTGGTAACAAAATACGACCTTAATATCTAGGCCTAAGGCTTCATACATACCTAGGGCATTTGGTCTAGTGGTAACAAAATACGACCTTAATATCTAGGCCTAAGGCTTCATACATACGTTTCAAGTGGTATAACTAGGGCATTTGGTCTAGTGGTAACAAAATACGACCTTAATATCTAGGCCTAAGGCTTCATACATACGTTTCAAGTGGTATAACTAGGGCATTTCGATTCTCAAAATGCCTCTAGTGGTATGAAAGACATTTACCAAGTAAATAAATATATTAAAATAACACAAGCCGACACATAATTACTGATGACAGGAGGTTTAGGATTTTTTAATGTAAGAATCGTGAGGATGTAGCCCAGATGGTAGATATATTAAAATAACACAAGCCGACACATAATTACTGATGACAGGAGGTTTAGGATTTTTTAATGTAAGAATCGTGAGGATGTAGCCCAGATGGTAGAGCGCTCGCTTCCGATGTGGAAAGTACGGAGATCGATACCTTGCATCTCCAAATGAATCGATCACACTAAACTTATGAAATAATGAGTGGAGATATTTTTTCATTATCACTAAATATATTATTCCATCTTTCCTTATTTATGAAATAATGAGCGTAGATATGTTTTCATTTTTACAATTATTGATGATGGGAGGTTTAGGGTTTTCTGATGTAAGAATCGTGGGGATGTAGTTCAGATAGTAGAGCGCTCACTTCTGATGTGGAAAGTACGGGGTTGATACCTTGCATCTCCAAATGAATCGATCACTAAATATATTATTTCTTTTCAATTTTTTCTTATTTACGACATAATGAGCAGGGATAGTTTTTCATGTCACTATTAGTGATGACGAGACGTTTAGGATTTTGTGACATAAGAATCGTGGGGATGTAGCTCAAATGGTAGATCGCTTGCTTTGCATGCGAGAGTTACGGGGATAGATATCACGCATCTCCAAAATAAAACTATCTATTATTAAATATATTATTGAAAATTATTTCTTTTCAATTTTTCCTTATTCATTACAGGTTGAGTAGCGATATTTCTTCATTTTCACTATTATTGATGATGGAAAATTTAGGGTTTTGTGATGCAAGAATTGTGGGGATGTAGCTTCGCTTAGCATGCGAGAGGTACGGCTTAGCATATGAGAGGTATGAGGATCGATACCTCGCATCTCCAAAAGAAACTATTTATTATTAATATTTTATTTCTATTCAATATTTACTTTTAGGGTTTTCTGATGTAAGAATCATAGGGATGTAGTTCAAATCGTAGAGTGTTCATTTCCCATGTGGAAAGTACGGGGATCAATACCTTGCATCTCCAATTGAATCGATTACTAAATATATTATTTCTTTTCAATTTTTTTTTTATTTAGGACATAATGAGCCGGGATAGTTTTTCATTTTCACTATTACTGATGACGAGATGTTTAGGACTTTGTGACATAAGAATTGTGGGGATATAGCTTAGATGGTAGAGCACTCGCTTTGCATACGAGAGGTATGGGGACCGATACCCTACATCTCTAAATTTTCTTCATTTTCACTATTATTGATGATGGGACTTTGAGGGTTTTATGATGCAAAAATTGTTGGAATGTAGCTTATGATGGGAAATTTAGGGGAGGGTTTTATCAATAATGGGAATTTGAGTGTTTTTGGGAAATTTAGGGTTTTATGATGCAAGAATTGTGGGAATGTAGCTTATGATGGGAAATTTAGGGTTTTGAGGGTTTTATCAATAATGGGAATTTGAGAGTTTTATGACCCAACAATTGTGTGGATGTAGCTTATGATGGGAAATTTAGGGTTTTGAGGGTTTTATCAATAATGGGAATTTGAGAGTTTTATGACCCAACAATTGTGTGGATGTAGCTTATGATGGGAAATTTAGGGTTTTATGATGCAAGAATTGTGGGATGTAGTTATGATGGGAAATTTAGGGTTTTATGATGCAAGAATGGTTGGGATGTAGCTCAAATAGCATGCAAGAGGTAATGAGATATCCCCATCTCCAAAAGAAACTATTTGTTATTAATATTTTACTTCTATTCAACCTTTCCTTATTTATGACATAATTAGCAGAGATATTTTTTCATTTTCACTAGAATTGATGATGGGACATTTAGGGTTTTCTGATATAAGTATTGTGGGAATGTAGCTTAGATGGTAGAATGCTTGCTTAGCATGCGAGAGGTACGGGGATCGGATCGATACCCCATATCTCCAAAAGAAACTATTCGTTATTACTATTTTATTTCTATTCAATTTTTCCTTATTTATGACATAATGAATAACGTTATTTTTTTATTTTCACTAGTATTGATGACGAGATGTTTAGGATTTTGTGACGTAAGAATCTTGAGGATATAGCTTAGATGGTAGAGTGTTTGCATCAAATGTGAGAAGTACTGGGATTGATACCATGCATCAACAAAGGAAACGATTACTAAATATACTAGTTCTTTTAAATTTTTCCTTATTTACAACATAATGAGCGGGGATAGTTTTTCATTTTCAATATCATTAATGACGGGAAGTTTAGAGTTTTTTGATGTAAAATCGTGGGAATGTAGCATGCGAGAGATACGGGGATTGATACCTCGCATCTCCAAAAGAAACTATTCGTTATTACTATTTTATTTCTATTCAATATTTCCTTATTTATGACATAATGAGTAGCGATATTTTTTCATTTTCACTATTATTCAGATGAGACGCTTAGGGTTTTGTGACGTAAAAATTCTGGAGATGTAGCTTAGATGGTAGAGCGCTCGCTTTGCATGCGAGTTGTACGGGGATTGATAACCCGCATCTCCAAAAGAAAGTATTTAATTTGTTAATATATTTTTTCATTTTCACAATTATCGATGCCCCGCATCACCAAACCAAACTATTTGTTATTAATATTTTGATATTTTTTTATTTTCACTATTATTGATGATGAAACATTTAGGGTTTTATGATGTGAAAATCATGGAGATGTAGTTCAGATGGTAGAGCGCTCGCTTTGCACCTGAGAGGTACAGGGATTGATACCCAAGAAAAGATACTTATATAAGGATTATTATATCATTCACTATGGCTATGCCATTTTTATAGATAAAAGAGAGTAATGTCCCACAAGCACGTATAGAGAGAGGACTTATTGTAAGTAAAGAAAGCAATCTAGTAGCTATACGATGAATTCCTCAAAAGATAAGAGCTTATAGGATGGCGGTAGTGACTGAAAAGACCATAGATAAGAGCTTATAGGATGGCGGTAGCGACTGAAAAGACCATTCACCACACGCTTGTAAATTAAATTATATCTACCACCTCTGAAATTTTCCACGGCAAACCTTCCAACAGCTTGCACTTCTTCATCATTGACATCCTTAATTGGAACTAGATTTTAAGGCAAATCTTCTCCACGACTCACTTTGGACCACTTTTATAGATAGTTTCAACAAACTTACTTTGCTCGTGAATACTTTGGAGTTCAATATTTATAGTTGGAGAATGCTATTCAAATTGATATGATCGAATCTTACAACAAAGTCTAATTGAGCCTCCCTCTATTAGGAGATAGCTTCGAATCAAATTCTTTAGTTTGGACAATGGTTGCATTGTTTTAGTCAAACAACCGAGACTAGTGTATTACCAATAGTATAAACATTTTGTACGTGTATTTTCTTACATATTAACAATTGTATACAAATAATAATTGAATTTACGAGTAGAAGTTTAAGTGGACTTTTATTAAATAGGTAATCTTAAATTATATCTAAAAATATTTTTTTATTATTATTTTTTTTTATTTTTTATTTTTATTTTTACATTTAGGAGAACAAAGCAAAAATTCAAGAAGATGTCATCCATGCCATGATTAAAAAAAAAAATTATCCTCTCTCAAATATGGTTAGTTATTTGATTATTTTCTCTTGAGTGAATTTTAAGTGAAACACATTCTCTACCCAAATAATTGCAAGATGCAAGCTTCACATTAAGAGGAATCAAAGTCCCAAGTATCAACGTCCTTAAGTGTCAATTTTTATTCTCCACCTCAACATAAATTAAACTTATTTTTGTGAAGATATCTATTTATAAAAGCAAAATAGCTCAGAGTAACAAAAATAAAAATGAGATATAGGTACTAGACATAAATATGATACCAAATAGATATGGTAACATGTCATTCTTAAAAAACTAGGACACCGATGTGACAATGATACATTAAATAAAAAGAATTATTTCAAAAAATTTATCAAATTTATATTAGAAATAAATTCATATAAATAAGTTTATATATTTGTATACTTAAAAAAAAAGTTTAATGTACGTTTCACTCTCAAAATATATTCAAAGTCAAGTGTCTGATACGATGGATTATAAATTTGTAATGTATCCATTATATTAACAAGTGTTCAGTACATACCCAACACGTGTCAGATTAGTGACACTAAGTTATTCTCATGCTTTCTTTACACCCATTTAAAGTTGTTTGAAAACTAGCACGTCAAATATTATAATTGACTAACTACAACTTCAATTTTGTGCTTTAAGGATGGTTTTGACCAAAGAGAAATAAAATCCTTAATGTAGTACATGGTAGCAAAGATGGACATGAGAATGAGTTATTCTCATATGGAAAGAGATTTAACCTTAAGTTATATCTCATACCCTCTTTTAACCAATTATTTAGTTTTATTTAGTATGTTTTAGAAACATAAGTCCATCAATAGCAAAAAAAAAAATAAAATAAAATAAAATAAATAGAATAGATTAAATTAGCCAAAAGTAATGACTAACGTAATTAAAAAAAAACATAAGGATGAATGGATTAAAGTGGCTAATTGATAACATAATTAAAAAAAATGTAACAAACACACTAAAGTATGATTAGGAACACAAGTTAAAAAAAAAAAAAAAAAACAAACAGCCAAAAATCAAGATTTGGAAAGTGTTAAACAGTTTTGATATATAGACATTTCAAGACTTTACTCATGCAATATTCCCATGAAATCTAACACTAGAGCATCATAAAATTTAGAGAAATGATTGAAATTGATGTCATGTTCATATAGGTTGACTTTCATACAAAGGACAAATCAATCTTTCTTAAGGATAAATTGGGGACACCAGCCTAAGCTAATCAGGTAGGTGGCCTTACCATCCGTATGGTTATATTTGATGTTGACTGTGCCCGTGGTTCTGCAAGTGTCATATATATTGATATGTGTGAAATTTTTGTGAATCGATATGCTTATGATATGTTATAATATGTGAATTGTATGATAATACTTACGGGTACCATGTGTTCAATATTATATTTGAGATAGGATACGAGAAGGATGCACTAAACGTAATGTAACGATAGGAGTAAGACATGTTCATGAAACGTTATGGTTTGGTTACGTATCGAAGTGCTATGAGTATGACAGATTGATAAAAACGATATGGTCACGATAGATTCATAAAACAATACGATTAGGTTATGGGT
This sequence comes from Cucurbita moschata, assembly GCF_002738365.1. NCBI lineage: Eukaryota > Viridiplantae > Streptophyta > Magnoliopsida > Cucurbitales > Cucurbitaceae > Cucurbita > Cucurbita moschata. The sequence goes on from NW_019268562.1 coordinate 1,491,135, forward strand.
AGAAAGGGATAGAATTATAATAGATTGATAGAACGATAGCGTTACGATACGTTCCTGTAACGTTATGACTAAGATACGTTCAGGTAACGACACAACTATGATATGGCTAAGGACGTTAAGGCTATGATAAATTAGAAAAAGATATAACCACAAAGTTTTTACGATATGATATGATTATGATACAACATGTGAAGGACGGATATATATCCAACAAGTGTCAAAGAGGGACGTGAGAATAAATTATTCTCAAGCTTTCTTTACATTGGTCAAAGAGTATTTGATAAGCTTTCAAAATTAAGAGTTTTCTTTTTTCTTCTTTCTTCTTTCTCCCTTTTCACGTTTAATTTTTTTTTTAAATAAAAAAAGTTTAATGTGAGAATGAAGAAGTTAGAAAGGAGAATGAAATGAATGTAATAAAACTTTTCCGTCGGTAGGAATGGAAATGGTGAATGGGTCCTTGACGATAGTCGACCACTATTCTCTAGTTTTGGATGTAAGTGATGATTATCAGCAATATGAGTTGTGTCAATACCACACCGTTATCAAGAGGAAGTAAAGTAGAGTAGAATAGATCAAGCGATCCATTTGTTGAGAGTACTGTAAGAGGCACACAAGTAAGAATGTTGGATATAACTACTCTTTCACATATGAGGGATGAGTCTCATAGATCCAACTAGAATATCAAAGAAACTTCGGGTGGTAGTGATTGCTTGCATTGGTGTCTCCGTTGTATCCCAGACACATGTAACATGATTTTTCTTGCTCAAATATAGCTTCATTTGTCTTAAAAGTTCACTTTTGAGTAATTCTGGAAGGCTTCTTAATTTGCAGCCTTGGGTGAAGATGATCACTCAGAGGTGGGTTTGTTGGTGAAGATGCAATTATATAATCAGAGTTTTATATCAATGGTTCCATTTATATCTATAAATGAAATTTGTGGTGTATTGTTTAGAAATTCAACAATAATCATCGGTTATTTGGTTACCATTCTAAAGAAATTCAACTTTCGACCTTTTGTGAATGCTCAAAGCTACTTGCAAAGTACTGTCGATTATGATCCATAATACTCACTGACTCGAAATTGAGGTTTGTTCATGTTTAAAAATGTGACAAACCAAAAGACAAGATGCTAATTAATATTGTTTGTGATTGTTGTTGTGAATTCTTCATCTTTGAATACATATTTTGGTTGGCTTATGAATTTTTCCATCTTTTAAAAATATTATTTTTTTAGTTTGGGCCTAATTTCATAATAGACGATTGAATCACAATATTGCAATATTTTAAGTTACTTTTAAGATTAAAGGTCGATAAATAAAGTAATTACGGCAAGTTCTTTTTATGCATCTTATTTAGATCTAGCACATAAATGCTTCTTAATTATTTTATTTATTTTTTTATGAATTAGGTTATGAAGATCATTTGAATTATAAACGCTTTAATTCAAAAAATATTTAATAACTAATCATTTTAATATTTATACTCAAATATACTAATAAGTACTAGTAACACTATTATCTCGAACTATAAAGAATTTAATTCCAACCTATTCTAATGGACAAATGCTTTATTAGACTCTGTTGTAAGATTTCACTTCATCAATTTAAGTAGCGTTCAACTACAACTATAAATATCAAATTCTTAAGTATTCATGAAAAAAATCGGCCTAACAATGTCTCTTGGAAGGTGTTAGAATGAGCCGTGTGGAAGGGTTGCCTTTAGATGCTTTAGTACCAATTAACGATGTCAATATCCTAGTAGTACAGAATGCAGGAAGGTTCGTAGTTGAAAAGAATAACGAGAATAGTGGACATCGTTTCATCTACAAGCGTGTGGTAAACGGTCTGGTTGGTATGACTAAAGAATGTCGTCCTCGCAGAATTTATATTATTGTGATAGAAGTTATAAATAACGATGATATTCCTTGGTCTTTTATTACAAAGGTGAGAACTTTCTTTTTGTGCATGTGATATATCCATCGCCACCTACTCATAAGCTCTCATCTTTTAAAGAAGTTCTCGAGTTCCTTGTCCACAAGTAACAATACAACTACTAGAATGCTATCTCTACTTATAATAAGCCCTCTCTCTCTCTCTCAAAATATATGTGTGTGTGTTTGTGGATGTATTACTCTCTTTTATTAATGAAATATGGCATAGTCATAATGATATTATGAGTATCTTTTCTATCCCAACCTTCGTTATCGCTATATAAAGAATATGAAGATTATAAGTAAAAGTGTACAAGTAATTTGTTACTTTTGAACTTAAAATGCTTATAATTCAATTTATGCTTATAATTCAATTTATCTTTGTTATCAACAATAATTATCAAACAGTATATATTTTGTCCAAGTAAGGTTGCTTCTCATTCCCTGTATGATATCATAACACAAAATCGAGCGGAAGGGTTAACGATAAAATGATAACAAAAACCCATTCGTTGAACTAACTATAAAGGAAGGGTTGGTTGGAAACCATGTCTATACTTCTTTGCTTTAATCACAGGTAACTAAAGATATATAAGAACAACAGAATATGCTATGCCCAGTCAAAACATAAAAAATTTCTTGCCATGTTATAGTTAATGAATATGGTATGCACAAAGATTCGACTTCACACTTCATGATTGGAGACCAATACAGTGAGCTATGGTCGTTCATACCATCCTTTGGTCCAATTATGTCAAGCAAATGTTGTAGCAAGAAAAGAGTTTTTAATAAGTTCACTATTGCAAAGAGCTCGGTTTAAGGCACAAATGTCTCTGATGTGAAAGGGGCACCAATTCAACGAGATTTAAGTAGCCATGAATAAGACACATGATACAGCTTGTAAACAAAACGATGTCCATGACTCTTGTTATTTTCTTCCACTACAAACCTTCTAGCCTCTTGCACTTTTTTGTCATTGACATCCTTAATTGAAACTAGAATTGAAGGAAACACTTCTCCACAACTCATTATGGAACACCTTTGATAGATAGTTTCAACAGATTTACTTTTCCGAGAAATACTTTAAAATTCGATATTTATAGTTGAACAGGATTTAAATTGATGAAGTAAAATCTTACAACAGAGGTTAATAAATAGTCAACAGAGGTTAATAAATAGTTTGTCTATTAGAAGAGAGCTTAATAATTCTTTATAGTTGGGATAAGGGATGTTTTAGTCAAACCAATTATACTTTTTAGTTTTAAAATAAATTGATTTTTTAGTTTTAATTTTTGTCGGAATAAATTAATTTTGATGTGGTGTTATGTATTTTAATAAAATTAATATTAACTTAATCAACAAAGATTTGTATTTTTTTTAAAATTATAATCTAAATTTATAAAAATACCATTGAACTTTGCACTTTATCTAAAAAAAATAATCATATTTTTTTTTTAAAAAAATACGGTTGAATTTAAAAAAAAAAAAAAAAAACTTCAAAACTACTCTTTAACTTTCAAAAAGATAGATGGGGAGAAAATTGAAGATTATTTTAGGGGAAAGTTTTCAAGATCAGTATAAGATCCTGAAAACATAACAAAAAGTAATATCCTAGCTTAAGGTCGTGATTAAGAACCTACTAGTAAGCTACTTACTAAGTTTTACTCACTCCATGTTTATCATTTTTTTTCGAGTAACTAAGAGTTGGTCGTGGATGAGAGTGAACTTTGGAGTGTGGGCCATGGACTAAGCTCTGTTTTTGATCTAGTATTTTTTGTTCTTCTTTTGAGTATGCTTCTTTATTCTGTGTTTGTAACGAGTATGTATATGTAACACCCCAAAAATGAGGAAATTATCTCCCATAAGAATAAGCCACTCATGAAAGAACCAAAGGATAGAAAGGAAAAAAATTAAAGGATTAAGCAAGAACAAAGGATTTAGTCAAGTCGCTCGTGTACCCTAACAAGTTTTTTCAAGGAATTTAATGCCTTTTGAAAAGGATTGGAAAGGAAAAAGTAAATTAAAAGGGCAAAAAAGTTATTTTATCAATTATCAAGAATCTTTCCGGATTAGTAATTCCTTATCTAGAAGAAATCTCAAGATTAAAAAAAAAAAGGGAAAAATGATAAAAAAGCTATGAGAAATTTGTAGAAAAAATATTGATTTTTCGAGAAAAATAATAATAAAATATTCATAATGTGGCAAATTACCAAAATACCCTAGAAGAATGGATAATTACAGAAATGCCCTCTAATTAGAACCAGAGCATCTACCGTGACCATCCGAGCAAAATCTTTCGAACTCAAATCTCAACCGTCGGATCTCCTCCAAAATTTGATATGATCTAGAACGAACACGCACGGATCATCACATCCAACGACTAGTATTCAAAGCCAAGGTCGGTAAGGCTATGATCGGAGTTGATATCTCCAAAAAATTATCCAGAAAGTTCGATCTCTAAATAACGAAGATTCTGAAGCTCTCAATGTCGGTTTAATCTCCTCCTATAAATTCGGAAGTAGGAGCAACAATACGGGATAAGAATCGAGAAAGGTCGATCCCGCAATTGAAGGCAATAAGCGTTTAGATTGTGGGTCTTCTACTCTCAGATTTCTTCTAAATTCGAGAGCAATCCTCCACCATTTCTCTTCAAACTTCTAAATAACGAAGAATCTGGAGCTCTCAATGTCGGTTTAAGCTCCTCCTATAAAGTCAGAAGTAGGAGCAACAATATGGAATAAGAATCGAGAAAGGTCGATCCCCCAATCGAAGGCAATAAGCGTTTAGATTATGGGTCTCCTACTCTCAGATTTCTTCAAAATTCGAGAGCACTCCACCATTTCTCTTCAAACTTATTCCTACAGTTTCTCAACAAGATTACCCACAAGTTTTGTGAAGGAATAGAGTGCTGAAAGTGCCCAGAAACCATTCCCCCAATTCAATTCGCCATTGAAGAACTTCAAGAAAAACTTGAAAATCCAATCCGAGGATACATGATGACTCATCGAGCAAGAATGATTCTAATCAGTTTTTGCACCTCCAAGGAATGCTTCCATAGAAGACCACGAAGAAAAATAACCTCAAGAGCGTGCCAAATTGAAGGAAATAGGTTTCAAAATTAAATTGGGGATAAGATTCGAATTCCTATCTACGATCTCTTTTCCTTCAAATTAAGGATTCCTCTAGCTTCAGAGGAAGAAGTTGAGTAAACTTGATGAAGGAATTGAGAGCTAAAACGTCATAGAATAAGCTACCCACGAGATTGAAAATCTGGTGTTCCGAGTGAGTTGCATACCGAAAATGATTTCTTTAAATTAAGGTCCTACACTCAAAGGCGTTCCTCCAAACCAATTCCTTTAGCCTGAAGATAGGATATGGAAGAGGTTCAATGAAGAAATAGGGCCTTGAAACCCCTAGAATCGGCTACCCAATAAGAAATCCTTTGTTTTATCTCCAGCGATAAATCAGATTTTGGATGAACTTTGGTAGCGAATATCTTAGGCTACAATCCACGAGAAGGTATCAAATCAAATCCCTAGCCCTTCCTTGTAATACCCATATTTAAGTCTCATGAAGAAATCAAGGAGAGAAACACTGTAAATGTGGCTGTACAGGCCGAGTTTCAGATGGCAGCGAAGCGAAAAAAGAGCATCTTCTTCCTTTTCAGAGGAAGAAAACGATGATATGGCCAGTTCAACTGAACTGTCCAAGTCAACTCAAAATTTGACCTTTTCTCGGGTTTTCTCAATTTTATCCCCATTCCAGACCGATTATCATAGAAAATCTGATGGTTTCAGAAACTACACACAATAAGGAGTACGTGGAAGGAAATTTGAAGTAATTCAGATACTGGAAGCTCAAGAATGGACGTCTCAATCGTCGATGACGAGGCAAGTAGCCACCTTGGACTTTTTGTTAAGAAATACTTGTAGAAATTGCTTGGATTTTCATATGAACCCTATACCAAGTATGAATTAAGGATATATGAAAGAAAAACCCAAAGAACTATGAGTTAAGACCCTAAACCGATCAAATAGCTCGAGATTTAAGTAACGTAAAATTAACCCAATATATGAGTTCCACTGCCTATCAAATTTTAATACTGAGCATACTATATTATGTTGAGGTTAGATATGAAATTTGGTGGTCATGGATAAGGATAAGTAGGTAAACCAAGAAACGGTGTAAAATGACCATAATGCCCCTAAGGTAATTTACCTTCGGTTCATGACCTAGATGACCTTCAAATGCTATGAAATTCATCGATAGATCTTATTTTATGAATCGTTATATGAATCTATCCCAAGAGGTTATATAAAGTAATGAAGTTTGGGAGTTATTGGAAAACTTTAGTTAGCGAAACCAAGATATGGGAGAAAATGCTCATCACGATCCATATGACCTTTGCCATGAAGCACAATGTTTATAAGTTTTGTAGTCAATGTTGCCAATGTTTGCTGCACACAAAAAAAGATAGGGTTGTTAAATTTTTAAGTCACTTTTGGAAAGTATGGTGGATAAATTGGGTACCAAATTATTGTTTTCAACTACATCTCATCTTCTGATTAATGAGCAAACTGAGGTGGTTAATAGAACATTATGAGCATTGCTTAGGGCTATTATTTGTAAGAATATTAAGTCTTGGGACGAATGTTTGCCATTCATTGTTCTCTTTTTGAAGTTGCTTACGGATTTAATCTACTTACGCATCTTGATTTGCTTTTTATTCATTCTAATATTTTTGTGAGTAAAGTAGCTACAAGTAAGGCAAATGGGATTAAAACATTGCATAAAGAGGGGAAGGAGACAATCGAGAAACAAAATTTCAATGTTGCTTCAAGAATTAACAAAAGACGAAATGAAATCATTTTTCAAACCAGTAACTGGGTTTGGATACATTTTTGCAAGGAGTGATTCTCATCTCAAAGGAAGACAAAGTTACATCCAAGAAGGGATGACCCTTATCAAGTCCTTGAAAGAATTAATAACAATGCATATAAAATGATCTTCCAGGAGAATTTTCAGCACATTCTACTTTCAATGTTGCTAACTTGAGTCCTTTTGATGTAAGTGATGATTTTCTTATTCGAGGACGAATCCTTTTGAAGAGGGGGAAGATGATAAGGATCACGGTGTTCCAAATGTTCCAACTGGACCTATTACACGATCCAAGGCCAAGAAGATTCAACAAGCATTCATTCTTCATCTACAAAATTGGATAGGCTCAGTTCAACTGTTATTTCATGTGTTACAAGCTTATTAGATTGAGGAAAAACCATTTAGAGCTTTAGAAGTGAATATTTACACAGTTGAAAGAGCAAATGAAGTTCCAAGCATCATTACATGAGTTGTTAGAAAACTTTATTTATTTTTAATTTCATAAAGTTTGTAATGGTAGAATTGTCATTATTTTTTTATTATTATTATTTTTTTAAGATGTAAGGGGATCAAGATTAAATCCCAGCAACTAACTTCTTTTTGGGAGACTATAAATACCCACAAATTTTTATGTAAAAATCATATTTGTGATGAATGAAATTGATGTCTCAAGTTGAGAAGTTATCCTTCAAAATCTGAGCATCATCTATGCAAGTTTCATGCCATTCTTGTGGTAGAATTGCGTGTGAGCGATGCAGTCACCCTTTGACATTGTGTGGTTGAGTGAAATTCTCAACCTTCTACTTATTTTTGGGATTTCTTTTCTACGTATTCATTGTAATTTATCGTGATACAAACAATTTTATTCTTGTAGGAATGTATTAAGCACATAGATTTATTAATTACGGTGAACTTTTGTATAAAACGAAGTAAATACAAATGGAGTAACATGAGATAGAAGTAAACATAGTAATAAAAAGAAACTACATAAACTTAAAGGAAGTTAATCCCATTTTACAATATAAATATTGTTCAATTGTAGCAAAGACGTAGTTTTGAAAACTAGCCACTCCAGATCAATCTATGTATGAAAAACTAAAATAAAGAAAAAAAAAATAAATAAAAATATTTTTAAAAAACTTAGTTTGGTGTGAAATTTTGCTTAAAATTCAATTTTGTTTTTAAGGATAAAACACATCATTTTGAAAAAAAAAAACAAAATAGTTATCAAATGGGCCTAATTTTTAACATATCTATCCGAAAGAATGCATAGGCTCTGGTGGCAATGCTGTGATAGACCATGTGAAATTAACATGACAATAATAGTAGGTTCTAAAGCACAAAAATATGTGGATAAATTTCATATATTGAGATGCAGAAAACATCTACACACGGGCAACTAAAAATGATAAATCCACTGTAAGGGGATTTGGTCTAGTGGTATGATTTTTTTTTTTTTTTACAAATTAGGTGGAATGAACAAACAAAAATAATGAGTTTAAAATTACCAAACAAAATATCAATTTTCAAATGGAAGGGAGACATAAGACCATTTGAAAAATGAAAAAGAGAAAAGAAAAATATAGCATTAACTAATTTTCATGGACACATATGCTTAGCATACTAAAATGACCGTTATTATTGGTATCAAACCAATAACAATTCATATCAGCTAAATCTTCCAATTGATAATTAAGCCAGAGAAAGAACTTGAATTTATTTTTATATCTATCAACATGTTTGCTACATTTATCTAAAACTTGATCACGAGTTTTTCGTATTTGCATTGTAAAATTATGTATTTCTATGGATATCATTTCTATTTCTAGAATTGAAACAAAAACATGTGGATAAATTTCAAATATTGAGGCGTATAAAAGATATGGACCAGCAACTAAAAATGATAGATCCACTACAAGGCAAATTAAATGAGTGAAGTATTTTTCTTCAATCTGGCATGAACAATTGAATTCACGAGAATTCTCACAACTCGTCATAATTTTCATTCCTTCCACAAGGACTTTTATTTTTATTTTTAACTATTACATAATCAATTTGATACACCATAAAATATATCTAATTTATTATATCAGAAAGTTTATCAATTGATGTACTTAAAATGCATTTTAAATGAGTACGATAATTAAAAAAAAAACTAGATTATATATCGAGTACAATCGATTACTTATTGTCTAACGACTCTAATTTTTCATTAAAAAATAAGATCCCTACGACATGCATGTCATGACTACCAAGTGCAGAAATCCTTTAAAATAATTTACTAAAACAATGCTATGGACTCAAAGATTCATAAAAAACCATTTAAACCAACAAATATCGAAATCAAAATACAATATTTTAAAATAATGCAACACACTTATCAAATCTAAGGGCTGTCACATCAAATGCAAATGCAACTACCTTGACTTCACTTCCATGGTCTCCACAGTGACATCGTCATTCATATATTGTTGGCTTGCCTTTACCTAAAAAAGTAGCATGTGACTTGAGTATTTAAAAATACTTAGTAAGTAACCCCACTATTCAGGTTAAAAAATGCAATCACATACAATCATGGTGGGATCTATCTTTTCTTAAGACATCATGACCTTATTCTCTTCTTCACGTTCGAGTAAAGTTTGATGTGTAGTACTTCTCTATACACAACCACATATACATACATGGACCCACTAAGTGAGCTCATAGACATACCCCCTGGGATTGTAGGTTAGTATACACCCACATTGTCGGAAGCCACAAAGGAAATGAGCATGCATAATATCATCGTGTACATAATAAGGAAGTGTACACATGTGTACTAATCATAACAAGGAAGTATCTCGACACATATGACATTAAAAATGCATGAGGTCTCACAGTTTCGAATCACGGTATATAGTTATGATGCAAATCATACATCCATTCTTTTTATGACATAATGTTCCTATAGGACATGCATACGTAGATTGAACATATCTTTTATGGTTAATCTACATGGCTTGTCAATGTCTCATAGGCATAGTGTGAACATGTTAACCTAATATGCATGGTGTAATATATGGAGGTTCATGCATTATATATTATCCATATCACAATGTAGATTCACAACATAGTATCATTCATATCATAATATAAAGTCACATAGAACAACAGGGCAACAAGACACTTATCATTCATACAACATAAAAGTAATCCAACGTTGCCTATAAGCATCAATAGTTTTACTTTTGTGTTCAAGATGTGTGACTAAACTGAAACTATCAAACTAAAACAACTATTTTTTTGTTCTCTATTTTTATAACATCTATTCTTATAAATAATTTTGAAATAATCAAACTTTGCATCGGTTTAAAATTGATAACACTACTTGCACATGGATTTCATTATTATCCAAATCAAATAAATGAATGAAATAATGATATATTAAAAATAAAAAAATTTATCACAAGCGGACATTTGATCTATTGGTATGACTCTTGGTATGACTCTTCAGTCGTTTTGTCATAATATCTACAACTTGTTCTTGTGTGACACAATGCTTCAGTTCAATAACTCCATCTCTGGTCAAATCACTTAAGAAATGAAACCTCACAATGATTGGATTCTTGGATAGCTTAATAGTGGAACTGTTATCAAATAACATAGTTTTTCATAAACTCTCCTCATCCACACCCCTTGACAAGCACAAGAGGTGGCTGCCACAAATTCTGCTTTAGTAGTAGACAAAGTAATTACAAGTTGTTTTTTGGAGAACCAAGAAATGCTTTTCCTGTCATATATATCTCCTGCATAATCACCGTCAGTATATACTATCAACTCTCCATTACCCTTTTTCTGATAAAGAACTCCCAAATCTATAGTACCTTTTAAGTATCTCAACACCCTTTTTGCAGCTTGCAAATGAAACTCGGTTGGATTTGCCATAAAACTACTAATGAGAGACACTATATACATTAAATCTAACCTTGTTGCAATTAGATGTATTAAATTCATCCTTTGTTAGTCTAACCCCAGTAACAACATGGTTTTTCATGCTATTACTTTTTTCATCATAAACTTGTCCAAAACTTCTTTTGCATACTCTCTCTGACAACTCACTGTATCAAATTGCTAGTTTAATCTCTCCATTTTTGATTTTTTTTATTGAATAGGTGTTTGAACGTATAAGCTATTTGATACATTTAAATTTTTTAAACATTATTCCATCTATAAAACTCTAAACTTTCAAATTTATATGTATTTTAAGAGCATCAAATAGAATATTCATGGATAATTTGTATGTTAATTAAATTTAAATATGTATAAAACATTATATTATGAAACTAATAGGATTTTTTTAATGGTTGAGAATATTAAAAAAATTGAATAAATGATAAAAAAAAAAAAGGTACAATATTTAAATAAGTCTCATATTCAAATTGATAAAATTAATGGTTTGTGGTGAAAATCAATACAAGTAAATAATATTGTTTCATTGGAATAAGTCACCAAAATTAAAAATCTAACCCTCTTATCCTTGAGGTCTTAAGTTATCAAAGTCTTATCTTAAATAGTAACTCTATGATAATGCATCCAATAACTTAAAGTTCTAGGCATACTTCAAGTTAAGAGTTTAAAGGCATACTTACTTGGTCTCGGTAGGGAGTCCTCTTAAGCTAGGCCATAGAGAAACCTTGGGCTCTAATACCACTCTATAAGGATCGGGCTGTCGTGATGGTTCTAAAAGATGGGTAAATTTTTTGTGAAATAAACAAAGGAATTTAAAAAATTATATTTACATAATATCAAAATAAAGTTTATACATAAGTATTTAAAACACAACATACTAGTTAAAACACAAAATAAGGAACGGGCACAAAACATTTTAAAACAAAAGGGTTGAGGACAACGAGTGAGGTTTGTCTATAGCACCTGCTTTAGAGTCCGCTCCCGACCTCGACCAACTCCTTATTACCTAAAAAAAATGGAGATAAAGAATGAGACAAAGAGTTTATAAGTAGCCTACTTGTAGGCTCTTAATCGTGTCCTTAATATTCTAGGGGTACCACATACTTTCTTGTTGTCTTGTTCTTGTTCTTGTTCTTGTTCTTGTTATTGTTGTAAGTACTTAAGTTCTCCAGTTCTTGTTCTTGAGTTGGGGTTCTTATCTTGATTATTGTGAGGACCTTGGTCCCTAGATTATGAAACGTTGGTTATCCTTTAAGGGCCTTAGTACATGGTTCTTGGTTCTTCGTTCTTGGTTCTTGTCCTTTGAACTTGGATCTTGATCCATGTTCTAGACCTTGATCTTTCTCTTATTCCTAGTACTTTGTTTGTTCTTGTTCTGTTCTTGATTCGTTCTCCAAGACACTCCCCCTAGGATTTACAGCACTAGCTATGCACCTAACAATCCTGTGTCCAAGGCTTCATGCGTTCCAAGCGATACAGTCTTTGTAACGACCCGGGAAAGAAAGAAAAAAAAATATATGTAATAAAAAATAAAATAAATTAAAAAAAAACTAAAAACTCAGTCGCCGGAAAACTCGCGAGTTTTTCGGCGACCGCCGAGTTTCGCGGAACCCACGCGAAACGACGGCCACAGCACGCCCAGCCCTCAGCCCACGACACCCAGCATCTTCAGAACACTTGCAAAGGGAAAAAAGATAGAAAATTTCGAGAGATTTCGGACAAACGTCAGCGAGTGTCCAGTTTCTCCGACGAGCCCTCAAACCGACACCAAACGACCTGTTACCACCATGAGAAGGATCCCTAACGAAAGCACAATAACTCAGGATGCGTTTTGTGTTATTTCGTAAGCGCCGTCGTCGGTAACCGAGGTCGAAAAATTGGGTTTTCTTAATTGTTCTTAGATCTGTGGTTTTTAGGATCTTTTATGCCGCAAAACTCCCAGAAAAGAAAGAAGAACGACGAATAAAGAGGAAAAGGGATGAAAGAGGACCGAAAATGCCGCGGGAAGGAGAGAGAAAGCTCGCCGGAAAATCGGCCGAAGTCGGGTAAGGAAGACGAGATCCACGGATCTGAGTCAACCCAAACCCAAAACCCGAGAGAGCCAGCCCATTCCTCCCCTGGCCTCTGCCTTCGGCCCAGCCCAACTACAGCAGCCCAAACCTCAAACCAGCCCAGAAGCTACGATTCAGTTGAATGATCCCAGACTAGACCCACGGTCCAATTGAGCCGGCCTGCAAACCAAACACTTGTGGCCCTGCCCAGTAAGCCGAGGCCCAACGATTAGTCTTGGCCCAGTAGCTTTCCACAGCCTGCGACCTGAACCACGACCCGAACTGGACTGCGACCCGCGCTTCGACCCGACACTACCGCTCGACGTGGCTCTCTCTGCTGCTGCCACGTGTCACACAGCGGCGCAGGTAGTCCCTCAGCTCGGCTCGGTGCAAACGGCTCGGGCTCCCTCCGATGACGCTCCGACGGCTCCTCCAGTGGCTCCAGCGGCTGTTCGGCTCGGCTCACCTTTTTTCGGCCCGGTTTCCACTGTTTCGACCCTCCCAGATCTGTTTTCAGCCCCGATTAAGGTATCCGAGGCCGTTTTAGAGCCATATTTCACATTTATTAAATTATAGGTAAATTAATTGTGAAATATTAACGGAAAGTGGTGAACGGTGTGATAGGAAACAAACCCCAATGACGTAGGAAGCAGCTCTCACGGAACGGGAGCTTACGTTTAGCTATTTAGGGAGTACTTTGGCCAAGGCCAACCAAGTAAGTGGCCTTACTATAGGATAGGCTAAATAAATTGTATGAGTTATGATGATGTGTGGATTATGATGCTCGATGATATGTGCAGTATATACATATTTTGTTGAGTGATGCTTGATATGTTTGACGCACGTTGTGGCATTATGATGAGCATGATGATTGCATGTTTTTTTTACCTTAATATGATGATGTTTTCCATATTGAGCATGCTAGATGATGATGAGTGCCATTTTGCATCATGTCGTTAGATCGACATAGGACACAACCTTAAGAGCATGAAAATGATATTAATATAAATATCCACGAGTATGCGTTACCTAGAGTAACAAAGAGATGAGATTAGAGGGTTGTGTCAGAAGAGACATTACGATGGACTTAGAGGGACCTCATGCATTTTGTATGTTCATAAGCATAGGGCTACTTCCCCTAGAGATGATGAGTGTGGACGCGCACCTTATGATGAGATCGAATGCGCACAGGTGCGAAAGCACACAGATGAGGGTGTTCATGAGGCGCATGACACTATGGGGTTCCGCTGACCTCCGGACGTCGCTACAGATTAGCTTGACCAGAGGGTCCAGGGGGTGTGCGAGCGCCCTGGGGACTCACACTCACACGTGTGAGTCGTGTGTAGGGAAGTACTACACATCCAATTTGTCCGAGACTGGAGGCCACCCCTAAGATGATTAGAGATAGATCCCTATTCATGATTGCATGTGTTTGCATTAGCATGGCCCCTATAGTGGGGTCACTTACTAAGTATTTCTTCGAAATACTCAGACCGTGTGCCATATTGTTTTTCAGGTAAAGGCAAGGCTCCCATGTACGGTTGACGGTGGCATCGTGATCAGAGACTGTGGCGCGTGCATAAGATAGTTGCATATTTAAAATTCCTAGTCTTGGTTAGGATAGGGCATTTGCATTTCATTCATTTATATTAATTAATTTGTAGTCTTTTTATTTTATCTTTTGAACTCCAGCACGATGTTTGAAACACGTAAGTCCGGCAGTGTTTTCCAATATTTAAATGTATTCTGAAGTTTAAATTTTTCCGCTAATAAAGATGAGCATTCATAGATTTTTATTCTGCATTAGAGATGAGCATGAGACGTTAGTGGCGACTCTAAGTATGTGGAAATTTAGTGTCGTTACAGTCTTAACCTACGTTCATGGTTTCATGAGTTCCAAGCGACATAGTCTTGACCCGCATCTTAGGGCTTGCCCTCTGATACCGTCTGCTAACCTATGCCCAAGGCTTCATGCATTCCAAGCAGCATAGTCTGAAAACCACCATCCAAGACTTCTTGAGTTCTAAGAGATGTAGTCTAATCCTGCATCAAGGGCTTGTCATATGATACAGTCTAAACACCTACGCTTAAGGCTTCATGCGTTCCAAGCAGCGTAGTCTAAGTCATGAGCACGTTGTCCGTGGGAGGTCTTAGGAGTTTTTGATTCTTCGCCAGGGTAACTTACTATATTCTTGTTTCATCATGGCCCTAGACTACTCCCCATGATAAACCATAAAGGTCATGTGGTCGGTGCATACATGAACATGGCATCCTGCAAATCTTTTGGGTACCCATAACATGGTGCAGGGCATCTCTTCTAGGTGAGAGAAATGAGGCCAATCATGATATTCTGCAAAGGAAACATGGTGCAAGGCATCCCACCTAGAAGAAGAAATCTTGGGCCTCAAAAAGCATCGCTTGAGTGGTACCTTGCATTCTTCTTACTTGGGTAGTTGTAAAGCTTGTGTGGTATTGTTTCCAATGTTCGTAATTCCTTTAGGCATAAGTTTTAACTTGCATTTGTAACAAAATAAACCCATCTTAGCATGAGTTGTTCTAGAAGGTCAAAGATTCCTAGGGAGCTCTTTAGAGGGTTCTAGAAGCGTCTTGATTCTTGTGGTGTTTCCTTTAGGTGTTTCTTGGGTCCTAACTTGGTTTAGGTTCCAAACTTGCTCCAATCAACTTGAAACGTCAAACATATCTTCATGTCCTTCATAATAGACCTTATAAGAAGTACAAAACCATTTGCAGCACGTATAANTAAACCATAAAGGTCATGTGGTCGGTGCATACATGAACATGGCATCCTGCAAATCTTTTGGGTACCCATAACATGGTGCAGGGCATCTCTTCTAGGTGAGAGAAATGAGGCCAATCATGATATTCTGCAAAGGAAACATGGTGCAAGGCATCCCACCTAGAAGAAGAAATCTTGGGCCTCAAAAAGCATCGCTTGAGTGGTACCTTGCATTCTTCTTACTTGGGTAGTTGTAAAGCTTGTGTGGTATTGTTTCCAATGTTCGTAATTCCTTTAGGCATAAGTTTTAACTTGCATTTGTAACAAAATAAACCCATCTTAGCATGAGTTGTTCTAGAAGGTCAAAGATTCCTAGGGAGCTCTTTAGAGGGTTCTAGAAGCGTCTTGATTCTTGTGGTGTTTCCTTTAGGTGTTTCTTGGGTCCTAACTTGGTTTAGGTTCCAAACTTGCTCCAATCAACTTGAAACGTCAAACATATCTTCATGTCCTTCATAATAGACCTTATAAGCAAACTTGCTCCAATCAACTTGAAACGTCAAACATATCTTCATGTCCTTCATAATAGACCTTATAAGAAGTACTGCTCCAATCAACTTGAAACGTCAAACATATCTTCATGTCCTTCATAATAGACCTTATAAGAAGTACAAAACCATTTGCAGCACGTATAAACCTTGGATTTTCATAAGTCGTCCTAGCGGCATTTTGATCATTTTACCCATAATTCTTGGTTTTGCTACTTATCATGTTCCAATAGCTTCCATATTTTCATAAGTCATCCTAGGAGTTCATTTAGTGGGTTATTTTAACGTTACTTAAATCCTGAGCATTGATTAGTTCAGAGCCTTAACTCATCGTTCTTTTTGTTTTTATTTCATACATCCAAAATTCATACTTATTTTAGGGTTCATATGGAAAATCCAATGGATTCCTCAAGTATTTTTTAACAAAACGTCCAAGGTCACTACTTACCTCGTCGTCGACATTTGGGATTTTCGTTCTTGAGCTTCCAGTATCCGAATTATCTTAAATTTCCTTCCACAGACTCCTTATTTTGTCTTATTTCTGGAACCATAAAGATTTTCGTGGGAACCGGTCAGGAAGGAGGTTAAAATTGAGAAAACCGAGGGAAGGTCAACAGATACCTATCTTTGACTTTTATTGGTCAAAGTTTGACCTTTGACTTTGGACTTCATCTTCTTCATTGGTAGCTAGAAAAATCTCGATTTTTTCTTATCAGACCCCTCTTGTTTTACCTTTTTACAACTATATATAGACATCTAATGGATTCGATTTCTCCACGAAACCTTTAGATGAAGTTTCAAGCAAGAAGTAGAGACCAAGTTCATATCTTTTCGTGGTCTGTAGCACAAGTTATAACCTTCCAAAGTTCGTCGGAAAACATGTTTCTCGCCGGAGTATATCTAGAAACCTTTTGTTGAGCAGCCGATTATAAAACTTTTCAGTGCCTGATTCCTTCACGAAATTTGTTGTAAATCCCATATGAAATATGTAAGAGTTGGTAGGAAGGAAAATGATTAACCATAGCTCTTGAATTTGGAAGAATTTCGAGAAAGAAAAACCCAAAATTTAAGAGCTTCAAACTCGAGTTTTAGGAATTCTCATCACTCGATTCTTGTCTTAAAACTTTGCCCCAACTTCAGACTTTATAGAGGAAGCTTCCGCCAACATTGAGAGCTCCAGAATCGTTGTGATTTGGAATTTTCTGGATAATTCGTCGGAAATATCCTCTCCGATCAGCGAGCTACCAACTATGAGTTTAAATTCCGACTGTTGGATTTGATGATCTTTGAACGTTCTAGATTGTATCCAAATTTGGGGAAAATCCAACGACACGATTTTGAGATTTTAAGGTCTTTATGCAGATGGTCACATGCAGAGGTTTTTATTTTCAGCAGAATGGCACTTTCGTAATTATCCATATCATTAGGGTAATTTGGTAATTTTCCACTTTCAGAATATTTTATTATTATTTTTCCAAAAAAATTCATAATTTTCCTAAACATTTCTTCATTCTTGTTGGTCATTTTTCAGTCCTTGAGCATCTTGAAATTCCCTCTAGATAAGGAATTAAATATCTGGAAATTTCCTTAAAAATTGGAAAGTGAGCTTTTCATCCTTTTCGCTTACGCTTTCATTCCCAATACTTCTCTAAAGGCCTTAGTCCTTACCGTTACTCATTAGAGTATAGAAATTAATGGCTTAAGACCCTTTTCCTTGCTTATCCTCTTCATTTTTTATTGGATCCTTTCGGTCTTACATAGGTGGCTTTGCTTCATTTTTCGGGTGTTACAGCTTCTTACCTCGACTAACCACCAACAAACAACTAAAAAAGAAATGTAGAAATTTAAAATAAACAAACGACTGGATTCCTTGGGACAACACCCTCTGTGACCTCATAGTTCTCAAGCAACGCTTCTTACCTTGACCAATAGTCAACAAACAATTAAAAGCTAAATGTAGAAATTCAAAATAAACAGACATGAGTGGATGCCTTGGGATGATCCCCGCTGTTACCGCATGGTGCTCGAGCAATGCTTCTATAACACCTGTTCATCAACAGCTCGATTTACATGAGTTACCACTAACATAGATATTTTGCTTCGAAAATCGGACATAAAACATAAAATTTCATACATGACAAGTAAAACATGTGAATCAAGTATATTTTACAACATAAAATAATCAAAGTAAGTTTTCAACAACAAAAGCACATGTACTTAAAACAGACTCAGAAAAGGATTCCTTGTTGTCACGAGCCTGCTGGTCTCATCCTCGATTGGCCTGCAACTTCTTATTTGACCAAAAAAGTTAAAATAATCTTGATAAGTAATTAATTTACTATAACACGTGCGTAAGAAATTTGGATCTTAGGCACTCTAAGTACATCAATTATAGTAAATTAGCTAGCATGTTCAAAAGCATTAAAACTCAATGCGTTTGAATACTAACCTTTTGTAGCTCAAATTTCTTTTTCCTCACGAACGGTTTTGAACCACCACTAGTGTCTTTCCTACTATTCTCTGGCTTTAGAACGGGATTGTGGAATCCGGTGAGTGATGAAACTTGATAGGAATTTAGTATATGTAAAGAGAGAGTTTTGATAGATTTTCTCAAAGTTTTTCAAAAAGAATTTCCATGTACCTTGATCACTCTATTTATAGAGTCATATTTGCATGTTAATGCAAATATGAGATTACCAAATTTTGACACTCAAAATTCCACTAAAATTTGTAGAGTTTATTTGGCAAACATGCATGTTTGGTTAAACCAAATTTCGACATTCAAAATTTCACTCAAATTTGTAGGTTTATGTGGCAAACATGCAAGTTTGGTTAAACCATATATTGACACTCAATCTTCCACTAACTCAAACATGGATTTGTGAATAAACATTTTGACTTTCTTTATTTTTATTCAACAATTAATTTAAATAATTAATTTCAAATCAAAATAATATTAAAGGATTAATTAAACAATTTAATTAATATTTAACATTAAATAAAATGTGAATCCTAATCAATTCTGGCACATATTGATTATGAATCACTATTCATAATAAAAATATTTAAATCTTATTTAAATATCTCCAATTCTCTCTTTTTGTTCAATTCATAATTAAAACAAAATGAGGATAAATATATCGTATATATTTAGCATGTATTCCCTAATTTGAATTCGAACACTTCGAACTCACTCGTCAACTGTTCTAAGGTTTAGTCCGATATGAGCTAGCAAAGGGACCTAAAGGACCTACAGATCATAGGCTCCAATAATGTGAGATTAACCTGCTAAACTCATTAACCTTGTTAACCAACATTCGTTAACTACTAGGACACTCCACTGTAGCCTAGTAGTTGCACTCCCCTTACTATAGATATATTTCTATCCATTTGATATAACCATGATTAATAAGTCGATCCTTCAAAGGTTGTTCATAACTAGAGCTGGGTCAATTTACCGTTTTACCCCTAAAGTTACTTTTTGTTCCTTAAGTCCCGCTAATCCCCTAATTAACAATTGGTTTGTGGTCCAACCACCAAAGCGAATCGCTCTCGGGCCAATGAGAGGGTGGGGCCCCATGTTCAAGACTTAGAGTCAGTACTTAAGGGAACAACCTCTCTACTATCCCTAAAAGCGGGTAGGAATGAATTCCATCATACACCCTATGTCCCCAGCTATTCACCCATTCTTACCCCTGAAATGGGAGGCTTATTGAGTCGGCGAACTCGGACCACTCTCGTCCATGTAAATCTAAGGATAATTTCGAATAAACAGGAGTTCGTAGTTAGCTCAGGATTAAGATCAAGTTACCTAGGAAATCGAATGAAAAAATCAGTCTCAACAGTAAACGACATGATAAAGAGAGAGTGGTTTTCTTCATGGTCTGATCTTATGCAATACTCATTGCATAGGACGCCCCCACTCACATATCTTCTCATGTACAATTTAGTGATCGCATTGTTTATATCATATACAAAAGTGAGCTGCATCCATAGTGCCCCCATAATAAGGTACTCAGCCTTATCCCTGTACTATAGATCATTTTGACTATATACTTGAACTTGATTCACTCTTATGTCTCTACATATAGTTCAAGTAATCATATTATAGCCATTGTGTTCTTAGTTTATTAGATTTAGATTAATGATCGTAACATTCACTTTATTCAATAACAATTTTTACTGAATAATAGTAAATAGAACCATATCTACCATCTTAAAGATGTATTTTGTGAATTTTTTTGTATTCATACTCGAAGCCATCAATATAAATATCTAACAAATATTCTTTTTTGAATTTCTCTCTCCTATTATTTGTTTTAATATAATTGTGAGATATCATGTTGTCCTAAAAAAAATGCCAAAAAAGAACGTGCTGATAAGGTGGAGTTTCCCTCCAACCCTTCCATGCCATATTGGAGTTAATAAAGAGTACTCCAAAACGGCTTATAATTGACAATCTATATTTTATTTACATGTCTTTAGAATGCGAGTTGAGGTTCTCAACCTGACTCACATCGGAGAATAACTTTCGTTGTTTTTTCTTTTCTCACTATTAACTTTGTATTTATTAGAGATTGTATTAACAAGTTGAGAATGACAACACTAAGTAACTATTTAGATCTAAATAGTCATTGATATATTTATACGTAGCACATGGGTTTAATTATTGTCTTCTTTTTATAAAAATTGAGTAAACATAAATAATTTGATTTTTTTTTTACTTGGGTAATGTTACCTAGAATATTCAAATAAACTTTTAAAAAATATGGATAGGAAATACTTATTAAATAAGTATCTTTTTTTAAGATTAAATTTGTTTCAAAATAATCTTTCTGTGAACTTAATAAGATGGAAATGAGTGAAGAAGAATGGTTTAATAAGATGGAAATGAGTGAAGAAGAATGGTTGAATAATTGTACAAATGATCTAATAAATTAATTAATTTTATTGGGTTGAAACCCAATTAAATACAAAACTAAAAATAAAAGACACAAATCATTTTCAAAATTTAGAGAGCTATAAGAAACAAATAAGATACTATTATACTTTTTAAAGTTTATATATTTATAACACACAAATCTTCAAAAATTTGTAGTCCCATGGTCTAGTGGTTAGGACATTGGACTCCGAATCCAGTAACCCTTGTTCAAATCTTCAAAAGTTGATGGATGTTTTTCTGAATGATCATCGGGTTAGACTCCATTACTACTAGACATTTTGCTAGGGGCATGTAAATGACTTTGTGTTTAAGCAGGACGTTTGTTCCTGACACGACGTCGAAGTCATCCATTTCAACTATCACTAAACAATTTGCCTAGTCCAAGGCTCCAGCTTGATTAGAGTTCTCATTGTGACTCTTAAGACAGGCAAAGCTTCCAATTTGACGGCGTTCATCTTTCCTGTATCTTGATGCCAAAGGATGTTAAAATATTTTGCATCGGTCTCCATCATGAGTTGTGGGTGACTCTAGAGTTGACAATGGTGTTCCTTACTACTTTGTGCTTTACCCAAACATTGACATACATAATATATATATATATATTCATTTAACTATAACACATATGGTCCATGAAAGAATTGTAACTCTTATGCTCATTAATATTATAATGGCTACTACCTAAATTATAACCTAAAGTTGATAATATTGTAACTCTTATGCTCATTAATATTATAATGGCTACTACCTAAATTATAACCTAAAGTTGATAATCGATGTCCAATTAGCCAACCCTAAATTTGTAATCATTGTGGAGTGATGGAAATTACAATGGAAGTAGTTTAAACTCCTAGTATCTTAAAGGAAGTTGGTCTCTTCTAATAAAACACGAAGTTCTCTTTAATATCATTTATACAATTATGCTAGACATGAAACTAAAATTGCGTTCAATTTAACTCCATTTTATTGTCATCTTGAATGACGTGTAGGATATATTCTTGATTTACCTTGACATTTCATATTAGTTAAGCTTTTTGCAAAATCACAATTAGACAACAACACCGATGAACTTGGGTCTGTTTATTATTTTAAAGAAAATTTCTTTCTCCATCTTATTCCTAATAACTCTGCAACTAAATTCATACTATGCTAAGAAACAAATTTTTTGGGTGGTAGTTTATTCGATAACACTTGCATATTAGAACAATTCAACATTACATGCCTTACTTACAAGTAAAATACTAGACCATCAATTTTTTATTTTATAGTCCAACAACCGCTCAAGAAAATAGATTTCAAACTTGAGAGAAAAAAATATATTGAGTAGGAGTAAAAATGTTGCATATTTTTTAAAAAGGGCATTTGGTCTAGTGGTATGATTCTTGCTTAGGGTGCGAGAGGTCTTGAGTTCAATTTTTGGAATGCCCCTAGCAGCAGCAACCTTGTGTATTATCATTTAATGATAATGCTTTTTAATATCAATTACTTGTTACACTAGAAAATAACAAGGAACTATCAAAATAAAACTTACACTTACACTAGAAAATAACAAGGAACTATCAAACTAAAACTTACACTTACACTAGAAAATAACAAGGAACTATCAAACTAAAACAAGGAACTATCAAACTAAAACTTACACTTACACTAGAAAATAACAAGGAACTATCAAACTAAAACTTACACTTACACTAGAAAATAACAAGGAACTATCAAACTAAAACAAGGAACTATCAAACTAAAACTTACACTTACACTAGAAAATAACAAGGAACTATCAAACTAAAACTTACACTAGAAAATAACAAGGAACTATCAAACTAAAACTTACACTAGACAAGAAAATAACAAGGAACTATCAAACTAAAACTTACACTAGACAAGAAAATAACAAGGAACTATCAAACTAAAACTTACACTAGAAAATAACAAGGAACTATCAAACTAAAACTTACACTAAACAAGAAAATAATAAGGAACTATCAAACTAAAACTTACACTAGACAAGAAAATAACAAAGAACTATCAAACTAAAACTTACACTAGACAAGAAAATAATAAGGAACTATCAAACTAAAACTTACACTAGACAAGAAAATAACAAGGAACTATCAAACTAAAACTTACCCTAGACAAGAAAATAACAAAGAACTATCAAACTAAAACTTACACTAGAAAATAACAAGGAACTATCAAACTAAAACTTACACTAGACACGATATATGTCACAAATGGAACTATCAAACTAAAACTTACACTAGAAAATAACTTGTATTCTTTTGTAATTATCACAAGTACTACACGATATATGTCTCAAATGGAACTATCAAACTAAAACTTTCACTAGAAAATAACTTGTATTCTTTTGTAATTATCGCAAACCCTATGTAAATAATTTAACCGCGGTCGAGATCTAAAAGATATAATAATAATTGCTCATGGATTTCATTAACAAAGAAAATAAATGAAATAATGATAATACATTCCATAAACCACTTAATATATAATCCATAATAAGGGTATTTGGTCTAGTGGTATGATTCTTGTTTTGGGTGCAAGAGGTCTCGAGTTCGATTCTCGGAATGTAGTTTAATTATCAATGGGGTCTAACCCAAAGCAATGCACAACTTCAACTTATATAAATTTCATATATTAAGGCACGGAAAATATATATACTAGCACACGGAAAATATATATACTAGCAACTAAGAATTATACTTCTATTGCAAAGGCATTTGGTCTAAGTGGTATGATTATCATTTTGGGTGTGAGAGGTCTCAAGTTCGATTCTCAAAATGCCCCCAACAATATTATATCAAAATGAATTATGCAAGATAATATGATTTAAAATGTGGTTTTTAAACATTGAACCAAGAAGATAAGAATAGAGAATGAAACATATTCTTGGGAGAATAAAGATGGTCTTGAGCCGGACTTCAAAAAGACCATTACACAAATTGTTCTTGTATTCTTTCTAGGAAATTTTCAGTCAAATAGGTCATCTGTCTTCAAAAAGACCATTACACAAATTGTTCTTGTATTCTTTCTAGGAACTTTTCAGTCAAATAAATCATCTGTTGTCACAATCCTAATTGTTCTTGTTTTCTTTCTAGGAACTTTTCAGTCAAATAAATCATCTGTTGTCACAATCCTAATTGTTCTTGTTTTCTTTCTAGGAACTTTTCAGTCAAATAGGTCATCTGTCTTCAAAAAGACCATTACACAAATTGTTCTTGTATTCTTTCTAGGAACTTTTCAGTCAAATAAATCATCTGTTGTCACAATCCTAATTGTTCTTGTATTCTTTCTAGGAACTTTTCAGTCAAATAAATCATCTGTTGTCACAATCCTAATTGTTCTTGTTTTCTTTCTAGGAACTTTTCAGTCAAATAGGTCATCTGTTGTCACAATCCTAATTGTTCTTGTATTATTTCTAGGAACTTTTCAGTCAAATAGGTCATCTGTTGTCACAATCCTAGAACTGTATTCTTTCTATAAACTTTTCCGTCAAATAGATCATTTGTTGTCACAATCCTAGAACTGTATTCTTTCTAGGAACTTTTCAGTCAAATAGGTCATCTGCTGTCACAATCCTTTTAAGGAAGATGCGCCGAAATAACCAATGAAGAAGTTTCAGAGAGCCATAGGTTCGAATCCTCTCACCTTGATGTGGTATTCTCAGGGGCCGAAGTGCAAAGTCCAGTAGTCTATCCGTGGTTAGGAAGGCAGGCATGTTGTCCACCGTCGTCACATAGGTCATCTGTCGTCACAATCCTTTTAAGATAGATGTGCCCAAATAACCAATGAAGAAGTTTCAGAGAGCCATAGGTTCAAATCCGATCACCTTGATGTTGTATTCTCAGGGGCCGAAGTGCAAAGCCCCATAGCCTATCCATGGTAAGGAAGGTAGGCGAACCGCACACACTGAAAAAAAAAAAAAGAAGATCTCCTTTTCTATCACACGTAGAATTGTCATTCTTTTGTCTTTTGAAACCCCTTATCTTATCAGTCATCAGGCAAGTTTTTGGTATCATATATCGAGATAATTATTATGAAAAAGTTATTCCACTAGTGTGACTTAGATACCCTTTCTTTGTGGTATCAGTCATGCTATTTGAATAGCCTGAAGTCATCATAGCCTCTCCATCGGTTCCGAAGACTCCTTCGGCATCAATGTGCTCCAATGAAAGAGATCAGACCCTTTCCTGAACTAGAATCGGGCATAAAACGCCGAGGAGAAAGTCAAAAGCGAGCTCTTTTCGCGTATACGCAATCTCGAAACCCAATTAACTCACGGACTGTCTCCTCAACCCTGGCGAGTATGAGTGCTTGGTAAGAGAGAATGTCGAATGAGAAAGACATTCGATTATGACAACATTCGCAACTACCAAAGTGCACTAAACCTAGTAGAGATCTTCGACCTAACGATAATGGAACTTCAAGCCCATTTAATCAACCCGCTTTGTACCTTATTGTTGACCGAATCGGATGCACGCCAAGCCTAAATTCTCTCTCAGTCACCCAAAAATGAAAGGAAGATCAGA
Source organism: Cucurbita moschata (assembly GCF_002738365.1). Classification (NCBI taxonomy): domain Eukaryota; kingdom Viridiplantae; phylum Streptophyta; class Magnoliopsida; order Cucurbitales; family Cucurbitaceae; genus Cucurbita; species Cucurbita moschata. Next base: position 1,516,707 of record NW_019268562.1, read on the forward strand.
TCCAAAGTTTACGAATCGAAGAGAAAATGGATCTGAGTTCTACACGCTTTCATTTTCAAAAGCTTTGCTTGCCTACGGTACTTTATTCAGGATGTGCAACAATACAGTCATCTCTCAGCCATGTATAGAGAATTCCTTGATCATTTACTTGGAGGATAACACAAATGAAATCGCTTCCCTGACCGCCCATCTTATGAGTCCATTCTTGTCTTGTCACAATCCTAGAACTGTATTCTTTCTAGGAACTTTTCAGTCAAATAGGTCATCTGTTGTTACAATCCTTTTAAGGAAGATGCGCCGAAATAACCAATGAAGAAGTTTCAGACAGCCATAGGTTCGAATCCTGTCACCTTGATGTGGTATTCTCAGGGGCCGAAGTGCAAAGCCCCGTAGTCTATCCGTGGTTAGGAAGGCAGGCATGTTGTCCACTGTCGTCACATAGGTCATCTGTCATCACAATCCTTTTAAGAAAGATGCGCCCAAATAACCAATGAAGAAGTTTCAGAGAGCCATAGGTTCGAATCCTGTCACATTGTTGGGGTATTCTCAGGGGCCGAAGTGCAAAGCCCCATAGCCTATCCGTGGTCAGGAAGGAAGGCGAACCGTGCACACTGAAAAAAAAAAGATCTCCTTTTCTATCACACGTAGAATTGTCATTCTGTTGTCTTTTAAAACCCCTTACCTTATTAGTCATCAGGCAGATTTTTGGTATCATATATCAAGATAATTATTATGAAAAAGCTATTCCACTAGTGTGACTTAGATACCCTTTCTTTGTGGTATCGGTCATGCTATTTAAATAGCTTGAAGTCATCATAGCCTCTCCACCGGTTCCGAAGACTCCTTCGGCATCAATGTGCTCAAATGAAAGAGATCAGACCCTTTCCTGAACTAGAATCGGGCACAAAACGCCGAGGAGAAAGTCGAAAGCGAGCTCTTTTCGCATATATGCAATCTCGAAACCCAATTAGCTCACGGACTGTCTCCTCAACCCTGGCGAGTATGAGTGCTTGGTAAGAGAGAATGTCGAATGAGAAAGACATTCGATTACGACAACATTCGCAACTACCAAAGTGCACTAAACCTAATAGAGATCTTCGACCTAACGATAATGGAACTTCAAGCCCATTTAATCAACCCGCTTTGTACCTTATT
>NW_019268562.1:1517871-1548531 GCF_002738365.1 Cucurbita moschata
TTCGACCTAACGATAATGGAACTTCAAGCCCATTTAATCAACCCGCTTTGTACCTTATTGTTGACCGAATCGGATGCACGCCAAGCCTAAATTCTCTCTCAGTCACCCAAAAATGAAAGGAAGATCAGATCCAAAGTTTACGAATCGAAGAGAAAATGGATCTGAGTTCTACACGCTTTCATTTTCAAAAGCTTTGCTTGCCTACGGTACTTTATTCAGGATGTGCAACAATACAGTCATCTCTCAGCCATGTATAGAGAATTCCTTGATCATTTACTTGGAGGATAACACAAATGAAATCGCTTCCCTGACCGCCCATCTTATGAGTCCATTCTTGTCTTGTCACAATCCTAGAACTGTATTCTTTCTAGGAACTTTTCAGTCAAATAGGTCATCTGTTGTTACAATCCTTTTAAGGAAGATGCGCCGAAATAACCAATGAAGAAGTTTCAGACAGCCATAGGTTCGAATCCTGTCACCTTGATGTGGTATTCTCAGGGGCCGAAGTGCAAAGCCCCGTAGTCTATCCGTGGTTAGGAAGGCAGGCATGTTGTCCACTGTCGTCACATAGGTCATCTGTCATCACAATCCTTTTAAGAAAGATGCGCCCAAATAACCAATGAAGAAGTTTCAGAGAGCCATAGGTTCGAATCCTGTCACATTGTTGGGGTATTCTCAGGGGCCGAAGTGCAAAGCCCCATAGCCTATCCGTGGTCAGGAAGGAAGGCGAACCGTGCACACTGAAAAAAAAAAGATCTCCTTTTCTATCACACGTAGAATTGTCATTCTGTTGTCTTTTAAAACCCCTTACCTTATTAGTCATCAGGCAGATTTTTGGTATCATATATCAAGATAATTATTATGAAAAAGCTATTCCACTAGTGTGACTTAGATACCCTTTCTTTGTGGTATCGGTCATGCTATTTAAATAGCTTGAAGTCATCATAGCCTCTCCACCGGTTCCGAAGACTCCTTCGGCATCAATGTGCTCAAATGAAAGAGATCAGACCCTTTCCTGAACTAGAATCGGGCACAAAACGCCGAGGAGAAAGTCGAAAGCGAGCTCTTTTCGCATATATGCAATCTCGAAACCCAATTAGCTCACGGACTGTCTCCTCAACCCTGGCGAGTATGAGTGCTTGGTAAGAGAGAATGTCGAATGAGAAAGACATTCGATTACGACAACATTCGCAACTACCAAAGTGCACTAAACCTAATAGAGATCTTCGACCTAACGATAATGGAACTTCAAGCCCATTTAATCAACCCGCTTTGTACCTTATTATTGACCGAATCGGATGCACGCAAGGCCTAAATTCTATCTCAGTCACTCGGAAACGAAAGGAAGATCAGATCCGAAGTTTACGAATCGAAGCGAAAATGGATCTGAGTTCTAAACGCTTTCATTTTCAAAAGCTTCGCTTGCCTACGGTACTTTATTCAAGATGTGCAACAATACGGTCATCTCTCAGCTGTGTATAGAGAATTCCCTGATCATTTCCTTGGCAGATAACACAAATGAAGTCGCTTCTCTGACCGCCCATCTTATGAGTCCATTCTTGTCTTGTTGGTTTGTTGTACTATTCTATACCTCTCTCGATTGATAGAAAGACGTTCGGGGGCTGGGAGGGCCTATCGTGAGGAAACTTTCCTTTTCACGGTAGGCAAAGGTAAAGCGGGAGCTGCATATGTCCACAGTTATCAAGGAAGAGCGACTCCTTTAAAAGATATTGGTTTTATCGAAACTTTTAGATCAGCTTTCATTAAAGAAAAATAGGAGCTCTTGGTTTGGCCGATGTCGATTCGTATGGCAATGCGGACTCGATTCAGGATAAGGATTCCACTTTTCATACTGCTGCTATGAGCCGAAAGAGCTGGTAAGCTATCTCGCTAAACGAAAGGAAAAAGCACGTAAGCGTTGACCTTGTTACAAGGGGCAGGGTCCAACCAAAGAAGGTCAGTCAGACTAGGTTAGGACCCTTGATCCGATTCAGCTAGGTTCTTCCATGCGAGAATGCATGCGTATCGGTATCCTCTTTAGGACTGGTTGCTTCCTATTTTTGTTTATACGTTTGGAGAAACCTCCTAAGCCCGCCTTTCTTATCAGGTGTGATTCAATCTTTCAGCTCAAACTTTCCTATCGTCCGACGGAAAAGGTAGGAGTACGACTACCTTTTCCTTTTCTTGCCCAAGCCAAGGGATCATTCAGTTTCTACCAAAAAGTTCGCTATCTATTAGTTGCCGTAATCGAATGTATTTCTCATTTCATGTTAGCTCCTCCAAGAGCTTCCTGGTTCGTAGTAGATGAAACCTTGAACTTCTATCGGACTTATATCATTGCCTGGTGAGCTCACCGTTGAGGGTTGGCCTTACAGGAGATCGAGCAGCCTTTCTTTCCCTACTTGGTATGCTTTCCCGCTTATCGTGCAACTAGCCAACTAGCCAACTAGCCAAAGAGAGAGGAAGAGGGATCATGTCAATCAATTTGTATGTGCATTTTGTCCATCCTGTACTTTCCTGCTTAGCTTTCTTAGCCAACATCTCCGGTTTTCCCCGAACCAAGAGGTTCTGCTTATACATACCCAACAGTCACACTTTCAGCCGAAAGTCTGATTTTTTTCATACAGTCGGTTCATAGATCAAGAAAGAATGAAGCTGCTTACAGGGACATTTACGCGATCTGTCTTTTCATACTCGCCTTTTCATTAACCCTGCTATCAACCTAGCCATTCTCGCTTGTTGCTTTAAGGGGTCTCCCCACTATAGATTACTCGGATTGGTTCTCGCGTCCTTGTGCCAAAAAGGATGGGCGAGTTTGGTTTGAGTGTTCATCGATTGAGTGGATCCATATGCTCCGGGGGGGGGTGACGAGGTGTAGCGTAGTCTAGTCAGTGCANTGTTTTGGGTATGTTGTCCGCTAAAGGTTTTAGGAAATGGGGTACAAATTTTTTACATAGGTCATCTGTGGTCACAATCCTTTTAAGGAAGATGCTCCCAAATAATCGGTGAACAATAATAGTCTTTAAAGATGTTTCAGAGAGCAAGAAGAGGCAGAACAAAGAATAGAAGTGAGTCGTGCAAGGAAGAAGGAACTAGTAGACTTAATTTTGGTTCGTTTGAACTATAAAACAAACCAAAAATTTTCAAACGAACCCAAATTTAAGACTCACTAGCTCAAAGTCCATATGTGGTAAAAAAAAAAAAAAAAACCTTCTGTGGCCCAACCCTTATTCGCAGTCCGCATCCAACCATTTCTTTTTCAACCTACACGTATGCTGCAGGCCAAACTCACGTAACTAGTCAGAAGATGCAGCCCACAACTGAACGGAAGACAAGTGTCACAATCGCACTCTTACAGTAGTGAGACAATGATTATGTGACATTTGTTCTAATCCAATGAACGAGTCAACCATGCAAAATTTGACTAAACGAACAATAGCAGTGTATGCTCGAATCATGTTTAGAAGAAATATTTTAGAAAACGTGAGTGAGGAAATACATTAAAAACAATTTCAAATAAACCAATGTTATAAGCTAAAAGTGAAGAAACAACAACTGGTCACATTCTCCTATAGTACATTTTGGGACATTTTAGTCCTGATGGGTGTAGATATGATTTTGAGGACTAATCATACACCCCGTATTGGCACAACAATAATAGTAAAGGTCTATCTAAGATGAAAGCAAGTAAAACATGTTTGGAATGAGCATGCCACCATGAACCATAAATCGTTTACAGGAATAGCTAAGACATCTAACATGCAGCCACAGGCAATATGCCTCGGCCAATCATGACCGCAACATCTGCCCTTACACAATTTGTCAATATCTCTATCAACCGGCTCTTCATAAACTCAACGTTGTATGATGAGGCTGACTTTAGGTCTCGCGACGAGCTTCTAGCTGATCTCAGTATTGAGGAGTCTTTTCCAACCTACTAGGAGCTATTGAAAATCACTTCTCGGTTTGTTAACTCTTCAAGTCTTCTCTGTTGGTGTCTTTCCTACTTTCTTCGCTTGAAACAATTTCTTCTTTGCATGATGTCATACCACCTACTTTTACTTGATGTTTTCTTGGTCGGAATAATAACATTTCAAGTTACTGACGTGGACAACAGGGTTAGTCTGTATCCATAGGAGAAATTGGATCCTATATGATGTCTTCCTAATCTTGTGGATAACTTCGACTAGTCCATAGAATATTCGCACCAGTCTTTTGTTCTTGTTGCTTTGAACTCAAAGTTGATCTAACCTTAACTTATCATAACTCTCTATTTGCTTTAAAATTATCGTGGTCGACCCTTCTCTTCATCCGTCTGGTTGGTATTTTTGCGTGAACATGTGTTGCTTTAGTTGTTTATTTTTGTCTCCCTTCTTCAGTAGAGGTGTTGGCTTGGTGTCTTTGCCAAGCATTTGAGTGATGAGTGACAAGATCCTTTGGAGGTCAAATAAACCCGACTGTGAACATGCCATTTTGCTATTTGTAGAATTCAACTAGCTCAGGCTTAGCCGCAAGACATCTATTTGTGGTAGGCGACATAAAACTAATCTTGTGATTTATCTCTCTTTGTGGGGTTAAAACCCAATATTTGACCTTCTTGTTTTAGGTCGTGGTATTCATGTAGTGGCAAAAAAGTTTTTGTTGAGGTTGGCACACTTGAGCTCCCCCTTTTCAAATACAACAATGGTAGCAAGTGTAGATTCATCATGACTAAGATTCTTTCTGAACTGTGCTATCATCATCATTTTCACCCCTCTTGGTTGATGGATGTTTGTCTGAATGATCGTTGGGTTAGACTCCGTTACTACTATGCATTTTGCTAGGGGCATGTAAATGACTCTGTGTTCTAGCAGGATGTCAATCCCGGACTATTTGGGCTCTAGAAGGTTGGATATGAAGGATGACTATTTATAGTAAAAATCTGATAGAGATATATATACTAAATAATTATATATAGTAGGCGGTTACATATAGTGAAGCTATATATAATAAATTAAAATCATATGTATACCCATTAGTCAGTGCTTCCTAATGATGGTGTTAACACATGCGGAAGCAATTTGGATCTTAGGCACTTTTAGACATCATTTATAGTAAATAACTAGCATGTTCATAAGTATTAAAACTTAATGAGTTTGAATACTAACCTTTTGTAGTTCAAACTTCTTTTTCCTCACGAATCGGTTTCAAACCACCACTAGTGTCTTCTCCACTATCCTCCAGCCTTAGAATGGGGATTGTGGAATCTAGTGAGTGACTAAACTTGGGAGAGATTTTGTATATGTGAAGAGAGTGTTTGTGAGAGGTTTTTCTCAAGGTTTTTCACCAAGAAGAAGAAGACCTTCCATGTTCCATGATCACTCTATTTAAAGAGTCATGTTTGCATGTTCATGCAAATTTTAGATCACCAAATTTTGACACTCAAAATTCCATTCAAACTGGTGAGGTTTATTTAGCAAGCATGCAAGTTTGGTTAAACCATATTTTGACACCTCAAAATTCCACTACATGGATTTTTCCATTAAATGAAGTCAACATTTTGACTTTCTTCATTTTAATTCAACAATTAATTTGAATAATGAATTTCAAATTAAAGTAACATTAAATGATTAATTAAACTATTTAATTAATATTTAATATTAATTCAAATCTCAATCCCAATCAATTCCGACACATAATTGATTAAGATATTTAAATCTTATTTAAATATCTCAGATTCTCTCTTTTTGTTTAATTCGTAAATAAAACAAAAATGTGGTTAAATATATCGTATATATGTAGCGCATATTCCCTGATTTGAATTCGAACACTTCGAACTCACTCGTCACACTGTTCTATGGTTTAGTCCGATATGAGCTAGGAGAGGGACCTAATGGACCTATAGATCATGGGCTCCAACGATCCAAGATTAACGGGTTAAACTCATTAACCTTGTTAACCAACATTCGTTAACTACTAGGACACTGAACTATAGCCTAGTAGTTGCACTCCCCTCACTATAGATATATTTCTGTCCATTTGATATAACCATGATTAGTAAGTCGATCCTTCACAGGTTGTTCGTAACTAGAGCTGGGTCAATTTACCGTTTTACCCGTAAAGTTACTTCTTGTTCCTTATGTCTCACTGATCCTCTAATGAATAATTGGTTTGTGGTCCAACCAGTAAACCGAATCCCTCTAAGGCCAATGAGAGGGTAGGGCCCCTTGTTCAAGACCTGGAGTCAGTGCTTAAGAGAACTACCTCTCTTCTATCCCTAAAAGTGGGTAGGAGTGAATTCCATCTTGCACCCCACGTTCCCAACCATTCACCTAGTCTTACCCTTGAAATGGGAGGCCTATTGAGTCGGCAAACTAGAGCCTCTCACCCATGCAAATCTAAGGGTAATTCCGAATAAACAGGAGTTCATGGTTAGCTCAGGATTAAAACCGAGTTACCTAGGTTATCGAATGAAAAGACACTACAAGAAACAATGAATACAATAGCTTACGAAAAATGCTATCATAGACTTTTTATAGCGTTTTTCGTACGTCGTGACAGCTCATGTTATTAAAAGTCTGGGACATTTTATAGCGTTTTTTTGTAGCTATACTAAATGCTATAATAAAGATGAAGTTATAGCTTTTATACATTGTTATATAATCATTTTATAGCGTTTTTTTTAATGCTATTATATGTTTAACATAACTAAAATATTGTGTTATCTTCAGCTTATAATTGCATTTTTTTAAAGCTATAATATAACATTTATAGCTTTAATATTATGCTATAATAAAGTTATTTAATCATTTATAATAATTATAATTATTCTAATAATCTTTTCATAGAATTTATTATTTTTTGTTGTCAAATTTTATTTTAATATTTAAATATCGTTGCATTAATTATATCGTAATAAAATTTAATCCAAGTACACATCTTTAACTAAACACACATGAAATACATAACACTGAATTGAAATTTTATAATCTATTTAGGTTACAAACTAATGTATTCAAATGATACAAGATAAAGTATTCTCCTTGTTGTTCAATATAAATGAGAGTCGCTATCATGTTAAGGCTTTGCATTGTAAGTCTTCTATCATCTTTGCTCGTGGAGTATACTCTTACAAACTTTTCAGCTGAGATATTAGATATTAAAACAACATTTTATAAGATAATGAACAAAAAAAAATAAGTAAAATAAAAACAAGATTTTACTATTAGTTATAACCACTAAAATCCTAATGAGAAAATGGAAAATTTAACTCAATTTAGCCTTAGAATCCTACCAAAAAATGATTATAAAGAAAAAAAAAAGTGAAATCTAAACTTGAGAGTTCTCCAAATTTCACATTGAAATGTATGTATAACATTAAATAGAGAGAAATTTGCTGTAAAAGTTCAAATTCAAAAATCAAAATTCTTCCAAACTAGAAAGAGATTCTCAAATCTCACTTTAGTCATATCAAATCATAATAACAAAATTCACATCATTCAAATGAAGATCAAACTTAGAATCAGAATATCTCTACACTTCTACATCTTCTTTGGCCAAAAGAACTTTAAAATTCAAAACAATCATAAATAGAGAAGAGTATTAGAGGAAGTGACTGTAAATCCATAGTTGAACATCAAGAATCTAAAATATAGCAACCAATTCCAATTGAACTTACCTAAATCTTTGGAGGCTAGTGGTACGACATCTCGAAAGCCTCTTCCTTCATCACTATTGCTCTGCTCATCTTCATCTCTCTAACTTTCTGAAAGAGGATAATTAGTAATATAGAAGTAGGTTGACAAAATGAAAGAAGAATTTTGATGCGCGAGGAGGGAAAGAAGTTGTGAAATGAAATGGACAAAAACCAAAAGATGGAAGGAGAGAGAAATAAAAATTGCGGAGTTAAAAAATTGTACAACAAAAAATATAGCTCATGGTGTTCAATTTTTCATAGCTTTTAGTTCAAAATGTTATATTTAAAAGTTACAAATGTATTATTTTTTGTGACGACAAAGACATGCAATGATAAGAAAAGGAAAAAAGAGATAGAGACTTATATAGTGTAGACTAGTAGTGAGATATTAGAAATTTTTTGTAACAATCTCTAAAATATGTCATTTTCCACCTATTCTATGAATGAACTTAGTTTACAATTACTCAATATCAAAGAAATGCAAGAAAGAGAAGATAGAGACACACTTTCAATTATTCCTTGACCTCACTCCCATTCCATAACAACCTATTTCCACAACAACTAACCTTATATGCACCATATAAGAACAAATCATTAACATTAAAACCAAAACAAATATAAGATGACAACACTAATTGTGACAGTGCGACCTACTTTAACAAATTGTACATTGCAAAGCTTAAATCAAGAGGGAAACAAAGGATTAAAAGTCTTCTTTCTAATGGATAGGAGTCTTTTAATTAAAATTTTGTCATTAGATAAATATTTTTCAAAGTGAATTAAGACAATGAAGAATTTGAAGTAGAATCACTCATGTGTAAGAGATAATAAATAATTAAAAAGATAAAATGTCCCGCAAAAAAAAAAAAAAAAGGAAGAAGACAACATTAACATTTTTTTCACATGTACTCATTCTCACATCATCAACTAAAACCAAAATAGTAAATATTGAAAAAAAATGATAAATAAGCAGAGAAAAATTTGTTACCATATTGTGAAGAGTTTAGAATTCTTTGCATAAGCAAAATGTGGGTATCAAGCAGGTTTGAATCCTTGTGAAGGTAATGGAAAGCAGGTTTGAATCCTTGTGAAGGTAATGGAAAGCAGCTTGTTGTGCAACTTTGCAACTTTGTTATTGAAAAATTGGTCACATTTTCTAAATCTCTAATTTGACATAGAGACAAGACATTGTCACACTACCAAAAGTCCAAATTTCCTCCCTCTGAAGCACATTTAAAATTCACACCTTACTTCAAATTACACCAAACAAAACCTACAGAGTCTCTATTATTATTCTTCGTTGCTCAAGTCCCAACAATCTTACTTAATATCCCACACAACATTCTTTCCTTTCAAACTAAATTATATCAAAATCTCCACTAGTCTCCAATATTATTATGCTTGCCCCTTTAATCATTCATATCTTATCAATTTTTCACTCTCAATCATTTCTCTTTCACCCCTCTCCACTGCTCGAAGCAACTCTCAGTTACTTAATCGCTTAATTATGGTAATTTATAATGTGTTCTAGACATTAAAAATATAGTGTTCTATCTTTGTTATATTAATTTGTCTCGTGTCTATATCTATGCTTCTCATCCAAATACCCAATAACATAATGAGCTAATGGTTATGATTTCCCCTTCACCCCTTCCTTTCTTACCGCAACCACACATGTCCTCCTAACACTGAAGTGAAAGTTATTCTACAACAATGGTTCTCCTGTATTTAAATGGCCCTTTAACTCTATTTTACCTAACTAAAGAATCAAATTCAAGAGTGATGCATCAAAATCAAAAGCCCTGCTCAGGCCATTTCAAGCACTAAGCTTCTAAACTGAACAACAGAAGAAAAAAAAAGTTGATTAAAATACAAAATCTTTTATAGGGGGAGCCGTACCATGCGTCGTTCGAAAAAAAATAGGATGGGCACATCTTGATTCCACCGGTATTCCTATTTCAAAGCCCTCTTTGACATGATTACAGAACCTAGGTCAACATATCTGTTTTTCTTTCCCTCCACCAGACCGAGAAGCCAGCTCCTCTGCATCTCATCCAGTTCATTCTAGTTGTACGATTGCGATAGTAGGGCCGTCAAATCCCAATCATCTGCGTTCCGATCATGATCCTCGCCGCCGCCTCTACCGCCATTGTTGTGGTTGTTGTCGACCACTTCCAGCAGCCTAATGAGAGAAATGGGTGAGTTTGAAACTGTCAATGGAAAGAAAGGAAAAAGCCCAGAAGAGATAGATCTAAGGCTAAGAGAAAGAACCAAATAAATGAGCTTGAAGAGATGGAAACCGAAAAGAGAGAAATGAGAGAGAAGAGATGGATCTAGGGCTAGGAGAAAGAAGGGAAGAAATGAGAGAGAAACCAAAAAAAAAGGAATGAGAGCGAAACCGAAAAAGAAAAAAAAGGGAGGGAAGAGAGAGGGAAAAAATATTCATTTTTTCCTTCTTTTTCATAGCATTATTTTAAAAATAGGTGCTTTTCTTACAGTGAGAAAATCAGTCTCAACAGTAAACGACATTCTAAAGGGAGAGTGATTTTCTTCATGGTCCGATCTTATGCAATACTCATTGCATAGGACGCTCCCACTCACATGTCTCCACATGTACAATTTAGTGATCACATTGTTTATATCATATACTAAAGTGGGCTGCATCCATAGTGTCCCCAGAATAAGGTACTCAGCCTTATCCTTATACTATAGATCATTTTGACTATATACTTGAACTTGATCCACTCTTATGTCTCTACATATAGTTTAAGTAATCATACTATAGCTAGAGTGTTCTTCGTTTATTGGATTTAGACTAATGATCGTAAAGTTCACTTTATTCAATAATAATCTTTACTGAATAAACAACAATAATAACTTTATTGAAAATAGAATATGTTTTTGTTTACAAACTATGAGTTTTAGGACATAAAACCCAACACCTAAATGTACATTTCTCATTCTCCATATCCTCTCTTTGCATATCTGAAGTCATTAATACAAAACCATTAGTCAATATTTCTTCTTACATTTTCTCTATCATGTTCTTTGTGTTCATTTAGATCAAGTGTGTGCGTTGTTGTGTGATTCTAATAATTGGTATCAGAGCGAGGAGAGATTCACCACGATCTGTGAAGATGGAAAGTTCAAAGACTGGAATTGAAAAGTTTGATAGATTCGATATCAGTTTCTAGAAGATGCAAATTGAAGATTATCTATACGAGAAAGATATTCAGGAACCCATTTTTGGGGTGAAGCTGGATACCATGACCACGGAGGAGTGGAAGCTCAAGGATTGTCACGTCGTAGGGTTAATCTGGTTGACGCTGCCAGGGAACCAAAGAAAGTGCGATTGGAAATGGTCCATACAGACGTTTAGGGACCATCTCCAGTTTCTTCATTTCTAGTACCAAAATTTCATGGATTAGAGGTCTCGCACTGTGCAACGACAACTCTCTGTTTTCCTAAGGCTAGTCAGATATCTCATGACCACTCTTTTCCTCCTCACCATATCTAGACACTATAACGTTGATCAAGTATTGTCTTATATAGTTAACGTTCATTCTTTAACATCCAAGGACATTTTATAACTACCACGAAAATCAAAACATACAATAAATTCATACAAGTTTTACAATATATCATATACTACAAAATAGGGTTAGACTGCTTACTTGGTCGCGGAGAGACGTGTCATCGAGCTGAGTCATAGGGATATATGACTCTTTATCCTAAGAAAAAATCAATATAATTTAAATCTATCTGCTCTGATACCAATCCGTCACAACCCAAATTTCAAGGGTTCAAAACTCAAATAGGAACTAAAATTGAGAGTGAAAACAAATAAAAATAAAAGTAAATTAATATAAAATAAGAAAATGTTGTAAAATAAAATGAGATTGAGAAAACAATACAACATTAAATATAAAATAAAATTAAATTATAAGACGGTGTTGTTCAAATTTATCCAAACAAAAAAAAAAGTATTTCGGATACAATTATTAAAAAAAAAAGTACAAAAAAACTCAAACACAAAGACAGACTAACGCTACATAACAACCCCATCCGTGAGTGCACAACCTTTGAAGGCACCCTCATCTCAATGGTACGTTCTATTACGAACCCATCCAAATAATCACACCTGTGACCGCATCTCCTGACTTTAAACTGCTAGTCTAAACATGGTTTCGTCACGAAAACTTTAGAGATAAATCTATCTTTACAAAAATATTTTTCTCTTAATTTATAATTAGTCATAAAAAGAAATAATTAGGTACAAATTTAGTCTAGAATTCAAAACTTTCAAATCGTACTGTTCCTTGACCAGATTCAAATCCAGATTCTTGAACTCCTAGTACCATATATAAAGTTGGTATCCTCTAATAAAACAGGAAATTCTCTTAAGATCATTAAATTCTTATAGACTCCAGGCTCAATATCATTAATACAATTATGTTTTATCTTGAACATGCCAAACATGAAACTAAAGTGCGTTCAATTTAACTCCATTTTATTGCCATCTTGAATGATGTGTAGGGTATATTCTTGATTTACCTTAAAGTTCTTGTGACATGACAACTCATGTTAGTTTAGCTTTTTGCAAAATCACAAGTTAAAAGACAACAACGATGAACCTAGGTCTATTAGTCAATTCAAAGACAATTTCTTTCTCCATCTTATCGATAATAATAGTTCAACTAAATCCTTATTATGCAAAGAAACAAGTTTACGACTCATAAAAACAACTACCTAAATTATGTCCTAAAAATTTGAAAACATAAGTTGTAGTTGATAATTACACAAAAATTTTCCTAAATCCATGAATTCGTGTCCAATTAGTCAATCCTAAAGATTGTAACTAGCATATAGTAATTGAAGCTCCACATGAAGTAATTTAAAGTTCCCAATGCGTCTTTGGATTCGGCTTTAGTTGAGACTGATCTTTCTCTAGCTTCTTCTAATTCGGCATCTTCTAGAGTTTCAGTTGAACAGGCGCACTCACTAAAGGAAGCCTTCCGACCCGTAAGAGGCCTATTCTCTTGGATTGGGAAAGAGCAGGCACCGATCCTCTCTCTCTTTTAACCCCTCGAAAGAGCTATTGCCGGGAATAGCAGGACAAAGACTCTCTTTTTCATATCTTATGAAAACCAGACTCTGATCTTCGACCTCCAACTTACTCTCTCTCTATCGTAAACACTATCAACGGTAGGGTTGAACTATTCAAACACTGATCCTATTTATGAACGAACTGTAAACACTATCAATTCATTCGACTGAACTCCTCTTCTCGTCGAGTTGCTTCGCTCCGTAACCCAAACCTATCCTGAACCTAAACCTCCTTTTCCTTTACTATTCTAGAATAAAAGGAAAGAAAGCTTAATTCGAGAGTTAGCGTTTACCTTTCTCAAAGAAAAGACTAATCGGGCAGGAAGAAAAGAGATGAATGAGACCCGAAACCCTCTCCTCCCTTTTCTCGTCGAGCGTTTTTGACCCTCTCCAACTCAGTTTCATGTCTTCGACCCTTAACCAGAACAAACCTTCTTTCACTCCTAAACCTTTGACGATATTCCCTCCCCATTGTGAACTGCTCTTTCTCCTTTCTTGCTTGAACTCGGCTGAACTGCTGAACTACTGATACTGAACTCACCTTCTTTCACTCAAAGACAAGGTAAATAGGCGAGAAGAAGGGAGACTCCTTATTCTTGAAGAAAAGGCCCCTGACTATAGAGATAGGCTAAGGCTTGACTCAGAGTCTCGTTAGGGCATCCTTCCTCACCATTCATTTCGGCCTATTATTGATAGGGATTTGACCGATGCTGAAGGTAGCTTGCTTACCAAGAGCCACCCACTTGATAAGCTAGTCGCTAGAAAGAAAAGAAGCGAGGAGGAAGAAAGCTGTTGTAGAAGCAAAGCTTCCCCCCCTGTAGTCGTAGTACTCGGCTCGTCCCTACTTTGATTCAAAATGTCACCGATGGTTCCCTACTTTCTCCGGTTTCTGCAACCGTAATCATTTCTCACTCCCATTACTTCATCCATCAACCTTTTGTTCTTATTTCACGGGGTACGCTGTAAAGGAAAGGAGTTGCTTGCATTCTAGAAGCGGTAGCTTCCCGCCTCCTTCAAGGGGCCAACACCGTAGAAAGAAGTTAGGTATGACGTTCAACTGAGCTGTACTCTTTCCGTCTTCACAGTAATGACCAAATCTGTGCTATTACTTTAAAAACCTCTATCCTTTGGGAAAAGCAATCGAGAAAGAAGTATGATCTATGATCTTCTGCTAGCCAAGTCTCCAGCGCTTAATTCTTTGATAGAGACAGACCAACCAAAGCACTTCTAAAGTTCGGAAGAAAATAAGGGAGAGAAAAATTGATAGAAGAATTTCTATTTACATCTCTCTAAGTAAGAGAATCTGTCTGATTAGCTAACGATGAAGAAAACTAGTCTGACTGTACAGTAGGACATTGCCCTTTTCTTGCAATAAAGAAAAGCAAGCCCCTTTTTAAAAAGAGTAAGTACAACGAACAGCAGTAATAAATAGATAGCAGGAAAAACCAGAAAAGTCTTTTATATGCAAAAAGCTCCGAAAGGGTATGGATACGTTTACTACGGTAGAGGTGTACACTTGAAAAGCAATGAGTGGATAAAAGAACAGAAGGGGAAGTCAAATAAAAAAGCAAAATAGACAAATAAAGCAAGAATGCCTGATAAGAAAATACAAGGAAAAACTTATGACCATCATAGAAGCTGAGCATAATTCTGAAGGAAATCATATTAAAAAACGAAAGAAAGAAAAAGATTGAGTGTAGAAAAGACCTACAAAAAAAGGTTGTTGCTGAACTAGACTTCGATGTTCTTAGAAAACAAAGGACTTTTGTGAAGAGTTTCAAACGGCAAATACAAAATGGGCTGACATTCTTTTCAAAAGGTATCGAAAGACAAGACAGAAAATTCCCAGAACAAGCTATAAATAAGAAAGAAGAGCATGATGAAACAATAAACATCTTCTTTAGAAGCTCTAGAACTTAGGATAAATGAGATTAATCCAGAGAAGAATGAGAGAGAGTGAACTAAACTTGTCCCTTCTTCTTTTACTCGAGCTACTTAACTTTCAGTCTTGACGGATTCTTCTTTGATTTACTCGACAGTAAAGGATGCATAAGGAACAAATGAATAGAATATCCTTTATTTATTACAAATACTGTAATAGGATCAGGAAGCATATAGGGGAATGAGCTTCTTCATCTTCTCTTGCTTTGGTCTTTCTTATAGCTTTACACTACACCTTCCCTTCCTTGTTCAACAATAAATGTAGAACGATAGAGAGAGTTAGTAGTTCCGCAGACTGATAGGTTACGCGGTTCGGGTCATGAATAAGTAAACAGTAAAGGGTCCTCCCGCACGCTCGAGATCAAGAGTAGTTCCTCGTCATTAATCTTATATATGAATGAACTATCTTTAATGAAGCATGAATTGCACTGAAGTTCATGAAATGCTTATAGACTCCAACTCTGAGAACTATTAATGCAATTGTGTTTCATTTGAGTTTGTCATAAATGAAACTAACGTGCATTCAATACAACTTTATTTTCTTGTCATACGAGGAAAAATAGAAAAATTAAATCAAACAAACTGATGAACTAAACCGAATCAATCCAACCAAAATTGATTAGTTTGTTTCTTCTGTTGGGTTGTTGGTTTATTTGATAACCCTTGTATATTATAACAATTCAACTTTTCGTTTTATAGCCCTCCAACTACTAAGAGAAAAATATATTTGAGTAAAAGCTAAAAATATTGGGTGTTCAAGAAAAGGCATTTGGTTTAGTGGTATGATTCTAACTTAAGGTGCAAGAGGTTTTGAGTTCAATTCTTGAAATGCCCCTATGTCTAAGTCTTTTCTTATCTAAGGACTTCATATTCAAAATCAACCTAACTTCATATTCGACATTTTATACTTCCCATCATGCTCTTAATACTCATAGTCTTTCTTAACATCCCATCCCAAGGCTTTATTCTCCAAGACAAATTCTACATCCGAGGACTTCACCAAATACGACCTTGATACCTAGACCTAAGGCTTCATACATACGTTTCAAGTGGTATAAAACAAGGGCATTTGGTCTATACGTCCTTACATTTACCAAGTAAATAAATACATTAAAATAACACAAGTGACACATGTAAACTATGTTATTAATATTTTATTTCTATTACATCTTTCCTTATTTATGAAATAATGAGTGGAGATATTTTTCATTTTCACAATTACTGATGACGGGAGGTTTAGGATTTTTTAATGTAAGAATCGTGGGGATGTAGCTCAGATGGTAGAGCACTCGCTTCCGATGTGGAAAGTACGAAGATTGATCCCTTGCATCTCCAAATGAATCAATCACTAAACTTATGAAATAATGAGCGGAGATATTTTTTTCATTATCACTAAATATATTATTCCATCTTTCCTTATTTATGAAATAATGAGCGTAAATATTTTTTTCATTTTTACAATTATTGATGACGGGAGGTTTAGGGTTTTCTGATGTAAGAATCGTGTGGATGTAGTTCAGATAGTAGAGCGCTCACTTCTGATGTGGAAAGTACGGGGTTGATACCTTGCATCTCCAAATGAATCGATCACTAAATATATTATTTCTTTTCAATTTTTTCTTATTTACGACATAATGAGCATGGATCGTTTTTCATGTCACTATTATTGATGACGAGACGTTTAGGATTTTGTGACATAAGAATCGTGGGGATGTAGCTCAAATGGTAGACCGCTTGCTTTGCATGCGAGAGTTACGGGGATAGATACCACGCATCTCCAAAATAAAACTATCTATTATTAAATATATTATTGAAAATTATTTCTTTTCAATTTTTCCTTATTCATGACAGGTTGAGTAGCGATATTTCTTCATTTTCACTATTATTGATGATGAAAAATTTAGGGTTTTGTGATGCAAGAATTGTGGGGTTGTAGCTTCGCTTAGCATGTAAGAGGTACGACTTAGCATACGAGAGGTACGAGGATTGATACCTCGCATCTCCAAAAGAAACTATTTATTATTAATATTTTATTTCTATTCAATATTTCCTTATTTATGACATAATATGCAAAGATACTTTTTTATTTTCACAATTATTGATGAAGGGACGTTTGGGGTTTTCTGATGTAAGAATCGTAGGGATGTAGTTCAAATGGTAGAGCGTTCATTTCCCATGTGGAAAATACGGGGATCAATACCTTGCATCTCCAATTGAATCGATTACTAAATATATTATTTCTTTTCAATTTTTTCTTATTTAAGACATAATGAGCTGGGATAGTTTTTCATTTTCACTATTACTGATGACGAGATGTTTAGGACTTTATGGCATAAGAATTGTGGGGATATAGCTTAGATGGTAGAGCACTCGCTTTGTATGCGAGAGGTATGGGGATTGATACCTTGCATCTCTAGATTTTCTTCATTGTCACTATTATTGATGATGGGAATTTGAGGATTTTATGATGCAAGAATTGTGGGGATGTAGCTTATGATGGGAAATTTTGGGTTTTATGATGCAAGATTTGTGGGGATGTAGCTTAGATGGTAGAGCTCATTTAGCATGCGAGAGGTAAGGGGATATCCCCATCTCCAAAAGAAACTATTTGTTATTAATATTTTACTTCTATTCAACCTTTCCTTATTTATGACATAATTAGCGGAGACATTTTTTCATTTTCACTAGAATTGATGACGGGACATTTAGGGGTTTCTGATATAAGTATTGTGGGAATGTAGCTTAGATGGTAGATTGCTTGCTTAGCATACGAGAGGTACGGGGATCGGATCGATACCCCATATCTCCAAAAGAAACTATTCGTTATTACTATTTTATTTCTATTCAATTTTTCCTTATTTATGACATAATGAATAGCGTTATTTTTTTATTTTCACTATTATTGATGACGAGATGTTTAGGATTTTGTGACATAAGAATCTTGAGGATATAGCTTAGATGGTAGAGCGTTTGCATCAAATGTGAGAAGTATTGGGATCGGTACCATGCATCAAAGGAAACGATTACTAAATATATTAGTTCTTTTAAATTTTTCCTTATTTACGACATAATGAGCAGGGATAGTTTTTTATTTTCAATATCATTAATGAATGGGAAGTTTAGAGTTTTTTGATATAAAATCGTGGGAATGTAGCATGCGAGAGATACGGGGATCGATACCTCGCATCTCCAAAAGAAACTATTCGTTATTACTATTTTATTTCTATTCAATATTTCCTTATTTATGACATAATGAGTAGTGATATTTTTTCATTTCACTATTATTCATGATGAGACGTTTAGGGTTTTGTGACGTAAAAATTGTGGAGATGTAGCTCAGATGGTAGAGCGCTCGCTTTGCATGCGAGTTGTACGGGGATTGATAACCCGCATCTCCAAAAGAAAGTATTTAATTTGTTATTATATTTTTTCATTTTCACAATTATCGATGCCCGACATCACCAAACCAAACTATTTGTATTAATATTTTGATATTTTTTTATTTTCACTATTATTGATGATGGAAAATTTAGGGTTTTGTGATGCAAAGATTGTGGGGATGTAGCTCAGATGGTAGAGCGCTCGCTTTGCATGCGAGTTGTACGGGGATTGATAACCCGCATCTCCAAAAGAAAGTATTTAATTTGTTATTATATTTTTTCATTTTCACAATTATCGATGCCCGACATCACCAAACCAAACTATTTGTATTAATATTTTGATATTTTTTTATTTTCACTATTATTGATGATGGAAAATTTAGGGTTTTGTGATGCAAAGATTGTGGGGATGTAGCTCAGATGGTAGAGCGCTCGCTTTGCATGCGAGTTGTACGGGGATTGATAACCCGCATCTCCAAAAGAAAGTATTTAATTTGTTATTATATTTTTTCATTTTCACAATTATCGATGCCCGACATCACCAAACCAAACTATTTGTATTAATATTTTGATATTTTTTTATTTTCACTATTATTGATGATGGGACATTTACAGTTTTATGATGTAAAAATCATGGGGATGTAGCTCAGATGGTAGAGCGCTCGCTTTGCATGCGAGAGGTACGGGGATCGATACCCTGCATCTCCAAAAATAAGATTATCTATTATTAAATATATTATTTCTTTTTAATTTTTCCTTATTCATGACATGTTGGGTAGCAATATTTCTTCATTTTCACTATTATTGATGATGGAAAATTTAGGGTTTTGTGATGCAAAGATTGTGGGGATGTAGCTCAGATGGTAGAGTGCTCGCTTAGCATGGGAGAGGTACGGGGATTGATGAGGAAAGATATAAGAATTATTATATCGGCTATGCCATTTTAATAGATATAATAGATCAAAGAGAGGAAAGATACTTATATAAGGATTATTATATCCAGCTATGCCATTTCTATAGATAAAAGAGAGTAATGTTCCACAAGCGTTCCACACAAGCACATATAGAGAGAGGAGTAATGTTCCACAAAAAAGAGAGTAATGTTCCACAAGCGTTCCACACAAGCACATATAGAGAGAGGAGTAATGTTCCACAAGCATGAGAGTAATGTTCCACAAGCGTTCCACACAAGCACATATAGAGAGAGGAGTAATGTTCCACAAGCATTGGCTATGCCATTTTAATAGATATAATAGATAAAAGAGAGGAAAGATACTTATATAAGGATTATTATATCCAGCTATGCCATTTCTATAGATAAAAGAGAGTAATGTTCCACAAGCGTTCCACACAAGCACATATAGAGAGAGGAGTAATGTTCCACAAGCATCGGCTATGCCATTTTAATAGATATAATAGATAAAAGAGAGGAAAGATACTTATATAAGGATTATTATATCAGCTATGCCATTTCTATAGATAAAAGAGAGTAATGTTCCACAAGCGTTCCACACAAGCACATATAGAGAGAGGAGTAATGTTCCACAAGCATCGGCTATGCCATTTTAATAGATATAATAGATAAAAGAGAGGAAAGATACTTATATAAGGATTATTATATCAGCTATGCCATTTCTATAGATAAAAGAGAGTAATGTTCCACAAGCGTTCCACACAAGCACATATAGAGAGAGGAGTAATGTTCCACAAGCGTTCCACACAAGCACATATAGAGAGAGGAGTACAAGCGTTCCACACAAGCACATATAGAGAGAGGAGTAATGTTCCACAAGCGTTCCACACAAGCATATAGAGAGAGGAGTACAAGCGTTCCACACAAGCACATATAGAGAGAGGAGTAATGTTCCACAAGCGTTCCACACAAGCACATATAGAGAGAGGAGTACAAGCGTTCCACACAAGCACATATAGAGAGAGGACTTATTGTACTGTTCCACACAAGCACATATAGAGAGAGGAGTACAAGCGTTCCACACAAGCACATATAGAGAGAGGACTTATTGTACTGTTAATTGTGGAGAGGGAATTTGATGAATTCCTCAAAAGATAAGAGCTTATAGGATGACGGATGAATTTCTCAAAAGATAAGAGCTTATAGGATGGCGGTAGTGGGAATTTGATGAATTCCTCAAAAGATAAGAGCTTATAGGATGGCGGTAGCGTCCGATGCGTTACTTGTGGAGAGGGAATTTGATGAATTCCTAAGAGCTTATAGGATGGCGGTAGCGTCCGATGCGTTACTTGTGGAGAGGGAATTTGATGAATTCCTCAAAAGATAAGGATGCGTTACTTGTGGAGGGAATTTGATGAATTCCTCAAAAGATAAGAGCTTATAGGATGGCGGTAGCGTCCGATGCATTACTTGTGGAGAGAGAATTTGAAGAATTCCTCAAAAGATAAAGAGCTTATAGGATGGCGGTAGCGTCCGATGCGTTACTTGTGGAGAGGGAATTTGATGAATTCCTCAAAAGATAAGAGCTTATAGGATGGCGGTAGCGTCCGATGCGTTACTTGTGGAGAGAGAATTTGATGAATTCCTCAAAAGATAAGAGCTTATAGGATGGCGGTAGCGTCCGATGCGTTACTTGTGGAGAGGGAATTTGATGAATTCCTCAAAAGATAAGGATGCGTTACTTGTGGAGAGGGAATTTGATGAATTCCTCAAAAGATAAGAGCTTATAGGAAGGCGGTAGCGTCCGATGCATATGACGGAACTGGAACTTCTTCACAATTGCAATATCTGATCAATGAATATTATTGTCATTTATAGCTTCTATCACAATACTATAAAATTTGGGGTCAAAGCCTATATGGGACTGAAAAGACCATTCCCCACACGCTTGTAAATTAAATTATATCTATCACCTCTGAAATTTTCCACGGCAAACCTTCCAACAGCTTGCACTTCTTCATCATTGACATGGTCGAATCTTACAACAAAGTCTAATTGAGCCTCCCTCTATTAGGAGATAGCTTCGAATCAAATTCTTTAGTTTGGACAATGGTTGCATTGTTTTAGTCAAACAACCAAGACTAGTGTATTACCAATAGTATAAACATTTTGTACGTGTATTTTCTTACATATTAACAATTGTATACAAATAATAATTAAATTTATGAGTAGAAGTTTGGATGGAGATTTATTAAATAGGTAATCTTAAATTATATCTAAAAATATATAAGATTTTTTTTCTTTTTATATACATTTAGGAGAACAAAACAAAGATGCAAGAAGATGTCATTCATGCCATGTTTTAATATTTATTCTTTCTTATTTCTCAAAGATTAAAAAAAAAAAGAAGTTATCCTCTCTCAAATATGGTTCGTTATTTGATTATTTTCTCTTGAGTGAATTTTAAGTGAAACACATTCTCTACCCAAATAATTGCAAGATGCAAGCTTCACACTAAGAGGAATCAAAGTTCCAAGTATCAACGTCTTAAGTGTCAATTTTTATTCTCCATCTCAACATAAATTAAACTTATTTTCGTGAAGATATCTATTTATAAAAGCAAAATATCTCAGAGTAACAAAAATAAAAATGAGATATAGATACTAGACATAAATATGATACCAAATAGATACGGTAACATGCCATTCTTAAAAAACTAGGACACCGATATGACAATGATCCATTAATTAAAAAGAATTATTTCAAAAAATTTATCAATTTTATATTAGAAATAAATTCATATAAATAAGTTTATATATTTGTATACTTAAAAAAAAAGCTTAATGTACGTTTCACTCTTAAAATATATTCAAAGTCAAGTGTCTGATACGATGGATTATAAATTTGTAATGTATCCCTTGTATTAACAAGTGTTCAGTACATGCCCAACACGTGTCAGATTAGTCACACTAAGTTATTCTCATACTTTCTTTACACCCATTTAAAGTAGTTTGAAAACTAGCAAGTCAAATATTACAATTGACTAACTACAACTTCAATTTTGTGCTTTAAGGATTGTTTTGACCAAAGAGAAATAAAATCGTTAATTTAGTACATGGTAGCAAAGATGGACATGAGAATGAGTTATTCTCATATGGAAATAAATTTAACCTTAAGTTATATCTCATATCCTCTTTTAACCAATTATTTAGTTTTATTTAGTATGTTTTAGAAAGATACGTCCATCAATAGCAAAAAATAAAATAAATAGAATAGATTAAATTAGCCAAAAAAAAAAAACATAAAAGATGAATTGATTAAATTGGCTAATTGCTAACATAAATGTAACAAACACACCCAAGTAAGATTAGAAACACAAGTAAAAAAAAAAAAAAACACAAACAGCCAGAAATCAAGATTTGTAAAGTATTAAACAGTTTTGATATAGAGACATTTCAGACTTTACTCCTGCAATATTCCCATGAAATCTAACACTAGAGCATCATAAAATTTAGAGAAATGATTGAAATTGATGTCATGTTCATATAGGTTGGCTTTAATACAAAGGACAAATCGAACTTTCTTAAGGATAAATTGGGACACCAACCTAAGCTAATCAGGTAGGTGGCCTTACCATCCGTATGGTTATATTTGATGTTGACTGTGCCAGTGGTTTTGCAAGTGTCATATATATTGATATGTGTGAAATGTTTGTGAATCGATATGCTTATGATATGTTATAATATGTGAATTGTATGATAATACTTACGGTACCATGTGTTCAATGGTATATTTGAGATAGGATACGAGAAGGATGCACTAAACGTGATGTAACGATAGAAGTAAGACATGTTCATGAAACGTTATGGTTTGGTTATGTATCGAAGTGCTATGGGTATGACAGATTGATAAAAACGATATGGTCACGATGGATTCATAAGACAATACAATTTGGTTATGGGTAGAAAGGGATAGGATTATGATAGATTGATAGAACGATTGCGTTGCGATACGTTCCTGTAACGTTATGACTAAGGTACGTTTAGGTAACGACACAACTATGATATGTCTAAGGATGTTAAGGCTATGATAAATTAGGGAAGGATATAACCACGAAGTTTTTACGATATGATATGATTATGATATGACATGTGAAGGACGGATATATATCCAACAAGTGTCAAAGAGGGACGTGAGAATAAATTATTCTCAAGCTTTCTTTACATCGGTCAAAGAGTATTTGATAAGCTTTCAAAATTAAGGGTTTTCTTTTTTCTTCTTCCTTCTTTCTCCCTTTTCACGTTTAATTTTTTTTTTTAAATAAAAAAAAAGTTTAATGTGAGAATGAAGAAGTTAGAAAGGAGAAAGAAATGAATGTAATAAAACTTTTCCGTCGGTAAGAATGGAAATGGTGAATGGGTCCTTGACGATAGTCGACCACTATTCTCTAGTTTTGGATGTAAGTGATGATTATCAGCAATATGAGTTGTGTCAATACCACACGGTTATCAAGAGGAAGTAAAGTAGAGTAGAATAGATCAAGCGATCCATTTGTTGAGAGTACTGTAAGAGGCACACAAGTAAGAATGTTGGATATAACTACTCTTTCACATCTGAGGGATGAGTCTCATAGATCCAACTATAATATCAAAGAAAGTTCGGGTGGTAGTGATTGCTTGCATTGGTGTCTCTGTTGTATCCTAGACACATGTAACATGATTTTTCTTGCTCAAATATAGCTTCATTTGTCTTAAAAGTTCACTTTTGAGTAATCCTGGAAGGCTTCTTAATTTGCAGCCTCGGGTGAAGATGATCACTTCGAGGTGGGTTTGTTAGTGAAGATGCAATTATATAATCAGGGTTTTATATCAATGGTTCCATTTATATCTATAAATGAAATTTGTGGTGTATTTTTTAGAAATTCAACAATAATCATCGGTTATTTGGTTACCATTCTAAAGAAATTCAACTTTCGACCTTTTGTGAATGCTCAAAGCTACTTGCAAAGTACTGTCCATTATGATCCATAATACTCACCGACTCGAAATTGAGATTTGTTCATGTTTGAAATGTGACAAACCAAAAGACAAGATGCTAATTAATATTGTTTGTGATTGTTGTTGCGAATTCTTCATCTTTGAATACATATTTTGGTTGGCTTATGAATTTTTTCATCTTTTAAAAATATTATTTTTTTTAGTTGGGGCTTAATTTCATAATAGGCGATTGAATCACAATATTGCAATATTTTAAGTTACTTTTAAGATTAAAGGTCGATGAATAAAGTAATTATGGCAAGTTCTTTTTATGCATCTTATTTTGATCTAGCATATAAATGCTTCCGAATTATTTTATTTTATTTTTTTATGAATTAGGTTATGAAGATCATATGAATTATAAACACTTTAATTCAAACAATATTTAATAACTAATCATTTTAATATTATACTCAAATATACTAACAAGTACTAGTAACACTAGTCTCAATGACATAAAGAATACAACTATTATCTCGATCTGTAAAGAATTTAATTCCAACCTATTTTAATGGACAAACGCTTTATTAGACTCTATTGTAAGATTTCACTTCATCAATTTAAGTAGCGTTCAACTACAACTATAAATATCAAATTCTTAAGTATTCATGAACAAAATTGGCCTAACAATATCTCTTGAAACTATTTACCAAAGGTGTTAGAATGAGCCGTGTGGAAGGGTTGCCTTTAGATGCTTTAGTACCAATTAAGGATGTCAATATCCTAGTAGTGCAGAATGCAGGAAGGTTCGTAGTTGAAAAGAATAATGAGAATAGTGGACATCGTTTCATCTACAAGGGTGTGGTGAACGGTCTGGTTGGTATGACTAGAGAATGTCGTCCTCGCAGGATTTATATTATTGTGATAGAAGTTATAAATAACAATGAAATTCCTTGGTCTTTTATTACAATGGTGCAGAACTTTCTTTTGGTGCATGTGATATATCCATCGCCACCTACTCATAAGCTCTCATCTTTTAAAGAAGTTCTTGAGTTCCTTGTCCACAAGTAGCAATACAACTACTAGAATGCTATCTCTAGTTATAATTAGCACTCTCTCTCTCGAAATATATGTGTGTGTGTTTGTGGATGTATTACTCTCTTTTATTAATGAAATATGGCATAGTCATAATGGTATTATGAGTATCTTTTCTATCCCTCCCTTCCTTATCGCTATGTAAAGAATATGAAGATTATAAGTAAAAGTGTAAAGTAATTTGTTACTTTTAAACTTAAAATGCTTATAATTCAATTTATCTTTGTTATCAAATAATTACCAAACGGTATATAATTTTGTCCAAGTAAGGTCGTTTCTCATTCCCTGTATGATATCATAACACAAAATCAAGCGGAAGGGTTAACGATAAAATGATAACAAAAACTCATTCGTCGAACTAACTATAAAGGAAGGGTTGGTTGGAAACCATGTCTATACTTCTTTGCTTTAATCACAGGTAACTAAAGATATATAAGAACAACAGAATATGGCATGCCCAGTCAAAACATAAAAAATTTATTGCCATGTTATAGTTAATGAATATGGTATACACAAAGATCTGATGTCACACTTCATGATTGGAGACCAATACAATGAGCTATGGTCGTCCATACCGTCCTTTAGTCCAATTATGTCAAGAAAATGTTGCAGCAAGCAAAGAGTTTTTAATAAGCTCGCTATTGCAAAGAGCTCGGTTTAAGGTACAAATGTCTCTGATGTGAAAGGCGCACCAATTCAACGAGATTTAAGTAACCATGAATAAGACACATGATACAGCTTGTAAACGAAACGATGTCCATGACTCTTGTTATTTTCTTCCACTACAAACCTTCTAGCCTCTTGCACTTTTTTGTCATTGACATCCTTAATTGAAATTAGAATTGAAGGAAATACTTCTCCACAACTCATTATGGAACACCTTTGATAGATAGTTTCAACAGATTTACTTTGATGAGGAATACTTTAAAACTCGATATTTATAGTTCGACGCTACTTAAATTGATGAAGTGAAATCTTACAATAGAGGTTAATAAATCGTTTGTCTATTAGAAGAGAGCTTGGAATTAAATTCTTTATAGTTGGGATAAGAGATGTTTTAGTCAAATGAAGTATACGTTTTAGTTTTAAAATAAATTAATTTTTTAGTTTAAAATAAATTGATTTTTTAGTTTTAATTTTAGTCCGAATAAATTAATTTTGATGTGGTGTGATGTATTTTAATAAAATTAATGTTAACTTAATCAACAATAATTTGTATTTTTTTTAATTATAATCTAAATTAATAAAATACCATTGAACTTTGCACTTTATCTCAAAAAAAAATACGGTTGAATTTTCAAAAAAAAAAAAGCTTCAATACTACTCTTTAACTTTCAAAAGTGTTTAAAAATTGATAGATGGGGAGAAAATTGAAGGTTATTTTAGGGGAAGGTTTTCAAGATCCGTATAAGATCCTGAAAATATAACAAGAAGTAATATCCTAGCTTAAGGTCGCGATTAAGAACCTACTAGTAGGCTACTTACTCAGTTTTACTCACTCCATGTTTATAATTTTTTTTCAAGTAACTAAGTGTTGGCTGGGGGTGAGAGTGGACTTTGGAGTGTGGGCCATGGACTAAGCTTTGTTTTTAATCTAGTATTTTTTGTTGTTCTTTTGAGTTTGCTTCTTATTTTGTGTTTGTAACGAGTATGTATATGTAACACCCCAAAAAATGAATAAAATTATCTCCCATAAGAATAAGCCACTCATGAAAGACCCAAAGCATAGAAAGGAAAAAAATTAAAGGATTAAGCAAGAACAAAAGACTTAGTCAAGTCACTCGTGTACCTTAACAAGTGATTTCAAGGAGTTAAAGGCCTTTTGAAAAGGATTGGAAAGGAAAAAGTGAATCAAGAGGGCAAAAAAGTAATTTTATCAATTATCAAGAATCTTTCCGGATTTGTAATTCCTTATCTAGAAGGAATCTCAAGATTCAAAAAAAGAGAAAAATGATTAAAAAATGATGAGAAATTTGTAAAAAAAAGTATGGATTTTTTGAGAAAAATAATAATAAAATATTCGGAAAGTGGCAAATTACCTAAATACTCCTGGAAGACTGGATAATTACAGAAATGCCACTCTAATTAGAATCAGAGCATCTACCGTGACCATTCGAGCAAAATCTTTCGAACTAAAATCTCAACTGTCGGATCTCCTCCAAAATTTGATATGATCTAGAACGAACACACACAGATCATCACATCGAACGACTAGTATTCAAAGCCAAGGTCGGTAAGGCTATGATCGGAGTTGATATCTCCAAAAAATTATCCAAAAAGTTTGATCTCTAAATAACGAAGATTCTAGAGCTCTTAATGTCGGTTTAAGCTCCTCCTATAAAGTTGGAAGTAGGAGCAACAATACGGAATAAGAATCGAGAAAGGTCGATCCAGCAATTGAAGGAAATAAGCGTTTAGATTATAGGTCTCCTACTCTCAGATTTCTTCCAAATTCGAGAGCAATCCTCCACCATTTCTCTTCAAACTTCTAAATAACGAAGAATTTGGAGCTCTCAATGTTGGTTTAAGCTCCTCCTATAAAGTCTGAAGTAGGAGCAACAATATGGAATAAGAATCGAGAAAGGTCGATCCCCCAATCGAAGGCAATAAGCGTTTAGATTATGGGTCTCCTACTCTCAGATTTCTTCCAAATTCGAGAGCAATCCTCCACCATTTCTCTTCAAACTTATTCGTACAGTTTCTCAACAAGATTACCCACAAGTTCTATGGTGGAATAGAGTGCTGAAAGTGCCCAGAAACCAATCCCCCAATTCAATCTGCCATTGAAGAGCTTCAAGAAAAACTTGAAAATCCAATCCGAGGATACATGATGGCTAGTCGAGCAAGAATGATTCCAATCAGTTTCTGCACCTCCAAGGAATGCTTCCATAGAAACCACGAAGAAAAATAACCTCAAGAGCGTGCCAAATTGAAGGAAATAGGTTTCGAAATTAAATTGGGGATAAGAGTCAAAATTCCTATCTACGATCTCTTTTTCTTCAAATTAAAGATTCCTCTAGCTTCAGAGGAAGAAGTTGAGTAAACTTGATGAAGGAATCGAGAGCTGAAACGTCATAGAATAAGCTATCCACGAGATCGAAAATCTGGCGTTTTAAGTGAGTTGCATACCAAACGATTTCTGGAAATTAAGGTCCTACACTCAAAGACGTTCCTCCAAACCAATTCCTTTAGCCTGAAGATAGGATATGGAACAGGTTCAATGAAGAAATAGGGCCTTGAAACCCCTAGAATTGACTACCAATAAGAAATCCTTTGTTTTATCTCCAGCCATAAATCAGATTTTGGATGAACTTTGGTAGCGAATATCTTAGGCTACGATCCACAAGAAGTTATCAAATAAATCCCTACCCTTTCTTGTAACATCCATCTTTAAGTTTCACAAAGAAATCGAGGAGAGAAACGTTGTAAATGTGGTTGTACAGGCTGAGTTTCAGATGGCGGCGATGCGAAAAATGCTCATCTTCTTCCTGTTCAAAGGAAGAAAACGATGATACAGCCAGTTCAACTGAACTGTCCAAGTCAACTCAAAATTTGACCTTTTCTCAGGTTTTCTCAGTAGATCTTATCTTATGAAATGTTGTATGAATCCTTATGTTGAGAGGTTATAGATGGTAATGAAGTTTGGGAGTTATTGGAAAACTTTACTTACGAAACCAAGATATGGGAGAAAATGCTCATCACGATCCATATGACTTTACCTCCTAGGATAACTAAAGTGGTATCCCTAAAATAATAGATTCCCCAGATGTACCCTTGGTCTCTAATAGATACTACGTGCACAATATCATGCTGGGCTATTCCTAAGAACTTATAAGTTTCAAGCTTGACCGAAGACGTTATACATAAACCTAGGATCACCAGGAATCCAAGAAAACACCTAGGTTAATGCAAACATAATGCTTAACAAGTTGCTAGGATCCATGCCTGAAATAACCATTATCTCACTTAACGAAGTGTACCGCGAGGCCCCTATTTCTCTCGAGGTGGGATGCTATGGTATATGTACCATGAGCAGGATTCCATGATGAACTTATTATCTCCCTCACCTAAATGAGATGCCCTGCACCATGATTTGCTAGCAGGATGTCATGATTATGACAACGCCACCTATGCACTCAAGGGGAGAAAATTAAGAGTTACTTCGGAAGAGTTTTCATGGTTCAAATACGATGCATGACATGACAACCTCTAAGGTTTAGTTCCTAAAAACGAAACAAGAAGTCATATCCTAGCTCAAGGTTTAGACATGCTCCAAATGAAACAAGAAGTAATATCCTAGCTCAAGGTTTAGACATGCTCCAAATGAAACAAGAAGTTATATCCTAGCTCAAGGTTTAGACATGCTCCAAATTACCAACTATTTTCTGTAAGGTCTATTTTATATGACATGAGAATAAATTCAAGATTTCAAGTTGGTTGGAGCAAGTTCGGAACCTAAAACTCATGCTAGTTATTATGGGTTCAAATGATTACGTTACAAACATACAAGATTGAGAACCAACAACAATACCTCAAGCAGAGGTCATGTTCATGAAGCCTTGGAAGGCATGAAGCGGAGCAAGTTCGGAATAACTCAAGAATGTTACACCTTATGCCTCAAGAAAATTTGTCTCTTTAGGTGGGAAGCCATGGTATATGTACCATGAGCAGGATTCCATGATGAACTTCTTATCTCCCTCACCTAAATGAGATGTCCTGCACCACGATTTGCTAGCAGGATACCACGATTATGACAACGCCACCCATGCACTCATGGGGAGAAAATTAAGAGTTACTTCATAAGAGTTTTCATGGTTAAAATACGATGCATGACATGCTAGTTATTATGGGTTCAAATGATTACGTTACAAACATACAAGATTGAGAACCAACAACAATACCTCAAGCAGAGGTCATGTTCATGAAGCCTTGGAAGGCATGAAGCGGAGCAAGTTCGGAATAACTCAAGAATGTTACACCTTATGCCTCAAGAAAATTTGTCTCTTTAGGTGGGATGCCATGGTATATGTACCATGAGCAGGATTCNAAGGCTATGATCGGAGTTGATATCTCCAAAAAATTATCCAAAAAGTTTGATCTCTAAATAACGAAGATTCTAGAGCTCTTAATGTCGGTTTAAGCTCCTCCTATAAAGTTGGAAGTAGGAGCAACAATACGGAATAAGAATCGAGAAAGGTCGATCCAGCAATTGAAGGAAATAAGCGTTTAGATTATAGGTCTCCTACTCTCAGATTTCTTCCAAATTCGAGAGCAATCCTCCACCATTTCTCTTCAAACTTCTAAATAACGAAGAATTTGGAGCTCTCAATGTTGGTTTAAGCTCCTCCTATAAAGTCTGAAGTAGGAGCAACAATATGGAATAAGAATCGAGAAAGGTCGATCCCCCAATCGAAGGCAATAAGCGTTTAGATTATGGGTCTCCTACTCTCAGATTTCTTCCAAATTCGAGAGCAATCCTCCACCATTTCTCTTCAAACTTATTCGTACAGTTTCTCAACAAGATTACCCACAAGTTCTATGATGGAATAGAGTGCTGAAAGTGCCCAGAAACCA
>NW_019268562.1:1549523-1552982 GCF_002738365.1 Cucurbita moschata
GACATGCTAGTTATTATGGGTTCAAATGATTACGTTACAAACATACAAGATTGAGAACCAACAACAATACCTCAAGCAGAGGTCATGTTCATGAAGCCTTGGAAGGCATGAAGCGGAGCAAGTTCGGAATAACTCAAGAATGTTACACCTTATGCCTCAAGAAAATTTGTCTCTTTAGGTGGGATGCCATGGTATATGTACCATGAGCAGGATTCCATGATGAACTTCTTATCTCCCTCACTTAAATGAGATGTCCTGCACCACGATTTGCTAGCAGGATGCCACGATTATGACAACGCCACCCATGCACTCATGGGGAGAAAATTAAGAGTTACTTCATAAGAGTTTTCATGGTTAAACTACGATGCATGACATGACAACCTCTAATGTTTAGTACCTGAAAACGAAACAAGAAGTCATATCCTAGCTCAAGGTTTAGACATGCTCAAAATTACAAACTATTTTATGTAAGGTCTATTTTATATAACATGAGAATAAATTCAAGATTTCAAGTTGGTTGTAGAAAGTTCGGAACCTAAAACTCATGCTAGTTATTATGGGTTCAAATGATTACGTTAGGTCATGTTCATGAAGCGTTGCAAGTTCGGAATAACTCAAGAATGTTACACCTTATGCCTCAAGAAAATTCATCGAATGCTTGGTAATACCCTTTTGTTTTAAAATGTCTTGTGTTGTCGTTCCTTATTCTGTGTTTCCGCATCAAGGTCATTTCATAAAGGTCCTACCGGGAGTTGAACCCAAGTCGTTGGATTCAAAGTCCAAAGTGCTAACCACTACACCATAGAACCCCTTGTAAAAATTTATTTTGGAATGGTTTTCCTATTTTATGCAGATTCCACGAGAAGAGAGATCCTATCACGAGTCAAACTCAAGTTATTGGATTCAAAGTTCTAGAGCTGTTTTATCTAACTCGTGATCTTGAGCACCTTTAGAGTGGTTGCAGAAGTAACCCTCCAATGTTTATTGAAGCTCTCGGAGAACATGTAATTTTATATATTTCTTATAGTTAATTTATGTATTGTTGTATATTACAAACAAATTGAAATAATACTTTACATCCCCGTCTTCCTTTCTTCCATGCAAAACTTAACATGAAAACTATATTATTTCAATATTCACTCGAGAAACAAGGGGTGAAAACTATATTATTTCAAACCCTCCATTATTGTTTCTACTTTGTGTGAAAATGCTTCCACTAAATCATGTTACTAACTAGTTGGTTTGGTTCGGTTCAATTCTTGGGTCGACTAGATTGAATCGACCTAACTCAATTAAACTCTTGATAATATAAAAATCATAAGTTTCTTAAATTACGTTAACTTAAAAGTTTAACCCCTAATTTTTTTTAGAATGTTTGGCTTTGTGTCTAGTTGATCTCTAAATGTTTAGAAGTATCTAATAAGACTTCTATTTAAGGAACTTTTCTCTATAAAAGATGTAAGACTTCAGGTTTATTATTAAGGAATTTCAAATGAGTGATTTGATATATCACAGAGGACAAAATATTTATTTGTTTCAAATATCTTATGTTGACCCTCCTTTTTTGTCAAGTATTTTGAATATTATTATTGTGAATTACTAATGGCATTAGATTGAATCTCATTAATAACAATATCCCAAAACTCAAGTAAAGATGACATCAAAATTAATACTTTAATTTCATCTTCAAAATTTATTTCTACTTAACTCAGTTGATTAATAATCAAAATATAGAAAGAAAAAAAATAGTAGGAATTGGTCAAAGTCAACATCCATTGATCACTTATGGCATAGCACAACACATATGAGGGTAACATTTTTTTTATTTCTCTACTATATTGGGCCCTTCAGTTTATTGGCTTTACAAGATGGAGACATGAAGTTTTCTATATTTGAAATAAATTTCGTTGATTGTTTTCTGGTTAGCATTGGTACCATCAAAACTTATTTATTTCTTTGAAATGTTTGAGTTTACAATTTACATGTTTTCATTTTTCTACTTTGTCTGCCTACATTTAGAAATTAAGCAAAATTAGTCCGAGGGTTTTAGGCAGATAATTATAATTCTAATTTTTAACTAAAAAATAAATTAGTCTCGTTGTCACACTTAAAACTACCCTATAGGTATAATTGACCTATTATCCTTCCACCAATAGGAGCAAAAGGCAACGTTACTATGTGAAACTAGTTTCATGTCATTTATTCAACAATAAGGGTGTTAGCATGCATTTGGAAATGAACCCATATTTAAAAAATTTAGATAAAATAGAAAAGAATTGTTATCTTAAAGACAATGATAGTATGTGAAACTAGCCTCAAGATGCTTCCTTAACTCTTAAGGGCGGTAAACCAACGATTCCTTCACCCAAGACCCATGGCCCAACTCCTAACATGGAAGGGATAATCTAGAGAATCATTCTGAGAACCCTAACGGATAGGTTACAAACTCACATTATCAAGCTCGACAACAAACAATGTCGCTGGCAAATTTAGGAAGATTACATGAAATTACAAATATATCAATGTAGGATTTTTTAATTTACCGATTTTTTAAATGTTAAATTATGTGAAATTATTGACAAAGAAGAATATTTTAGAGAGCTCTTCCTTTTTATTTAAGATTTTGATATTTAAGAAAAGAGAAAATTAATAAAAATAGGAGACATTTTATAGATTTAGGAGAAGTAAGTGAAAACAAAAAGGGAGTCATGACCCATTTTCGGTGGGTTCTCCAAGCGGTTCTCCAAGCACCGATTGCAAGTTAAAAGAGGTATAAAAAAAGAAAAGGGCCACTGCTCTTAGTTACATGAAAGATATGGAAAACATGTAGTGAGTATAAGATTCAAACTGGTGACCTCTTGATCTACAATTAAATGTTCTACCACTGAGTTATGGACCCATTTTACATGATTTCAACCTTAGTGATAGCTTCTACAGAGTTTCAGTCCAGAAGTGTAAAAAGTGTCCGTCCAAAATAAAAGGGCCCAACAAAGTTCAAACGGGTGACCGGTCAAATTCTCTACCACTGAGTCATGGATCCATTTTGTAGGATTTTAACCTTAGTGACCCCTTAGACATAGTGTCAGTCCAAAAAGTGTAACAAATTTCTATCCAAGATAGAAGGGCTCAACTAGGTTCGAATTGGTGACCTCTTGATCTGCAATCAAATGCTCAAACATTGAGCTATGGTCCCATTTTGTATGATTTCAACCTTAGTGACCCCTTCTACAGATTATAGGTCCAAAAGTGACCCTACCGAATCGGCTATGGACCACTTTTGTATAAATTGGTGGATTACCTATCGGGAATTAAACACAGGTC
The DNA here is from genome assembly GCF_002738365.1 of Cucurbita moschata. Taxonomy (NCBI): domain Eukaryota; kingdom Viridiplantae; phylum Streptophyta; class Magnoliopsida; order Cucurbitales; family Cucurbitaceae; genus Cucurbita; species Cucurbita moschata. The sequence goes on from NW_019268562.1 coordinate 1,552,845, forward strand.
ATTAGATTCAAAGTCGAAAGTGCTAACCACTACACCATAGAACCACTTGTTAAACTTTATTTTGGCAGCAATTTTGATAAGTACCAACAATGCTGGATTTTGCAAAGCTAGAGGTCGTAGTATCCTTACAAACTTTCA
>NW_019268562.1:1553470-1555342 GCF_002738365.1 Cucurbita moschata
GATGTTTAAAGTGTTGATCTTAATGGTTTTAGAAAATATCAACACATCATCAATATAAACTATCGAAATTTTTTGAAAGGATTGAAAATATCATTCATAATCTTCTGAAATTTAGATGGAGCGTTTTTTAGCCTAGATGGAATGAAGTTCCTCTCATATTTTCTAAGTTGGACATTAAATGCAATTTTATATTTTCCCTTTTAGGAAATTAGAATTTTTCGAAATCCGAATTTCATGTCGAATTTTATAAAAACATTTGACTCTAAATTCTTTTTATCAAATCATTTTTGTTTTGGATTGGATATCTAATTTATTCTAAAACCTTATTCAAAGGTTTGTAGTTAATTACCAGTATCAGAATTTCTAGTTTCTTTTCACCATGTTGTTAACCTAAAATGTCAGACATGACCACATACTCTTTGAAAACCTTATCAGCTTCCTCGGCAAAATATCACCTAAAATGTCACAGTATTTAGTGTTTGATGCTTTTTGACTTAACCCTAGGGTTCTATTTAAGGTGAACTTGTGATAATTTTTGTCAAATTATATATTTGAATACTTACTACATTAGGAAATAATATCTTATTTAAATAATATTAAAATGTGGTAGAATATCATAATATATGTTTAATTAATATGAATTTCATTCAAATTTCAAATATATATTTTTATTTAATGTTTATGATACAAATCAATTATTTTAATATTTAACATATCAAATACCTTAATATGTTTTTATATTATACTTCAAGACTATAGGAACTTGCTCAGAGGACCTGAGGGTTACGTTGGCCCACAATGCATCTCATGGACGATGCAAAACTATGGTGGCGCTTGAAGGTGAATGGTATAAAAAAAACTAGTCATTCACCATAAACTCATGGGAAGACTGTTGATGGAATCAATGCAATCGACGCTCCTCTAGATGGGTTGCCAATCAAAGACCTGACGTTTAATGTTGACCCTTTTGAAGAAAGAGCCACATGATCGAACAGCTCGAAACGTCGCGGTAACTCTGAGAACTCTATCACACACATAAAAAAAATGTGTCGAAGAGTTAGACATTACACAGAAGATCTGGCTTTCATCGAGGAGACCTGTGTTTGATTCTCGACAATGAAATTTTATTTTCTTATTTATTTTATTTTATAGTTTCATTTTTTATCACCAATTATATTTAAACTTTACCTAGGTTTGAGAAGCACTATAATGGATGAGTTCAATAGTATCTTAAATTCAAAAGACTTTTATGAACTTGGTTTGAGAGGCACTCTAATGGTCAAGTTCAATAGTATCTTAGATTAAAAAGACTTTTATGAACTTTGAACCTTTAATAGTGTTATGTCATAGATATTTGGTTCAATTTCAACAAGTGAGGTTGAGATCATTCAAATGGTTAATGTGATAATTCGGTCATTTTCAAGGTCTCTTTTATTCAACGCCATCATGGCTGAGATGACTGCGATGAGCACCAGAGTGAGTTTGACCAGGAGGGTCGTACAGATCCACACCCCAAGCCAAGCTCATGTTGGGCTTAACAAACTGAAAATCCAAAAACACAAACCCTTAAATGGGAACCAGGATGCTAAGGAATTAAAAAAACTTTATTTTTGACGTAGAACAATACTTGAAGGTTACAAGAACTTGCTCATAGGACCTAAGAGTTACATTGGCCATGATGCATCTCATGGACGGTGACGCTCGAAGGTGGATGATATAAAAAATGGGTCATGCACCATAAACTCATGGGAAGACCGTTGATGGAATCGATGCAATCGACGCTCCCCTTGATGGGTTGCCAATTAAAGACCTGACGTTTGATGTTGACTCTTTTGAAGAAAAAGCCACACGATCGAACACCTCGAAATGTCA
>NW_019268562.1:1555352-1559942 GCF_002738365.1 Cucurbita moschata
ATGGTTTTAGAAAATATCAACACATCATCAATATAAACTATCGAAATTTTTTGAAAGGATTGAAAATATCATTCATAATCTTCTGAAATTTAGATGGAGCGTTTTTTAGCCTAGATGGAATGAAGTTCCTCTCATATTTTCTAAGTTGGACATTAAATGCAATTTTATATTTTCCCTTTTAGGAAATTAGAATTTTTCGAAATCCGAATTTCATGTCGAATTTTATAAAAACATTTGACTCTAAATTCTTTTTATCAAATCATTTTTGTTTTGGATTGGATATCTAATTTATTCTAAAACCTTATTCAAAGGTTTGTAGTTAATTACCAGTATCAGAATTTCTAGTTTCTTTTCACCATGTTGTTAACCTAAAATGTCAGACATGACCACATACTCTTTGAAAACCTTATCAGCTTCCTCGGCAAAATATCACCTAAAATGTCACAGTATTTAGTGTTTGATGCTTTTTGACTTAACCCTAGGGTTCTATTTAAGGTGAACTTGTGATAATTTTTGTCAAATTATATATTTGAATACTTACTACATTAGGAAATAATATCTTATTTAAATAATATTAAAATGTGGTAGAATATCATAATATATGTTTAATTAATATGAATTTCATTCAAATTTCAAATATATATTTTTATTTAATGTTTATGATACAAATCAATTATTTTAATATTTAACATATCAAATACCTTAATATGTTTTTATATTATACTTCAAGACTATAGGAACTTGCTCAGAGGACCTGAGGGTTACGTTGGCCCACAATGCATCTCATGGACGATGCAAAACTATGGTGGCGCTTGAAGGTGAATGGTATAAAAAAAACTAGTCATTCACCATAAACTCATGGGAAGACTGTTGATGGAATCAATGCAATCGACGCTCCTCTAGATGGGTTGCCAATCAAAGACCTGACGTTTAATGTTGACCCTTTTGAAGAAAGAGCCACATGATCGAACAGCTCGAAACGTCGCGGTAACTCTGAGAACTCTATCACACACATAAAAAAAATGTGTCGAAGAGTTAGACATTACACAGAAGATCTGGCTTTCATCGAGGAGACCTGACATAAAAAAAATGTGTCGAAGAGTTAGACATTACACAGAAGATCTGGCTTTCATCGAGGAGACCTGTGTTTGATTCTCGACAATGAAATTTTATTTTCTTATTTATTTTATTTTATAGTTTCATTTTTTATCACCAATTATATTTAAACTTTACCTAGGTTTGAGAAGCACTATAATGGATGAGTTCAATAGTATCTTAAATTCAAAAGACTTTTATGAACTTGGTTTGAGAGGCACTCTAATGGTCAAGTTCAATAGTATCTTAGATTAAAAAGACTTTTATGAACTTTGAACCTTTAATAGTGTTATGTCATAGATATTTGGTTCAATTTCAACAAGTGAGGTTGAGATCATTCAAATGGTTAATGTGATAATTCGGTCATTTTCAAGGTCTCTTTTATTCAACGCCATCATGGCTGAGATGACTGCGATGAGCACCAGAGTGAGTTTGACCAGGAGGGTCGTACAGATCCACACCCCAAGCCAAGCTCATGTTGGGCTTAACAAACTGAAAATCCAAAAACACAAACCCTTAAATGGGAACCAGGATGCTAAGGAATTAAAAAAACTTTATTTTTGACGTAGAACAATACTTGAAGGTTACAAGAACTTGCTCATAGGACCTAAGAGTTACATTGGCCATGATGCATCTCATGGACGGTGACGCTCGAAGGTGGATGATATAAAAAATGGGTCATGCACCATAAACTCATGGGAAGACCGTTGATGGAATCGATGCAATCGACGCTCCCCTTGATGGGTTGCCAATTAAAGACCTGACGTTTGATGTTGACTCTTTTGAAGAAAAAGCCACACGATCGAACACCTCGAAATGTCACGGTACCTCTAAGAACTCTATAATACGACCTGAGAGTTGAGGGCTACATGAACTTTCTCATATGACCTGAGAGTTACGTTAGCCGCAATGCATCTCATGGACGATGCAAAACTATGGTAGTGCTCGAAGGTGAATGGTATAAAAAATGGGTCATGCACCCTAAACTCATGGGAAGATCGTTGATGGAAGCGATGCAATCGACGCTCCCCTAGATGAGTTGCCAATCAAAGACCTAACATTTGATATTGACTCTTTTGAAGAAAGAGCCACACAGTTGAACAGCTTAAAACGTCACGGTAGCCCTGAGAACTCTAACACATATAGGGAAGGACGTGTCGAAGAGTTAGACATTACCCAAAGCATCATAGTAAAACTCTTCAGCGATTAGACAAAAGACTTTAGGACAACTACACCAAAAATTCATTGTTGTCCAATGGTTTGGATATTTGGCTTTCACCTAGGAGATTCTGGTTTGATTCTCTGAAATTGAATATTATTTTCTTATTTCTTTTTATTTTATAGTTTCATCTTTTGTCACCAATTATATTAAAACTTAACCTCATTTTGAGAGGCACTTTAATGATCAAGTTCAATAGTATCTTAGATTAAAAAGACTTTTATGAGCATCGTACCTATGTTAGTGTTATGTTATAGATATTTGTTTCAATTTAAACAAGTGGGGTTGAGGTGATTCAAATGGTTAATGTGATAATCCGGCTATTTTCAAGGTCTCTCTTGTTGGACGCCATCATGGTTGAGATGAGCACCTGAGTAAGTTTGACAATGAGACCCGAATTTAAACTTTACCTACGTTTGAGAGGCACTATAATGGTCAAGTTCAATGGTATTTTAGATTAAAAAAAAGACTTTTATGAACTTTGTACCTTTGTTTGTGTTACTTTGTACCTTTGTTAGTGTTATGTTATAAACATTTGGTCAAGTTCAACAAGTGGGGTTGAGGTGATTCAAATGGTTAATGTCACTTTATTTGATTCAAATTATTAATGTGATAATCCAGTTGAATAGTTACAGGTTATTTCCAAGGTCTCTCTTATTAAACTCCAATTGTTGAAATGATTGAGATGAGCACGTGAGTGAGTTTGACAAAATTGAAATAAAATCACTAAAAAAAAATCAATAAAATTGAAAAAAATTGAAAAAAAAATTAGCCTTATGACACTTCCTTCAACTCGAAGGGCGGTAAATCAAGGATTCCTTCGCCCAAGACCCATGATCGAACTCCCAACATGGAAATGATAAGCTATAGAATCATTCCAAGAACCTCAATGGATGGGTTACAAACTCACATTACCAATCTCGACAACTTGACATGTCATCGGCGTTAGAAGAATGACCGCATCAGAGCAAGTCATGGGGATAGAAGATCCCGTTGAAGGATGATAGACCAACCGTAATCTTCAGCCCAACGAGCCAAGCTTTTGTAGAAGCAAGAACCCTTGTATTAAAGAAATTAACACTTCTTATACAAAATTTGGATCAACCAAAAGATAAAGCTAAAATTAGCAAATGAGATCCAAGATTGAGAAACAAGATTGGGAACCTTTTTCTAAATTGACTCACAATCGAACTTGATCAAGGCTTGATTGAATGACTCAATGCAATCTACCACAAGAATTGCATGAAACTTGCAAATGACAAAGATATGCTCAAATTTCTATAAGGGGGGATCGTCTCAACTTGAGAGATCAATTTCATTGATCACAAATATGTTTTTACATAATAATTTGTGGGTATTTATAGTCTCCCAACAAAAGAAGTTAGTGTTCGTGATTTAATCTCGATCCCTTTAAATCTCCACAGAAGACGAAGTCAATTTGAGCATTACAAACTTTATGAAATTAAAATAATAATTAAAGTTTTCTAACTACTCATGAAATGATGCTTGCAACTTCATCCACTACTTCAACCATGCAAATATTTACTTTTGAATCTCCAAATGGTCTTGACTCAAACGAATCAGCTTGTAACACATGAAATGATGGTTGAACATAGCCTATCCAATTTTGTAGATGAAGTATGAATGCTTGTTGAATCTTCTTGGCCTTGGGTTGTGTAATAGATTCAGTTGGAACACCGTGATTCTTATCATCATCCCCCTCTTCAAAAGGATTCGTCCTCGAATCAGAAAAATATCACCTACATCAAAAGGACTCAACTCAGCAACATTGAAAGTAGAATGTACTCCGTGATTCTTATCATCATCCCCCTCTTCAGGATTCGTCCTCGAATTAGAAAAATCATCACCTACATCAAAAGGATTCAACTTAGAAACATTGAAAGTAGAATGTATTGACGATTCTACGGAAACATCAATTTTATTGTTCCATGCAATAAAATGAGTCATTTTACTAAATATCATACCGAGCATTTATAGTCAAATAAAGAATTCTTATAGAGCATTTATAGTCAAATAAAGAATTAGGAATCCACCTATCTTCAGATCTACATACCCACTCCTACTCCCAATTCAGCTATCCACGCTAACATTAAAATAAAAATTCAGCAGTAAAATTATTTATGCTAATCCATTGAAATTTTAAAAAGAAATCATCTCTAAATTTAGATAAGATAGTAAGTTATACTACTCGAATCAGGTGTGGTGAAGGTCGAACGAACACGTGACCTTCAAATCTTCAATATTAGATCTACAGA
>NW_019268562.1:1560427-1567081 GCF_002738365.1 Cucurbita moschata
GAATCAGGTGTGGTGAAGGTCGAACGAACACGTGACCTTCAAATCTTCAATATTAGATCTACAGACCCACTCCCACTCTCAATTAAGCTATCCACGCTAACATTAAAATGAAAATTCAGCAGTAAATATTTACGCTAATTCATTGAAATTTTAAAAAGAAATCATCTCTAAATTTAGATCAGATAGTAAGTAATACTACTTGAATCAGGTGTGGTGAAGGTCGAACAAACACGTGACCTTCAAATCTTCAATATTACCGCCTCCTAGCTAAGCTATCCCCGTTAACGTTAAAAATGAAAATTCATTAGTAATGTATTTAGCTAATTCATTGATATTTTAAAAAGAAATAATCACTAGTTTTAAATTGAATAGTGAGGAGTCAAGTTATGAGTTATACTACTTGAATCAGGTGTGGTGAAGGTCGAACGAACACGTGACCTTCAAATCATCAATATTAGATCTACAGACCCACTCCCACTCCCTATTCAGCTATCCACGCTAACATTAAAATGAAAATTCAGCAGTAAATATTTACGCTAATTCATTGAAATTTAAAAAAAAAAATCATCTCGAAATTTAGATAAGATAGTAAGTTATACTACTTGAATTAGGTGTGGTGAAGGTCGAACGAACACGTGACCTTCAAATCTTCAATATTACCGCCTCCTAGCTAAGCTATCCCCGTTAACGTTAAAAATGAAAACTCATTAGTAAGGTATTTAGCTAATTCATTGATATTTTAAAAAGAAATAATCACTAATTTTAAATTGAATAGTGAGGAGTCAAGTTATGAGTTATACTACTTGAATCAGGTGTGGTGAAGGTCGAACGAACACGTGACCTTCAAATCTTCAATATTAGATCTACAGACCCACTCCCACTCCCAATTCAGCTATCCACGCTAACATTAAAATGAAAATTCAGCAGTAAATATTTACGCTAATTCATTGAAATTTTAAAAAGAAATCATCTCTAAATTTAGATAAGATAGTAAGTTATACTACTTGAATCAGGTGTGGTGAAGGTCGAACGAACACGTGACCTTCAAATCTTCAATATTACCGCCTCCTAGCTAAGCTATCCCCGTTAACGTTAAAAATGAAAACTCATTAGTAAGGTATTTAGCTAATTCATTGATATTTTAAAAAGAAATAATAACTAATTTTAAATTGAATAGTGAGGAGTCAAGTTATGAGTTCTACTACTTGAATCAGGTCTGGTGAAGGTCAAACGAACACGTGACCTTAAAATCTTCAATATTAGATCTACAGACCCACTCCCACTCCCAATTCAGCTATCCACGCTAACATTAAAATGAAAATTCAGCAGTAAATATTTACGCTAATTCATTGAAATTTTAAAAAGAAATCATCTCTAAATTTATATAAGATAGTAAATTATACTACTTGAATCAGGTGTGGTGAAGGTCGAACCAACACGTGACCTTCAAATCTTCAATATTACCACCTCCTAGCTAAGCTATCCCCGTTAACGTTAAAAATGAAAACTCATTAGTAAGATTCATTGATATTTTAAAAAGAAATAATAACTAAGGTTCATTGATATTTTAAAAAGAAATAATAACTAATTTTAAATTGAATAGTGAGGAGTCAAGTTATGTGACGGAAAACAAGTGCGGTGAACGTGGATCGAACACGTGACCTTCAGATTTTCAGTCTGACGCTCTCAAAACTGAGTTATCTTCGCTAATATTTGAAAAAAAAATCATAAGTAAATGTATTTATGCTAATTCATTATATTTTAAAAAGAAATAATCACTAGTTTTAGATTGAATAAAGTTATGCAACTTAATAAACTTATGCAACCAAGTGCAGGTGTGGTGAACGTGGAGATTAAACACGTGACCTTCAAATCTTTAGTTTGACACTCTCCCAACTGAGCTATCCCTGCTAACATTAAAAATAAAAATTCATAAGTAAAGCTATTTCCGCTAATTCATAAATTTAAAAAAGAAATAACCACTAATTTTAGATTGAATATTCAAGTTATGTTTTTAGATTGTATAGTCGGGTAATAAACTTGTATTAGGTGCGTTGAACGTGGATAAAACATGTGTGACCTTCAAATCTTTAGTCTAACAATCTCCCAACTGAGCTACTCTTGCTAACATTAAAAATGAATATTCATCAGTAAAGGTATTGGGTACACTTCTGGAAATTCAACAAAAGGCATTGGTATGGAGTTGTAGTATGACATTCCACCCATAAATAGATGGTCAAACAGAAATGCTCAAGCAAATATTGGAAGACATGTTGAGGGTATATGTGATGGATTTTGCAGGAACCTGCGACGAGTACCTACCCCTTATGAAATTCGCTTATAATAATACTTGTCAAGCCACCATACAAATGGCCACATACGAGGTTCTCTATGGACGAAGATTTTGATCCCCTATCTTTTGGGAAGAAGGGAGGCAAACGACAAATATTGGGCTAGAGCTAGTGCAAATTACCAACGCCGCAGTCCAGAAGATTAAAGCTAGGATACAAACCGCACAAAGCCGAGAGAAAAGCTATGCAGACCTAAGGCGCAAGGACATGGAATTGTAGGTAGGGGATCATATATTCCTAAAGGTAGCACCCCATGAAAGGGGTGCTCAGGTAGGGTAAAAATGGGGAAGCTAAGCCCTAGGTTTATTCGTCCCTTTGAGATATTAGAAAGGATTGGATCTGTGGCCTATAGAATCAGGCAATACCCACACTTGTTTGCAGTACATAATATCTTTCATGTATCCATACTACGAAAGTATACCCTAGATCGTTCGCACGTACTGTCTCATGAAACTCTCTTCTTGAGAGATGACCTAACGTATAAAGAAGACCCGATTCAAATAATAGACAAGAAAGTCAAACGATTGAGAAACAAGGAAATCTCTCTTGTTAAGGTCCTATGGAAGAATCATAGAGTAGAAGAAGCCACTTGGGAAACAGAAGGCAAATAAGAACCTTGTACCCTGACCTATTTTAGAATAAGCACTTTCGATGACCGAAAGTTTTAAACTCAAGGTCTCCAATAAGAGACGATGTATAATCCCTACTAGGTTGTATCTAGAAGCAAAGAACAAGTAAAATTGAAAAAACATCAAGAAAATGGTACTTTTTCTAATTTTTATAAACTTCCTGAATCATTAAATTTTTTATAGAATAAGAATTACAAGGTGCTTAAAAAAGGAAGGCTCCAATCGGAGAAGACTTTTGGCAAAAGATTTAGAAAAATCAAGAATGAAATTATAGAAATTCTAGACGTTTCAAGGGTAGTGGAAAATCTGTCTATAAATTATGAATTAGGGTAGACTATTAGGGGCAAGAAGCAAGCTTAATCGAGTACCCAATCGAGAGATACAAGTTTTTTGTTTTGGGGTATCGTGTTCATGGGTTTACCTCGAATTTGAGAACTATAGTCCACTATTCATTTCCAAACTTGTTCCTGCACCTTCTAAATAAGTTTACCCATAAGTTTGGTGAAGGAAAGAGGTCCTCAAAGTGTTAGTAGGTTTTCACACGAATTAGTCCACGTTAGGTTACCCTCTAATGTTTTCCTAAGCTAAAACCTCAACTCCTAAAGCCTAACCCATGACATTATGTATAAACCTAGGTTCATCAATAATCCATGTACCAAGTACCTAGAACTATGTGAATAACATGCTAAATAAGTTGCTAGGATCCATACCCATAAGTAACCATTATCTGCATTACGATGTGTACTAAAAGGCCCCTATTCCTCTTTAGGTAGGATGTCCTGCAATATGTATCATGAGCTGGATGTTATGATAGGCCTACCTTTTCCATCATCTAAACGAGATGTCTTGCACCACGATTTATCAGTAGGATTACATGATTATGACGACACCACTCATGTGTTCATGGGGAGAAAATTGAAGGTTATTTTAAGGGAAGGTTTTTCAGGATCAATATATGATACATGACACGATGACCTCTAAGTTCTATGATCCTAAAAACACAACAAGAAGTAATATCCTAGCTTAAGGTCACGATTAAGAACCTACTAGTAGGCTACTTACTAAGTTTTACTCACTCCATGTTTATCATTTTTTTTTCAAGTAACTAAGAGTTGGTCGTGGATGAGAGCGGACTTTGGAGTGTGGGACATGGACTAACTTCTATTTTTAATCTAGTATATTTTGTTCTTCTATTGAGTCGGTTCTTATTTTGTGTTTGTAACGAGTATGTATATGTAAAACCCCAAAAATAAAGGAAATTAGCTCCCATAAGAATAAGCCACTCATGAAAGACCTAAAGGATAGAAAGAAAAAAAATTAAAGGATTAAGCAAGAACAAAGGACTTAGTCAAGTCACTCGTGTACACTAACAAGTGATTTCAAGGAGTTAAAGGCCTTTTCAAGAGGATTGGAAAGGAAAAAGTAAATGAAAAGGGCAAAAAAGTCATTTTTATCAATTATCAAGAATCTTTCCGGATTTGTAATTCCTTATCTAGAGTCTCAAGATTCAAAATAAGCCAAAAATGATCAAAAAGCCATAAGGAATTTGTAGAAAAATTATGGATTTTTTTGAGAAAAATAATAATAAAATATTCAAAAAGTGGCAAATTACCAAAATACCACTAGAAGAATGTTACCATCTGAGCAAAATCCTTTGAACTCAAATTTCAATCGTCGGATCTCCTCCGAAATTTGATATGATCTAGCACGAACACGAACGGATCATTACATCCAACGACTAGTATTCAAAGCCAAGGTCGGTAAGGATATGATCGGAGTTGATATCTCCGAAAAATTATCCAGAAAGTTCGATCTCTAAATAATGAAGATTCTGGAGCCTCCTCCTATAATGTCTGAACTAGGAGCAACAATACGGAATAAGACTTGAGAAAGGTCGATCCCCCAATTGAAGGCAATAAGCGTTTAGATTGTGGATCTCCTACTCTCAGATTTCTTCCAAATTCGAGAGTAATCCTCCACCATTTCTCTTCAAACTTCTAAATAACGAAGAATCTGGAGCTCTCAATGTCGGTTTAAGCTCCTCCTATAATGTCTGAAGTAGGAGCAACAATACGGAATAAGAATCGAGAAAGGTCGATCCCCCAATCGAAGGCAATAAGCGTTTAGATTGTGGGTCTCCTACTCTCAGATTTCTTCCAAATTCGAGAGCAATCCTCCACCACTTCTCTTCAAACTTATTCCTACCGTTTCTCAACAAGATTACCCACAAGTTCTATGAAGGAATAGAGTGCTGAAAGTGCCTAGAAACCATTCCCCCAATTCAATCAGCCATTGAAGAACTTCAAGAAAAACTTTAAAATCCAATTCGAGGATACATGATGATTCGTTGAGCAAGAATGATTCCAATCAGTTTCTGCACCTCCAAGGAATGCTTCCATAGAAGACCACGAAGAAAAATAACCTCGAGAGCGTGTCGAATTGAAAGAAATAGGTTTCGAAATTAAATTGGGGATAAGAGTCGAATTCCTATCTATGATCTCTTTTCCTTCAAATTAAGGATTCCTCTAGCTTCAGAGGAAGAAGTTGAGTAAACTTGATGAAGGAATCTAGAGATGAAACATCATAGAACAAGCTACCCAAGAGATCAAAAATCTGGCGTTTCGAGTGAGTTGCATACCAAGAACGATTTTTGGAAATTAAGGTCTTACACTCAAAGACGTTCCTCCAAACAAATTCCTTTAGCCTAAAGAAAGGATATGGAAGATGTTCACTAAAGAAATAGGGCATTTAAACCCCTAGAATCGGCTACCCAATAAGAAATCCTTTGTTTTATCTCCAGCGATAAATTAGATTTTGGATGAACTTTGGAAGCGAATATCTTAGGCTACGATCCACGAGAAGGTATCAAATCAAATCCCTAGCCCTTCGTTGTAAAACCCATCTTTAAGTCTCACGAAGAAATCAAGGAGAGAAACACTGTAAATGTGGCTGTACAAGCCGATTTTAAGATGGCGGCGACGCGAAAAATTCATCAGTAGATCTTATTTTATGAAATGTTATATGAATTCTTATCCCAAGAGGTTATATAAGGTAATGAAGTTTGGGAGTTATTGGAAAACTTTAGTTAGCGAAACCAAGATATGGGAGAAAATGCTAATCACGATCCATATGACCTTTGCCATGAAGCACGATGTTTATAAGTTTTGTAGTCAATATTGCCAATGTTTGCTACACACAACAAAAGATAGGGTTGTTAAATTTTTAAGTCACTTTTGGAAAGTATGGTGGATAAATTGGGTACCAAATTATTGTTTTCAACTTGCATGTCATTTTCAGATTCATAAGCAAACTACAAATTATTGTTTTCAACTACATGTCATCTTTAGATTAATGAGCAAACTGAGGTGGTTAATAGAACATTAGGAGCATTGCTTAGGGCTATTATTTGTACGAATATTAAGTCTTGAGACGAATGTTTGCCACTCATTGTTCTCTTTTTGAAGTTGCTTACGGATTTAATCCACTTACGCGTCTTGATTTGCTTTCTATTCATTCTAATATTTTTGTGAGTAAAGCAGCCACAAGTAAGGCAAATGAGATCAAAACATTGCATAAAGAGGGGAAGGAGACAATTGAAAAACAAAATTTCAATGTTGTTTCAAGAATTAACAAAGGACGGAATGAAATCATTTTTCAAACCAGTAACTAGGTTT
>NW_019268562.1:1567937-1572701 GCF_002738365.1 Cucurbita moschata
ATTTCTATGGATATCATTTCTATTTCTAGAATTGAAACAAAAATACGTGGATAAATTTCAAATATTGAGGCGCATAAAAGATATGGACTAGAAACTAAAAATGATAGATCCACTACAAGGCATTTGGTCTAGTGGTATGATTTTCGCTTCGGGTGTGAGAGGTCTCAAGTTTAATTCTCAAAATGCCCCCAACAGTTATATCAAATTGAAGAATTCAATGTAATAAGATTTGAAATAGGTTTTTTAAACCTTGAACAAAGAAGTAATTCAGATGGATATTTGGAAAGAAAAAAAAAAGAAGCTATATTTAATTATAATTTACAAGTGTCTTTATAACATGTTAATTGAAGAGAGCAAACAACAAGAATAAACAAACGAAATTTGTGTACGTACGATTCTCTTCAAATCTTGGAAACTATGAGGATTCCTCTCCTTTCTTGACATAAAGACTTACTTTTTCGGGACTTGGACCATAAACAGTCATCTACTCTTACTCCTACTCCCTTCTCTAAGAATCAACATAGCATAATCATTCCATGAAGGCCGAGGTAGTCTTATAAAAGAAGATGAGGGTACCACTTTCAAATCATTCCATGATTTGAAAGTAGAGTAGTTGTGGTGAACATAGATGACAATTATAGCCTTCAAACAAAAACTAGAGTAGTTGTGGTGAACGAGATAGAAACTCTAGTGTTCATCCATAATATACAACCACTACCTAAATTATGACCTAAAAGTTTAAAAACATAAGTTGTAGTTAAAAATTACATAAAACAATCCCCTGAATCCAAAAACTCGTGTCCAATTAGTAAATCCTAAAGATAGTAGTTAACGTAGAGTAATTGAAGCTCCACATGAAGTAATTTAAAGTTCCAGTTACTTAACTAAAGTTTATCTCGTCTTTAATGAAGCATAAGTTTCACTTAAGTTCATAAAATGTTTATAGACTCCAACTCTTAGTATTATTAATGCAATTATATTTCATATGAGTTTGTCATAAATCAAACTATGGTACATTCAATACAACTTCATTTTCTTGTCATACGAAGTAAAATAGAAGAATTAAATCAAACAAACTGATTAACTGAGCCGAATAAATCCAACCCAACAAAAATTGATTAGTTTAATTCATTTGTTGGGTTGTAGTTTATTTGATAACACTTGCATATTAGAACAATTCAATATTACATGCCTTACTTACAAGTAAAGTATTAGACCATCAACTTTTTGTTTTATAGTTCAACCACCGTTAAAAATATTGCATTGTTTTAGGTTTTAGAAAGGGCATTTGGTTTAGTGGTATGATTCTTTCTTAAAATGAGCCTTAGTAATTAACTTCTATTTTTTAATTTCTAAAACTTAACTTTAGCTTAACTTCTATTCTTTTTTCTTCTCTTACTTACTGTAGCTTAACTTCTATTCTTTTTTCTTCTCTCTCCAATAATTAACTCCTAAAATTTAACGTCTATTCTTTTTTCTTTTCTCTACAATAATTAACTTCTATTCTTTAATTAACTTTTAAATAATTAACTTCTAAAACTTAACTTCTATTTTTTTTTCATTTCTCTATAGTAATTAACTTCTAAAACTTAACTTCTATTCTTTTTTCTTTTTTTTTTCTCTCTACCGTAATTAACTTATAAAACTTAACTTTTATTCTTTTATTCTTTTCTCTTTTCTCTACAGTAATTAACTTCTATTCTTTAATTAACTTCTAAATAATTAACTTCTAAAACTTAACTTCTATTCCTTTTTCTTTTCTCTACATTAATTAACTTATATTCTTTAATTAACTTCTAAAACGAATATAATTAACTTCTAAAACTTAACTTTTATTCTTTTTTCTTCTCTCTTCTCTCTAAGTAATTAGCTTCTAAAACTTAACTTCTATTCTTTTTTCTTCTCTATACAGTAATTAACTTCTAAAACTTAATTTCTATTCTTTTTTCTTCTCTCTTCTCTCTACCGTAATTAACTTCTAAAACTTAAATTCTATTATTTTTTCTTCTCTCTACAGTAATTAACTTCTAAAACTTAACTTCTATTCTTTTTTCTTCTCTCTACAGTAATTAACTTCTATTCTTTAATTAACTTCTAAAACTTAATTTCTATTCTTTTTTCTTCTCTCTACAGTAATTAACTTCTAAAACTTAACTTCTATTCTTTTTTCTTCTCTCTACCGTAATTAACTTCTAAAACTTAACTTCTATTCTTTTTTCTTCTCTCTACAGTAATTAACTTCTAAAACTTACACTCTAGTAATTAACTTCTATTCTTTTTCTTCTCTCTACAGTAATTAACATCTAAAACTTACACTCTAGAAGTCACTCTAGTAATTAACTTCTATTATTTTTTCTTCTCTCTACAGTCATTAACTTCTAAAACTTACACTCTAGTAATTAACTTCTATTCATTTTTCTTCTCTCTTAACTTCTATTCTTCTCTCTACAATAATTAACTTCTAAAACTTTTATTTTTTTTTTCTTCTCTCTTAACTTCTATTCTTCTCTTTACAGTAACTAACTTCTAAAACTTACACTCTAGAAGTCACTCTAGTAATTAACTTCTTTTCTTTTTTCTTCTCTCTACCGTAATTAACTTCTAAAACTTACACTCTAGTAATAACTTCTATTCTTTTTTAATTAACTTCCATTTACTTGTGTACTCCTAAAACTTACACTCTAGTAATTAACTTCTATTCTTTTTTTTTCTCTCTACAGCGCTTTCACATCTTCTTAACCCGAAATGGCAAATGGCTAGGGAGAGGAAAGGTTCCTTTTTTTAGGGTACCCCCGGGAACAGATCCAGTGGAGACGGGGTGGGGCCTGTAGCTCAGAGGATTAGAGCACGTGGCTACGAACCACGGTGTCGGGGGTTCAAATCCCTCCTCGCCCACAACCGGCCAGGTCAAGATATTGTCGGTCAAGAAATTAATGTGACTTTAACTTCTAAAACTTACACTCTAATATCTAATTTCTATTCTTTTTTCTTCTCTATACAGTAATTAACTTCTAAAACTTACACTCTAGAAGTCCCTCTAGTAATTAACTTCTATTATTTTTTCTTCTCTACAGTAATTAACTTCTAAAAGTTACACTCTAGTAATTAACTTCTATTCTTTTTTCTTCTCTATCTATACAGTAATTAACTTCTAAAACTTACACCCTAGTAATTAACTTTTATTCTTTTTTCTTCTCTCTACAGTAATTAACTTCTATTCTTTTTTCTTCTCTTTACAGTAATTAACTTCTTTTCTCTACCGTAATTCACTTCTATTTTTCTTCTGCCTACAGTAATTAACTTCTATTCTTTTTTCTTCTCTCTACAGTAATTAACTTCTATTCTCTACAGCAATTAACTTATATTCTTCTTTTAACTTCTATTCTCTACAGCAATTAACTTATATTCTTCTTCTCTCTACAGTAATTAACTTCTGTTCTTTTTTTCTTCTCTCTACAGTAATTAACTTCTATTCGTTTTTCTTCTCTCTACCGTAATTAACTTCTATTCTTTTTTCTTCTCTCTACAGTAATTAACTTCTATTCTTTTTTCTTCTCTCTACCNTCTATGCAAGTTTCATGCCATTCTTGTGGTAGAATTGCGTGTGAGCCATGCAGTCACCCTTTGACATTGTGGGGTTGAGTGAAATTCTCAACCTTCTACTTATTTTTGGGATTTCTTTTCTCCGTATTCATTGTAATTTATCGTGATACAAACAAGTTTATTTTCGTAGGGAATGTATTAAGCATGGATTTATTAATTACGGTGCACTTTTGTATAAAACGAAGTAAATACAAATGGAGTAACATGAGATAGAAGTAAACATAGAAATAAAAAGAAACTACATAAACTTAAAGGAAGTTAATCTCATTTTACAATATAAATATTGTTCAATATTAGCAAAGAAGTAGTTTTGAAAACTAACCACTCCAAATTTGAAAAATTAAAATAAAGAAAAAAAAATATATTTTTCAAAAACTTAGTTTGTTTTTGCTTAATATTCAAATGTTTTGTTTTGTTTTGTTTAAATATAAGGATAAAACACATAATTTGAAAAAAAAAAATAGTTATCAAATGGGCCTAATTTTTAACATATCTATCTCAAAGGAATGCTTGGGCTCTCGTGGCAATGCTGCTTCAACTGTGTGATAGACCATGTGAAGTTAACATGACAATAATAGCAGGTTCTAAAGCACAAAAATATGTGGATAAATTTCATATACTGAGGTTGGATAAATTTCATATATTGAGGTGCGGAAAACATATACACACGGGAAACTAAAAATGATAGATCCACTATAAGGGCATTTGGTCTAGTGGTATAATATTTCTTTTACAAATTAGGTGGAATGAACAAACAAAAATAATGAGTTTAAAATTACCAAACAAAATATCAATTTTCAAATGGAATGGAGACATAAAACCATTCGAAAAAGAAAAGGACAAAAGAAAAATATTAAATACATTTTCAACGGATGGATTTGGTTGAGAGATATTATGGCCAATATAAGAAAAATATAGCATTAACTAATTTTCATGGACACATATGGATCCTTAGCATACTAAAATGATGGTTATTATTGGTATCAAACCAATAACAATTCATATAAGCTAAATTTTCCAATTGATAATTAGGCCAAAGAAAGAACTTGAATTTATTTTTATATCTATTAACATGTTTGCTACTTTTATCTAAAACTTGATCACGAGTTTTTCTTATTTGCATTGTAAAATTATGTATTTCTATGGATATCATTTCTATTT
>NW_019268562.1:1572748-1577085 GCF_002738365.1 Cucurbita moschata
TTTTTCTTCTCTCTACCGTAATTAACTTCTATTCTTTTTTCTTCTCTCTACAGTAATTAACTTCTATTCTTTTTTCTTCTCTCTACAGTAATTAACTTCTATTTTTTCTTCTTCTCTCTATAGTAATTATCACAAACCCTATGTAATAATTGATCGTATATTTCATTAACAAAGAAAATAAATGAAATAATGATGATACATTCCATAAACAACTTAATATATAGTCCATAATAAGGGCATTTGGTCTAGTGGTATGATTCTTGCTTTGGGTGCAAGAGGTCTCGAGTTCGATTCTTGAAATGCCCCTCCAAAAGAAAAAAAATACAATTTTGAAAGAAAATAAAAACAAAAAAAATAAAATAGTTAGTTATCAATGGGGCCTAACCCAAAGGAATGCATGAGAATGCACAACTTCAACTTATATAAATTTCATATATTGAGACATTTGGTCATTTGGTCTAAGTGGTATAATTATCGGTTTTGGGTGTGAGAGGTCTCAAATTCGATTCTCAAAATGCCCCCAACCATATTATATCAAAATGAATTATGCAAATAATATGATTTAAAATGGGGTTTTTAAACATTGAACCTAGAATATCAGAATAGAGAATGAAACATATTCTTGGAAAAATAAAGATCCTCTCGAGCCGGACTTTAAAAAGAGTATTACACAAATTGTTCTGTATTCTTTCTAGGAACTTTTCATCTCAAATTGTTCTGTATTCTTTCTAGGAACTTTTCATCTCAAATTGTTCTGTATTTTTTCTAGGAACTTTTCAGTCAAGATGAGAATAGAGAATTAAACATATTCTTGGAAGAATAAAGATCGTCTCGAGCCTGACTTTAAAAAGAGCATTACACAAATTGTTCTATTGTATTCTTTGTAGGAACTTTTCAGTCAAGATGAGAATAGAGAATGAAACATATTCTAGGAAGAATAAAGATCGTCTCGAGCCGGACTTTAAAAAGAGCATTACACAAATTGTTCTATTGTATTCTTTCTATGAACTTTTCAGTCAAGATGAGAATAGAGAATGAAACATATTCTTGGAAGAATAAAGATCGTCTCGAGCCGGACTTTAAAAAGAGCATTACACAAATTGTTCTATTGTATTCTTTCTAGGAATTTTTCAGTCAAGATGAGAATAGAGAATGAAACATATTCTTGGAAGAATAAAGATCGTCTCGAGCCGAACTTTAAAAAGAGTATTACACAAATTGTTCTATTGTATTCTTTCTAGGAACTTTTCAGTCAGGATGAGAATAGAGAATGAAACATATTCTTGGAAGAATAAGGATCGTCTCGAGCCGGACTTTAAAAAGAGCATTACACAAATTGTTCTATTTTATTCTTTCTAGGAACTTTTCTGTCAAGATCAGAATAGAGAATGAAACATATTCTTGGAAAAATAAAGATCCTCTCTAGCCGGACTTTAAAAAGAGTATTACACAAATTGTTCTATTGTATTCTTTCTAGGAACTTTTCAGTCAAGATGAGAATAGAGAATGAAACATATTCTTGGAAGAATAAAGATCGTCTCGAGCCGAACTTCAGTCAAGATGAGAATAGAGAATGAAACATATTCTTGGAAGAATAAAGATCGTCTCGAGCCGAACTTTAAAAATAGTATTACACAAATTGTTCTATTGTATTCTTTCTAGGAACTTTTCAGTCAAGATGAGAATAGAGAATGAAACATATTCTTGGAAGAATAAAGATCGTCTCGAGCCTGACTTTAAAAAAAGCATTACAAGAGAATGAAACATATTCTTGGAAGAATAAAGATCGTCTCGAGCCTGACTTTAAAAAAAGCATTACACAAATTGTTCTATTGTATTCTTTCTTGGAACTTTTAAGTCAAATAGGTCATCTGTTGTCACAATCCTTTTAAGAAAGATGCGTCCAAATAACCAATGAAGAAGTTTCAGAGAGCCATAGGTTCGAATCCTGTCACCTTAATGTGGTATTCTCAGGGGCCGAAGTGCAAAGCCCCATAGTCTATCCGTGGTCAGGAAAGCAGGCACGTTGTCCGCTGTCGTCACATAGGTCATCTGTCGTCACAATCCTTTTAAGAAAGATGTGCCCAAATAACCGATGAAGAAGTTTCAGAGAGCCATAGGTTCGAATCTTGTCACCTTGATGTGATATTCTTAGGGGCCGAAGTGCAAAGCCCCATAGCCTATCTGTGGTCAGGAAGGCAGGCGAGCCGTGCACATTGAAAGAAAAAGAAGATCTCCTTTTCTATCACACGTAGAATTGTCATTCTTTTGTCTTTTGAAACCCCTTACCTTATCAGTTATCAGGCAGGTTTTTGGTATCATATATCGAGATAATTATTATGAAAAAGCTATTCCACTAGTGTGACTTAGATACCTTTTTTTGGTGGTATTGGTCATGCTATTTGAATAGCCTGAAGTCATCATAGCCTCTCCACCGGTTCCGTAGACTCCTTCGGCATCAATGTGCTCCAATGAAAGAGATCAGACCCTTTCCTGAACTAGAATCGGGCACAAAACACCGAGGAGAAAGTCGAAAGCAAGCTTTTTTTGCATATACGCAATCTCGAAACCCAATTAGCTCACGGACTGTCTCCTCAAGCCTGGCGAGTATGAGTGCTTGGTAAGAGCGAATGTCGAATGAGAAAGACATTCGATTACGGCAAAATTCGCAACTACTAAAGTGCACTAAACCTAGTAGAGATCTTCGACCTAACGATAATGGAACTTCAAGCCCATTTCATCAATCCTCTTTGTACCTTATTGTTGATCGAATTGGATGCACGCCAGGCCTAAATTCTCTCTCAGTCACCCAGAGATGAAAGGAAGATCAGATCCGAAGTTTACAAATCGAAGAGAAAGTGGATCTGAGTTCTACACGGTTTCATTTTCAAAAGCTTCGCTTGCCTACGGTACTTTATTCACGATGTGCAACAATACGGTCATCTCTCAGCCATGTATAGAGAATTCCTTGATCATTTCCTTGGCGGATAACATAAATGAAATTGCTTCCCTGACCACCCATCTTATGAGTCCATTCTTGTCTTGTTGGTTTGTTGTACTATTCTATACCTCTCTCGATTGATAGAAAGACGTTCGGGAGCTGGGAGGGCCTACCATGAGGGAACTTTCCTTTTCACGGTAGGCAAAGGTAAAGCGGGAGCTGCATATGTCCACGGTGATCAAGGCAGAGCGACTCCTTCTTTAAAAGTTGTTGGTTTTATCGAAACTGTTAGATCCGCTTTCGTTAAAGAAAAAATAGGAGCTCTTGATTTGGCCGATGTCGATTCATATGGCAATGCGGACTCGACTCAAGATGAGGATTTCACTTTCCATACTACTGCTATGAACCAAAAGAGCTGGTAAGCTATCTCGCTAAACAAAAGGAAAAAGCACGTACACGTTGACCTTGTTACAAGGGGCGGGGGCCAGCCAAAGAAGGTCAGTCGGACTAGGTTAGGACCCTAGATCCGGTTCAGCTAGGTTCTTCCATGCGAGAATGTACGCGTATCGGTATCCTCTTTAGAACCGGTTGCTTCCTCTTTTTGTTTATACGTTTGGAGAAACCTGCTAAGCCCGCCTTTCTTACTAGGTGTTATTCAATCTTTCAGCTCAAAATTTTCTATCGTTCGACGGAAAAGGTAGGAGTACGACTACCTTTTCCTTTTCTTGCCTGAGCAAAGGGATCATTCAGTTTCTACCAAAAAGTTCGCTATCTATTAGTTATCGTAATCGAATGTATTTCTCATTTCATGTTAACTCCTCCAAGAGCTTCCTGGTCCGTAGTAGATGAAACCTTGGACTTCTATCGGACTTATAGCATTGCCTGGTGAGCTCGTTGTTGAGGGTTGGCCTTACAGGAGATCGAGCAGCCTTTCTTTCCCTACCTAGTATGCTTTCCTGCTTATCATGCAACTAGCCAACTAGCCAAAGAGAGAGGGAGAGGGATCATGTCAATCAATTTATATGTGCATTTTGTCCGTCCTGTACTTGCCTGGTTAGCTTTCTTAGCCAACATCTTCAGTTTCCCCCGAACTAAGAGGTCCTGCTTATCCATACCCAACAGTCACACTTTCAGCCGAAAGGCTAATTTTTTTCATAAAGTCGGTTCATAGATCAAGAAATAATGAAGCTGCTTACAGGGATGGTTATGCGATGCGTCTTTTCATACTAGCCTTTTCTTTAACCCTGCTATCAACCTAGCCATTCTTGCTTGTTGCTTTAAGGGGTCTCCCCACTGTAGATGACTAGGATTGGTTCTCGCGTCCCTATGCCAAAAAGGATGGGTGAGATTGGTTTGAGTGTTCATCAATTGGGTGGATCCATATGCTTAGGGGGGG
>NW_019268562.1:1578535-1599331 GCF_002738365.1 Cucurbita moschata
GGTATGGGGTTGCTTGACTGGAATGAAGTTGCGGGTATTCGAGTTTAGGTCCTAGCAGGTGGACTTCGTCTTCTCCTTTCTTCATTCCTTCGTATCAAAACTCGTTGTCTACATCCTGTTTCTTCTCCTTCATTTTCCTGGTGTTAACCGTCTTTGTACGTTCGATCCTACCCCTCTATCTCGCTTGTGTTGTGTACATTGGATCCCATAGTCGTCACCTTGACATTGTCATTTGTGCATAGGTGCCTTACCTTTACCTACAAAATAAGAGCAATGCAGTACTTCTCTACTCACGACTTACATACACACACATTTGCTCCCAGGCTTCAACTAGCATACACTCACCATGGAGGGAAGGGAGTGCACATAGTATTGTGGTGTATATAATATCATATCATAACATCATTGTGAACATAAATGTCATAAGGTACGTGTCCATACTAATCATGACGGGAGGTACCGCTCAGACTTCAAACAATTCATATAAACCAAATAGTAGTGAAGCCACTTACATGAGCCAACTTCAAACCATTCGAGTGCTATGTTTTAATGGTTTATCGCATAAGCCAACTTTTAACGCACCTTGTGGTTAACAGCCACACGCTTTAACCAACTGAGCTATTCTACCTAATTATTTGTAATAGCTCATGCCCACCACACCCTTATAAGGAATGTTTCATCCCCTTTCCAACCAATGTTGGATCTCATAATCCACCCTCCTTGAGGGCCCAACATCCTCGCTGGCACAACACTTGGTGACTAACTCTGATAGCTTTTGTAATAGCCCAAACCCACCGCTAGCAAATATTGTCCGCTTTTGCCTATTACGTATCGTCATCACCTCAAAATTCTAAAACGAGTCTACTAGGGAGAGGTTTCCACACTCTTCTAATAAATGCTTCGTTCCCATTTCCAGCCACTAAAAAATATTGTCCATTTTTGCCCGTAACAAATTGTCATCAGAATCATAGTTTTAAAACACGCTACTAGAGAGATGTTTACAGACACTTATAAGTTATTCTTCATTCTCCTCTCAAACCAATGTTGGATAGGAGGGCGTGGGTTCAAATCCTACTTCCGAAACCTCAAATAAAGGTAAAATTAAAATACAATGGCATATCATTATTGAAATCAATTGAACTCCCTGGAGATTTAAAATTGTCACGACATGATTTTCCAAGCATCTAAGAAAGTTAGTGTCTTCAAGTTTACCCTTACGCCCGAATCTCGAGGACATTGTGATTTTCTGTACCGCCTGGCTGCATAGCAAATCCTGAGTTGTGAGCCTAGATCAATATCTCCTACCTTAATTCCTCATTTTCTCTCTCCTATATTTTGTTTTTATGTAAATGTGAGTTATTGTGGGGTTCTAAAAAATATGTCAAAAAAAGAACATGTAGGTAAGGTTGAGTTTCCATCCAACCCTTTGATGCCAAATTTACTTCAAAACTGCTTATAATCAACCAATTATTGTTGTTACAATTTATTTTACTGAATTTAACACCATATGTTTGAATTAAGTCTCATTTTCAGAGAAGAAGACGATATAAATCTCTATACGAAAACAAATTGCAACACCATTGAAGAAAAGAAGATCATGGAAATTCTCAAGTCTTTTATTGTTTGTGTTTTGGTTTTGGCCTTGGCCTACAAACTCAAACAATATAATTATTTCAAGTCTATTTGCTTTTTTTAAGTAGTTTATTTTTATTGTATCAAGAATACAAGTAAAAATCCATATGATAGAGAGTAAAAATAAATTGGGTTTGAAGTGAAACTAAAAATGGAAAAATTCAATAAAATTTTTGGTTTTTTGTTTGAAAGATATTTCTAAAAGAAAGTTTGAATTGATGGATCAATGGAAGAATTGAAAATATAAGGGCTCATTTTGTGAAGCTGTCTTTCCTTTTCTAGCCCATGCAATTCTCAACTTCCATTGACAAAGTGGGAAGTGGTGATTTGGAACAGTCCTTCAAATCCACCTCTTCAGCCTTATTGCAACTCTAAAGACGATTACGAGTTAGATTCAAATTCTAAATCTAGGTCAAATTTTTAGAGCAATTACACCCTTAAATGAAGCAATGACAAATTTCAAGCTCTCTCGGTAAAACAAATAATAACCATTGATATAACAATCTCAAAATGAATATTAATGTCTTCCTAAACTTTTTTTTAGTCCCACAAGTTTATGAAACATTTGCTGGGAAAGTGTCTAAAATATAAGTGAAAGGTATCTCAAATTAAGCAGGGAGGAATGACATGACATATCATGGATCTAAATTAAATGAGTGAAGTATTTTTCTTCAATCTGGCATGGACAATTGGATTCACGAGAATCTCACAACTCGTCATGATTTTCATTCCTTCCACCTGGACTTTTATTTTTATTTTTAACTATTACATAAACAATTTGATACACCATAAAATATATCTAATTTATTATATCATTAAAGTTTATCAATTGATGTACTTAAAATGCATTTTAAATGAGTACGAGAATTAAAAAAAATTAGATTATATATCGAGTACAATCGATTACTTATTGTCTAACTTCTCTAATTTTCCATTAAAAAATAAGGTCCCTACGACATGCATTTCATGATTACCAAGTGTAGAAATCCTTTAAAATAATTTACTGAAACAATGTTATGGACCGAAAGATTCATAAAAAAACCATTTAAACCAACAAATATTGAAATCAAAATACAATAATTTAAAATAATGCAACACACTTATCAAATCTAAGGGCTACTACATCAAATGCAAATGCAACTACCTTGACTTTACTTCCATGGTTTCCACAGTGACACCATCATTCATACATTGTTGGCTTACCTTTACCTAAAAAAGAAGTAACACGTGACTTGAGTATCTAAAAATACTTAGTAAGTAACCCCACTATTCAGGCTAAAAAATGCAATCACATACAATCATTGTGGGATCTATCTTTTCTTATGACATCCTGACCTCTTCAAGTTCGAGTAAGGTTTGATGTGTAGTACTTTTCTATACACGAAACACACATGCGTACATGGATCCATTAAGTGAGCTCGTATCATATGATAAGGAATCAATACAAGGGGAATAAGATTCGGATTACCTTGTCGATCGAATATCTCAAGCCAAGAACACTTTGTTTGAGATTCGAATCACTCCAGAAGCAAAATCGATCATGTCTAGCTTCAATGATTCTTGTTGATCAAATATCTCAAACACTTGTTTGAGATTCGAATCACTCCACAAGCAAGATTGATCATGTCGAGCTTGAATGATTCTACATGCAATCTAAACTACATAGAGTTGCAAAGAAACTTAGCCATTGGCTAAAGAAAAGCACAAATGCTTCTTTTGATATATTTTCCAAGTCTGATTACAAATACAACATAGATGGCTTTATATAGCCTCAAAATGAAACTATTAAAGGCATTCCAAAAGTTGTAACATTCACACTTTATGGCCATAATTAGCCATTATGTAAATGTAACCGAAATTAAATAAAAAGTCTTAAAACACAATAACTCTAAATTATAACCCACCCAAAATTTACAACAATCAAACTTTATTCTTCTTCAATGTAGCATGAATTGAAACATCTTTTGATTATTTTGATAACCTTTTCTCCACATCTTCATTGAAGCATATTGTATGATTGATGTCTCTTGGTTCATATCATCGTATACATACCTCATGGGTCTGATGACAGGCTAGCGAACACTAACGTTGCCAGAAACCACAAAGGGAAAGGAGCATGCATAATATCATAGTGTACATAATAAGAAAGTGTACACATGTGTACTAATCATAACGAGAAAGTCTCTCGATGCATTTGACATGCGAAATGAATGAGGTCCTATAGTTTCGAATTATGATACATAAATATGATGCAAATCATACATCCATTTTATTTTTCATGACATAGCATTCCTATGAGACATACATACGTATACTGGACAAATATTTTATGGTTAATATACATGGTTTATCAATGGCTCATAGGCACAACGTGAACATGTTAACATAATACGCGTGGTGTAATATGTGAAGGTTCAAGCATTATATATCATTCATATCACAACGTAGATTCATAACATATATTTCATTCATATCATAACATAAAATGTAACACCCCTAAGTTTCTTAAGCTAATTAGTACATCAACTCATGCTTGCTTAAATCAAAAATTTGGAAATTCATAATAGACATTTTTAAAATAAAAACTAGGATGACAGAGCTCATATGAATTGTAAGGGCTCAAGTCATTAAGCGTAGGAATGGTATCAGAGCCTCTCAATTTTCGTGAGGGAAGAGGAGTTACTCGATCTTTAAGAGCGATGTTGCAGAAACCAGGAGGAGGATATGGTTTTTCAGAAGAATTTGGAGTATGTGATAGTTGAGCGAATAGCCCTTGTGTTCTAGGTGGTAAGACGCGGGAGCGCAGTAAGTCTGTTGGCAAGCTTGGGTGCTTAGTCATATGAAAAATTCGGAAGAAAAATCTTATCTACATCCTGACAACTTTATCAGAGACAAAACAAAGATTGACAACTTGTCAGCCACACAGTAAAGGCTCACATGTGAATTATTAGTGTTTGTAAATTATTAGTCTTTTAAATTATTAGTTTACTTTATATCTTTTCTTACTTTTAGGAAAACAGATCTTGCAGGGGTCCTGTCTTGCTAGATTCGATCTTATCTCTTAGTTGGCGTTTTTCAAATTTACAAAGTCTATAAAAGGACTTCATCAATGTAAAGAGAGCATCGATCGGCCGATAGCTCTCTCTTGAATATCAATTGAAGAATTCAGAGAAAAATCATTCTACTCTATCTCTTATCTTACCTATCTCTTTATGAACGAATTTCTGAGAAAGCTCAGAAAATCAAACCATTTCAAATGTTCTACCGATGAAAAAGAAAGTTCAAATGAGCATAGAAGGGGAGAAAATCTCACAATCTCAAATACTATCAATCAAGAATATCAGATCGCCAAGATCGAAGATCAACTCCAAAATTGGACTATTCCAAAGGTAGATCCTAAAACTATCTACCAAATTTCAACCTTCAATTTTGCTCAAAGATCATGCATCAAATTCTCAGAGAAAAATCTCCCAATTCACAGCAATGGGAGTCTCTGAATCTTTTTTCAAAATCCCTTATACTCCAACACCGTGAAGAGTTTAATTATCTTCATATCGGTCTTGTCCAAGTCACTGTAAAACCATTGTTCAGACTTGGGTTAGATATCCCAGTCCTTATCTCCTTACGAGATAAGAGACATGAAGATTTCTCAAATTCTTTATTGGGGATGGTTCAATCCAATCTAGATAATGGACCAGTCTATTACAATTGTTATCCAAACTTTATGGACCAGTCTATTTCAATTTTTATCCAAACTTTACTTTGTCATTCCACGACCCGCACATATTATCAGCCCTCATGCTGGATTTACAATAAAAAAATTTGAACATCAAGGCTGAAACAAATTCTTCAGTCGTCATATTCAGGGTTTATTACAAACTCATGAATACAAATATTTCTCCAAGAGCATTAAGATTCTCACCAAAAGGATCAACCATGCTCATAGCGGCACATATTGGAAAGTCCTTTGTGACTGTTCCAAAAACCCTTTCTTGGGATCTAATAACCAGAAATACTCTCTGGAAAATAGAAGCTGCTAATCTTCCGAGGAGAAAGGAATTTCAAAACCCAGTACAAATCATCGAACATGACGATGGAAGCGTTGAAATAAAATTCAGCGAAGAACCTTCGTCAGAATCAAAGGTAAAAGAATTCTTGAGTTCTAGACCAAGTACGTCGGGAATTTCAAGATCAATGTATGACCCCTTAAAGGTAAAGGAAGTCAATTATGATAAAAAAAAGGGCATCAATCCACTATGAAGACGGCTCAAGATCTCCAACCCATACAGATATGGATACTCAATCCGTCTACGAAAGCTAGCTGAACGTTATTACAGCTGATTTCTAGATAGACAAAGAATTTTTAAAGGTAGATTTTATGTCAACTGCCAACTCTTCAAAGAGAAAAGCTTTCTTCCAAACCTATAAAGAAACTGAGCGATGCGAATTAAGAGCTCAGTGGGCAGATTTGAAGAAAAGAAAAACATAAACGAATCAATACGAGATAAAATCAATTCTAGAATATGCCACATAGATGCAACCTAGGCTCTGATACCAAATTGATTAGGCAACCCTAGTCATCAACCCAACCATCAAGTTTAGTTGAAGCAAAAAACCTTGAATCAAGAAATTAACTAATTCTCCACACTTTCGTTTTTGTATTTTTTTTAGTTTTTTAATATTTTTTTTTTCTTTAGTAGGGTTTGATCTTCTTGTTAGATATTTGCCAACTATTCTCAAGTGGCAAGTCACTAATCATCTGATCTTTCAGGAGTCATATGTCATATAGTCATATATTGCATATTCGTCAACTCACCTACTGGAACTTGAATCGATAGTAGGGGAAATGGTAAGAGCATAACTAAATTACCTCATTTCTGGTATGCTTAGAAGAGTTAAACTGCATGGCACCAATGGCCAGGAATAGCTTAGATAAGCTAAATAGGGCACATCCGTAATAACTCAATTTTAAAAACTTCAAAGCACAACTATAATAACTCAATTTTCAAGGCTTCAAATCATTTTTCATGATACAAAGAAAAAAATTGATAAAAATTGTTACGAGATTCGAAAAATAAGGACAACTACTCGTAACACATAGAACTGACCTGACAAAGAAAAAAATTGATAAAAATTGAAACGAGATTTGAAAACTAAGGACAACAACTGGTAACACATAAAACTGACGGCTCGAGACGACCCTCCTCTGTGACCTTAACTAACGATTAGTGATCCCCGAAAAAGGAAAAGTAATATATAGTGCAACTAAATAAGTAACCTACTTGTAGGCGGTAATCGAATCCTTGGTCGAGCAAGTTGCCACGAATTTTTCTCTATGTTATAGAAAGTTCAAGTGTAGATTATATGTAACGACCCTAGTTTTCTAGGGACCTAGAGTAACTAGAATATGCATGATGTAACTGCTTTATGCGAAAATATTTTTTACATTATGTTTTCGTATCGAAGGTACCCCTTAAAAATAACTCAACATTATTATTAAGGATGCTAGATTAAGACTATGTAACAATGTTAGGAATCATGAACCTCCATAATTATATGACATTGTCCATTTTGGTTGAAGGGTTAAATTTTTCCACATACTAAAATGGAATGATTCATTCCCATTGCTAAAAAAAAGAGCTTGAACCTCCTCAACCTTATCGTTAACCATCATATGCTCTAACCAACTGAACTATTCCAAAAAATTATGAGTATTAGCCTAGATATTGTCAACTTTGGCTCGTTACATATCGTCGTCAACCGCACGGTTTTAAAACGCGTCTAATAGTGAGAGATTTCCATATCTTATAAGAAATGTTTCATCCCCTCCCCAATCGATGTGGGATTTCACAATCCACCCCCTTGTGTTCCCAGTAATCTCGTTGGCACACCACCCGATGACTAGCTCTGATATAATTTGTTACAAACCAAGCCCTACTTTAGCTAATTACGTATCACCATCAGCCTCACGATTTTAAAATATGTCTACTAAGATGAGGTATCTACAACCTTAAAGAAAATGCTTGGTTCCCCTCTCCAATTGCTAGCAAAATTTTTTTTTTCTGTTACTTATCGTTGTATGTTTAAAAGTTTTAAAACGCGTCTATTAGGGAGAGTTTTCCACATCCTTATAAGGAATGCTTCATTCCCCTCTCCAACAAATGTTAGATCCCAAAATAAATAATCAAGATGGTCGAGTGGTCTAAGGCCCCATGCACAAGTTCTAGTCCTTGTGAAAGGGTGTGGGTTCAAATCCCACTTTTGAAACTTTTATATTAACTATTAGGGTAAGTTTTCTTTTGTTCATTCTTGGTTTCTTTGATACTTGTTCTTAATACACATTTCAGAGTCCTTATCACAAGTGTTTCACTTAATAAATGGTACTTGGAGTAGGCATACAAAACACACACAAATATGCTAGTTTAATCTTATATTCTCACTCTATCAAATTGCTAGTTTAATCTCTCCACTTTTGATTTTTTATTAAACGATTAGTCTGTCAAATTGCTAGTTAAGAGTTTAAAGGCATACTTACTTGGTCTGGTAGGAAGTTCGCCTAAGCTAGGCCATAGAGAAACCTTGGGCTCTGATACCACTCTGTAAGGATCGGGCTATCGCGATGGTTCTAAAAGATGGAAAATTTTTTCGTGAAATAAACAAAAGAATTTAAAAAATTATATTCACATAATATCAAAATAAAGTTTATACATAAGTATTTAAAACACAACATACTAGTTAAAACATAAAATAAGGAACGGGCACAAAACATTTTAAAACAAATGGGTTGAGGACAACAAGTGAGGTTTGCCTATGGCACCTGCTTCAGAGTCCGCTCCCAACCTCGACCAACTCCTTATTACCTAAAACAAATGGAGAATAAAGAATGAGACAAAGACTCTGTAAGTAGCCTACTTGTAGGCTCTTAATCGTGTCCTTGATATTCTAAGGTACCACATTCTTTGTTGTTGTCTCGTTCTTGTTCTTGTTGTAAGTACTTAAGTTCTCCGGTTCTTGTTCTTGTACTTCATCTTAAAATACTATAATGGACTTACTCATTCGAAATCATCTTTAAAACAACATAAATAAATACTAACTAAAACAATTAAAACATCAAAGTAAAATTGCCCTATACAAACCTATGCCTAGGAAAATAAACCTATGCCTAGGAAAATAAACCTATGCACGTGTCATTATATCTATTTGTGATGTCGTCATTAGTTGTATAGGGGTGTCTTGCCCTTACCTGAAATAGAAGTAACACAAGGCTTGAGTATTTTAGGAAATACTCATAAGTGACCCACTATTGAGGCTAGGGAATGCAAACACATGCAACTAATGATCTTAGGAACCTATTGTTAAAAATATCATAGGGGTGGCCTCCAGTCCAGAAAAAATTGGATGTGTAGTACTTCCCTACACATGACTCACACATGCGAGCATGGATCTTTAGATAGTTCGCACCCTCTGGACCCATCATTGTCGAGCTAACTGTCTGTAGCGACGTTTAGGGGTCAGTAGACCCCTGAGTGTGATGCAAGGCATGATGATGATCATCATTGTAATGTAAGCATCCGTACTCATCATCATAAATGGGAAGTAACTTGATGTATATGTACACACAAAATGCATGAGGTCCCTAGGGTTTTTCATCTTTAGAACATCTTTATGACACAACCCTATATACACTTCACATATTTCTCTACGTAATATGCATGCCTTGGCCTTCATACGTTCATCATCATTAACATTGGCTAGAGTTGTATCTTAAAAATACTCAATCTCATAGTGCATCATGTCATTTAATACATGCACCACGTTTTAATATAGAATAATGTCATATTAATCAATCTTATAATCTTCCATCTTACATCGTCATGTTATCATGCATCATCATCATCATATCATGATGATCCAACGTCATCATGTAACATCATCATATAACATAATATAACATCATATAGCATCATCAAATAACATAGTCATAGTTACCACCTCATAAAATATAAAGCATAAATGACACGTGCAAGGACCACTGGGCATGTGTCGTCATAGATAAATCAAGTTGTCCGACTTAGCCGATAGTAAGGCCACTTACTTGGTTGGTCTTGGCAGACATTTTCTCTAAACTCAAGTACGTTTGAATTTTGTCTCTCGAAGTTACTCCAAGTGTTGTCGGGAGTTGTTTCCTATTAAAACGTCCATCTCACTTCATTAGTAATTTACATTTCTAATCTAATTTAACTTGAACTTCAGAAATACGACGTTATACTGACCTTAAATATTTCTATTAAAGTAAAAATAAGCTTCGGAAGGGCAAAAAACGTAAAGGTTGGTGTCAAAATGTCAAACCAAGCCTAATACACCAATAAGCTTCGGAAGGGCAAAAAACGTAAAGGTTGGTGTCAAAATGTCAAACCAAGCCTAATACACCAGTTTTTATCGGAAGGGCAAAAAACGTAAAGGTTGGTGTCAAAATGTCAAACCAAGCCTAATACACCAGTTTTTATCCTAGGACTCCGAGATGCTGAGCCGAAGGAGCCGGTGTATGCAACAGTGACCCTGTCACTGAGGGACATTGACATATGAGCAGGTTGCGAACTGTTTCGAGGTGCAGGTCTCGAATGTTCATGTGGGCGCACAGGTCTGTGTAGTGGATCCGTGGGTTGGGATGTGTTCTGTGTATTTAGGCTTGAACGTGGGTTTTTGGGCAAAGCACAGAGGAACTGAACTACTGGACTAGTTGTTGGTGGGTATCTGGTTGTTGTGTTGGGTATCTAGTTACTAGACCAAACTGGGTATGAGGTTGCTTGACTGGAATGAGGTTGCTAGTATTCGAATTTGGGTCCAAGCAGGTGGACTTCGTCTTCTCCACTCGTTTCCACGCATTTTCCTTTCTTCATTCCTCCATAACGTTGGATCCAACCCCTCTATCTCACTAGTGTTGTGTACGTTGGGTCCCATGGTCGTCATCTCGACATCGTCATTTGTGCAGAGGTGCCTTGCCTTTACCTAAAAAATAAGAACAGCACATGTTTTGAATATTTTAAGAAATACTCATGAAGTAACCCCACTACTAGTAGAGGGTAATGCAAACACATGAAATCACGACTTACATACACACACATTTGCTCCCAAGTGAGCTTACATACATACCTATTGACCTGGGCTTCAACTAGCATACACTCATGCTGTTGGTATACCATGGAGGGAAGGGAGTGCCTTACATACATACCTATTGACCTGGGCTTCAACTAGCATACACTCATGCTGTTGGTATACCATGGAGGGAAGGGTGGTGTATACAATATCGTAAGATACATGTCTGTACTGAGCTTACATACATACCTTGTGGTTAACAGCCACACGCTCTAACCAACTGAGCTATTCCAGCTAATTATTTGTAATAGCTCAAGCCCACCATACTCTTATAAGGAATGTTTCATCCCCAGTCCAACCAATGTTGGATCTCACAATCCACCCTCCTTGGGAGCCCATCGTCCTTGCTGGCACACCGCTTGGTGACTAACTCTAATAGCTTTTGTAATAGCCCAAACCCACCGCTAGCAAATATTGTTTGTTTTTGCCCATTACGTATCGTCATCAGCCTCACAATTCTAAAACGAGTCTACTAGGGAAAGGTTTTCACACTCTTCTAAGGAATGCTTAGTTTCAATTTCCAGCCGCTAAAAAATATTGTCCATTTTTACCCGTAACAAATCGTCGTCAGAATCACAGTTTTAAAACATGCTACTAGAGAGATGTTTACATACACTTATAAGTTATTCTTCATTCTCCTCTCAAACCAATTCGGGATCAGAGTGCGTGGGTTCAAATCCCACTTCTGACAACTCAAATAAAGGTAAAATAAAAATACAATAGCATATCATTATTGAAATCAATTGAACTGAGATTTAAAGTTGTCACGACATGATTTTCCAAGCATCTAAGAAAGTTAGTGTTCTTCAAGTTTACCCTTACGCCTGAATCTCAAGGACACTGTGATTTTCTGTACCGCTTGGGTGCAGAACAAATGGTGAGTTGTGAGCCTCTATCAATATCTCGTTGCTTAATTCCTCAGTTGTTAGAATATATAGGCGTCCTTGACATAACCCTCCATCATCTTAGGATTTAAAGAAATTGTCTACTTGGCCCACTATTAACTGACTCATAATATATATATATATATATTTTGTAGGTTTTTGTCTTTTTGTAAGATATTCGCCAACTAATCTCGAGTTGCAAGTCATCTGATCTTCCAGGAGTTATATAGTCATATATTACATATTCGCCAACTCACCTATTGCAACTTGAATCCATAGTAGGTCATCTGATCTTCCAGGAGTTATATAGTCATATATTACATATTCGCCAATTCACCTATTGCAACTTGAATCCATAGTAGGGGGGAAATTGTAAGAGCATAACTAAATTACTAGATTTCTGGTATGCTTAGAAGAGTTAAAATGTGTGGCACCAATGGTCGGGAATAGCTTGGATAAGCTAAATAGGACAAAACTGTAATAACTCAATTTTAAAGACTTCAAAGCACAACTATAATAACTCAATTTTCAAGACTTCAAATCATTATTCATGACACATCCCGAAAAAGACAAAATTTCATAAAAATTGAAACGAGATTCGAAAACTAAGGACAACAACTCGTAACACATAGAACTGACTTGACAAAGAAAAAATTTGATAAAAATTGGAACGAGATTCGAAAACTAAGGACAACAACTTGTACACATGGAACTGACGGCTCGGGACGACCCTCCTCTATGACCTTATCCAACAATTAGTGATCACCTAAACAGGAAAAGTAATATCTAGTGCAACTAAATAAGTAACCTACTTGTAGGCGGTAATCGAATCCTTGATCGAGTGAGTTGCCACGGGTTTTTCTCTAAGTTATAGAAAGTTCAGGTGTAGATTATATGTAACGACCCTAGTTTTCTAGGGACCTAAAGTCACTAGAATATGCATGATGTAACTGCTTTATGCGAAAATATTTTTTACATTATGTTTTTGTCTTGAAGCTACCCCTAAAAAGAATACGATATTATTATTAAGAATGCTAGATTAAGACTATGTAACAATGTTAGGAATCACGAACCTACATAATTATATGACATTTTCCACTTTGGTTAGAGGGTTAAATTTGTCCACATACTAAAAAAATGGGATGACCTTAACATTAACAATCATACGCTCTAACCAACTAAACTATTCCAACAACTTATGAATATTAGCCTTGATATTGTCTACTTTGACTCATTCCATATCGTCGTCAACCTAACAGTTTTAAAATACGTCTAATAGTAAGAGATTTTCACATGCTTATAAGAAATATTTCATCCCCTCCCCAACCGAGGTGGGCACCCCCTTGTGTTCCCAACAACCTCGTTGGCACACCACCCGATGACTAGCTCTTATACAATTTGTTACAAACCAAGCCCACCTCTTTCCGATATTGTCTACTTTTGCTAGTTACGTATCATCATCAGACTCACAATTTTAAAATATGTCTACTAGAAGAGATATCCACAACCTTATAGGAAATGTTAGGTTCTCCTTTCCAATTGCTAGCAAATATTGTTTGTTTTGGCCTATTATGTATCGTCGTAAGTTTAAAAGTTTTAAAACGCGTCTTTTAGGGAGAGGTTTTCACACTCCAACCAATATTAGGTCTCAAAATAAATAGTTAGGATGGTTGAGTGGTCGAAGGTGTTAGGAGTCAAGTTTTGATCCTTGTGAGAGTGCGTGGGTTGAAATCCCACTTTAGACAACTTAGAAAGGCTTTCTTTTATAAAGTGCTATCTTTTATTAAATTGATTCAACAATTCTATTCAAAAGATGTTTTCCACTACCTTAACGAATGAATTCATTCATATTAGCAGAACCTCTGACCTTGTTGTTAAAGCCCACTTCATTCATATTAGCAGAACCTCTGACCTTGTTGTTAAAGCCCACACGCTCTAACCAATTGAGCTATTCTAGCTAATCATTTGTAAGCCCAAACCTTGTTGTTAATGCCCACACGCTCTAACCAATTGAGCTATTATAGCTAATCATTTATAATAGCTCAAGCCCATCATCAGTAAATATATTAAGCTTTGGCTCTTTACGTATTACTGTCAACTTCAAGGTTTTAAAACGCCTCTATTAGGGAGTGGTTTCGACATCCTTATGAGGGATGTTTCTTCCCCTCTCCAACCTATGTTCAATCTCACAATCCATCCACTAACAAATATTGTCCGATTTTGTCCATTACGTATCACCATCAACCAAACAATTCTAAAACGAGTCTACTAGGGAGAGGTTTCCACATCCTTATAAGGAATGTTTCGTTCCCTTTTCCAACTGCTAAAAAATATTGTCCATTTTTTCCCGTATATCACCGTCAGAATCTTTTTAAATCACGCCTACTGGAGAGATGTTTAAAGACTTAAAAGTTATACTTCATTCCCCTCTCCAACGAATGCAGGATTAAAGGGTGTGCGTTCAAATCCCACTTCTGACAACTCAAATAAAGGTAAAATAAAAATACAATCTTATCATTATTGAAATCAATTGAACTCGCTAGAGATTTAAAATGGCCACGACGTGATTTTCCAAGCTTCTACAAAAGTTAGTATTGTTCAAGTTTACCCTTACGCCTGAATCTCAAGGACACTTTGATTTTCTGTATTACCTGAGTGCATAGCAAATGATGAGTTGTGAGCCTCTGTCAATATCTCGTTCCTTAATTTCCCCACTGATGGAATACATGGTGAGCCTCTGTCAATATCTCGTTCCTTAATTCCCCCACTGCTAGAATACATAGGCTCCTTAATTCCTCAAATACTGGAATACACTGGCGTCCTTGACATAAACATCCATCATCTTAGGATTTAGAGAAACTGTCCACTAGGCCCTCTGTTAACTGACTCATAATTACCTATATTAAAAAAAATCAGCTCCAGAACGGTAAAAAACGTGAAGGTTGGTGTAAAAAATGTCAAATCGAGCCAAATATGTCATTTTTTAGCCTAGAATTCAGAGAAGCTGAGCTGAAGGGGCCGGTGTATGCAGTAGTGACCCTGTCGTTGAGGGACATTGACACATAAGCAGGTCGTGAAGTGGGTCGAGGCACGGGTCTTGAATGTTCATGCCCCTCTGCCATAATTGTAACATTTGTCGGAGTTACCATCGTTCACATAGTGATCATATTTGTGACATTTGTAGCACTGAATGTTGGAGTAAATTGATCGGCCCCCTCTTCCTCGACTGCGTCCTCTTCCACGCCAATTTTCTTGGCTCCACTATCCCTTCTTCTTATAGTATCCTTCATGACTGTTGCCTTGACCACCATGACCATTTTTACTACTTTCATTGCCACAACCTCTACCTTCAAAATTTTGAGAGTAGAGTACCTTTTCATCTTTGATTGACGCCTTGGTTTGGAGTTCTTGATCGAGTGTTTCCTCCTTCTTCTTACGTTGTTCGTGTGCCTCGAGAGAACCGGCTAGCTCGTCGACTGTGAACGTCGCTAGGTCATTTGACTCTTCTATCGCGCATACAACATTCTCAAAGTTGTTAGTTAATGACCTTAAAATCTTCTCCAAAACCCGCATGTTGGCTAATATTTCTCCATGCCGGTTGAGTTGGTTTACCACAGTATGTACATGCATGATGTAGTCAGATACAATTTCTGACTCCTTCATCTTCATGGTCTGCTCTCCAACTTGCCACGAAGAGTTTGGAGACACACTTGCTTGACTCGGTCGATTACTTTGAACACTTTTCCTAAAGTGTCCCACGCTTCTTTTGAAGTAGTTGTATTGGCAAGCTTCTCAAAGGCCGACTCGTCAACGGCTCGGAACAACATGTACAGTGCCCCCTTATCCTTTGATCGCACCTCTTTTAATGTCTTGTTTCGTGTCGCTGTATAACCCATGGTATCTTTTGGTTCTTTTAACCCTTCTTCGACCACCTCCCATGCATCTTGAGAACCGAGAAGAGCTTTCATATGAATGCTCCAATTCTCATATTTTGTCTTCGTTAGTCGTGGTAGCAGGGTTTGACCCGTCACATTCGTCATTGGCTTGATACCAATTTGTTAAAGAAAACTCACAAATTTGTGAAATAAATCTCACACAGACTAACGATAGAAGAAGACAAAGAACACTTTATTTCTATCTCTTTTTCTTTTTTTTTTTTTAATTTTTTTTTCTCTACTCTGCTTTACTGTTTTACCCCAGAAATAACAAATGTATTTACAAGGTCTCCTAAAACTAAATATAGACATCAGAATGCGACTGTATTTACTATACGAATGTATTTATAAGGTCTTCTAAAACTAAATATAGACATCAGACTCCCGCCACTACTAATGTATTTATAAGGTCTTCTAAAACTAAATATAGACATCAACATTTTCGTAACCTAGACATTAGAATGCCGCCCCTACAAAATGTATTTATAAGGTCTTCTAAAACTAAATATAGATATCAGAATGCAACTGTTTCCTGACCCAGGCATTCTGATATAGACATTAGTGTTTCCTAACCTAGACATCAGAATGCGCCACTACAAATTATTTAGAAGGTCTTCTAAAACTAAATATAGACATCAGAATGCCACTATTTACGTCACTGTTCCTAGACATCAGAATGCCACTGTTTCCTAACCCATAAAACGTCATTGTTCCTAGACATCAGAATGCCACGATTTCCTAACCCATAAAACCATCAGAATGCCACTATTTACGTCATTGTTCCTAGACATTAGAATGCCACTGTTTCCTAACCCATAAAACGTCACTGTTCCTAGACATCAGAATGCCACTTTTTCCTAACCCATAAAACATCACTATTCCTAGACATCAAAATGTCACTGTTTCCTAACCCATAAAACGTCACTATTCCTAGACATCAGAATGCCACTCTTTCCTAACTCATAAAACGTCACAGTTCCTAGACATCAGAATGCCACTTTTTCCTAACCCATAAAACGTCACTGTTCCTAGACATCAGAATGCCACTGTTTCCTAACCCATAAAACGTCACTGTTCCTAGACATCAGAATGCCACTGTTTCCTAACCCATAAAACGTCACTGTTCCTAGACATCAGAATGCCACTGTTTCCTAACCCATAAAACGTCACTGTTCCTACACATCAGAATGCCACTCTTTCCTAACCCATAAAACGTCACTGTTCCTACACATCAGAATGCCACTCTTTCCTAACCCATAAAACGTCACTGTTCCTAGACATCATAATGCAACTGTTTCCTAGCCCATAAAACGTCACAGTTCCTAGACATCAGAATGCCACTCTTTCCTAACCCATAAAACGTCACTGTTCCTAGACATCATTATGCAACTGTTTCCTAACCCATAAAACGTCACTGTTCGTAGACATCAGAATGCCACTCTTTCCTAACCCATAAAACATCACAGTTCCTAGACATCAGAATGCAACTGTTTCCTAACCCATAAAACGTCACAGTTCCTAGACATCAGAATGCCACTTTTTCCTAACCGATAAAACGTCACTGTTCCTAGACATCAGAATGCCACTCTTTCCTAACCGATAAAACGTCACTGTTCCTAGACATCAGAATGCCACTCTTTCCTAACCCTTAAAACGTTACTGTTCCTAGACATCAGAATGTCACTGTTTCCTAACCCTTAAAACGTTACTGTTCCTAGACATCAGAATGTCACTGTTTCCTAACCCATAAAACGTCACTGTTCCTAAACATCAGAATGGCACTGTTTCCTAACCCATAAAACGTCATAGTTCCTACACATCAGAATGCCACTCTTTTCTAACCCATAAAACGTCACTGTTCCTAGACATCAGAATGCAACTGTTTCCTAACCCATAAAACGTCACTGTTCCTAGACATCAGAATGCAACTGTTTCCTAACCCATAAAACGTCACTGTTCCTAGACATCAGAATGCAACTGTTTCCTAACCCATAAAACGTCACTGTTCCTAGACATCAGAATGCAACTGTTTCCTAACCCATAAAACTTCACAGCTTGTATTATTTTCTCGTATGTTTTTCCTTGGCGACATTGTCTTCTTTTTATAAAAATAGAGTAAACATAAATAATTTGATTTTTTTTTTTACTTCGGTAATGTTACCTAGAATATTCAAATAAACTTTTAAAAAATATGGATGGGAAAAACTTATTAAATAAGTATCTTTTTAACGTTAAATTTGTTTCAAAATAACCTTTATGTGAAATCTATTATAGTAGGATAGGAATGAGTGAAGAAGAATGGTTGAATAATTGTACAAATGATCTAATAATTTAATTAATTTTATTGCGTTGAAACCCTATCAAATATAGAACTAAAAACAAAGACAATATTATTCGTTTTAAAGTTCATATATTAATGACACACAAATCTTTACAAATTTGTGGTCCCATAGTCTAGTGGTTAGGACATTGGACTTTGAATCCAATAACTTGAGTTCAAATTTCGGTGGGACTTTTTTTTTTTTAAAGATGTTTGTGCACAAATAGTAAGAGGAAGCTTTGAGGTTGTACGAGGCAAAGTGGTCAATGATTGGATACTTCGGTGGGACCTTTTTTTTTTAAAGATGTTTATGCACAAATAGTAAGAGGAAGCTTTGAGGTTGTACGAGGCAAAGTGGTCAATGATTGGATACTTTAGCAAGATTTGGAGTCTGTGTGACTTAAAAGATAAAGTAATACATATAGACTAATCAAGTCATGATCTAGTTAAAGGAAGAAACTAAATCACCTGTAAGAAATTAGGAAGGTTTGAATTCATGTTGAATGTTTCTAGTTAAAGGAAGAAACTAAATCACCTGTAAGAAATTAGGAAGGTTTGAATTCATGTTGAATGTTGTATCTAAGTTATTCCAACATTAATACCAACACGAGATCTGAGTTAGAATGATGTTGTTGGGCTCACTAATTTCCCATAGCTTAAGTAATTTTTATGAATCAGATATTGAACAAGGTTTCTAGACTTGTTTTATAATAGTGTTCATATCGATTAGGAGGCTAATCAGAGACAAAAAAGATAACAAGATGAGCCCTTAAGCCAACTTGATACCTCTATTCAAAGAGGGTGGATTGTGAGATCCCACAACAGTTGAAGAGGGAAACATTGTTTATAAGGGTGTGAAAATTTCTCTATCCGTTTTAAAAGTGTAAGGTAATCTCGAGAATCAAAAGAAGATAATACCTGCATGGGCCAATTTCATTAATTCTCAATAATGATATATTTAATGATACTAGAAGATAATCACTTATAGTTTTAAGTTTATTAGGCATAAAATTATGTAAGCGAAACTCGATTGACTGAATGAGGAGCTACCGATCTACAATGTGCATAAAGCCTATGGCCTATTAGCTTAGTTGGTTAGAACGTCATGCTAATAATGTGAAGGTCATTGGTTTGACACTTGCATGGGCCAATTCATTTCTTCTTAATAATATCTTTTCATGATACGGGGTTACAACATTACGAACTTTAAAGATAATGACTTAAAGTTTTAAGTTTATTATGCATAAAATTATGTAACCTAAACTCGATTGACTAAATTAGGAACTATTGATCTACAATGTGCATAAAACCTATGGTCTATTACCTTAGTTGGTTAGAGCATCGTGCTAATAACGCGAAGGTAGTAGGTTCGACACCTGCATGGGCCAATTTCATTTTTAATAATATCTTTCTGCATGGGCCAATTTCATTTTTAATAATATCTTTCTGCATGGGCCAATTTCATTAATTTTTACTAATATCTTTCTGCATGGGCCAATTTCATTAATTTTTAATAATATCTTTTCATGATACGAGTTAAAACACTGTGAACTTTTTTTAAAAGTTTATTATGCATAAAGTTATGTAAACGAAACTCGATTGACTTATTTAGGAGCCAACGATCTATAATGTGCATAAAACCTATGCCCTATTAGCTCAGTTGGTTAATTGTTGTGTTAATAATGTGAAGGTTGTAGGTTTGACACTCACATAGGCCAAATTTCATTAATTCATAATAATATCTTTTCATGATATGGGGTTACAACACTACGAACTTTAAAGATAATGACTTGAAGTCTTAATTTTATTATGCATAAAATTATGTAACCTAAACTCGATTGACTAAATTAGGAGCTATTGATCTACAATGTGCATAAAACCTATGGCCTATTAGCTCAGTTGGTTAGAGCGTCGTGCTAATAACGCGAAGGTCGCAGGTTCGACACCTGCATGGGCCAATTTCATTAATTTTTAATGATATCTTTTCATTATACGAGTTAAAAAGACGGATCTGAGCTGATATTTTCTCCTACGAACGATGACATTGGTGGATTTCTGAGAGTCCTTTCAGAACAAGACGGATCTGAGCCGTTCCATATGTTCTTCTATGAAGGATGATATTTGTAGATGTCTGAGAGTCATTCAGGATCTGAAGGATCTGAGCCGTTCGATATGAAGGAGGTAAATGAATTGACTTTGAAGGCAAAATTCATCAATGCAAAGGTCAGTAGAGAAAATTTTCCGGCAAGCCATATGTCGACTTGCGGGAGGGAAAGCGCGTCAGACAGCCTAAGGGACACGTATTGACGATTAGGTGGAATAATGCGTCAGGCACATTGTAAAGTGACGCGTCTCCACTCGATATGCGACACGCAGTAGCTCTTCCGACCCACGCCCACGTCTAACCTAGTTTGACTCGAAGGATGTTTGACCCGATCCGCATGGTGCCACGCTTCAATGTAAAGAATTTCACTTCCTAGCGCGCACCTCCGGTTTTGAACCCACGACTCATCAGCAACTGACCTCTCTTTCTTCACAACTTCTTCAATTCTCTTCACAAGCTCATAAATTACCTTCCCATTCTCTTCCTTCTCCTATTTCAGACAGAAAGAACTCTCACTCAGCTCCACCACTTCCTCCTCTAACCTTTCAATCTCCATTTCTAAAAGCTTTCTTTTCTTTTCCAATCTCTACTTTGTCCTTCAAAAGGCGCTCGTTTAGCGATTTCAACTTCTGCAACTGAGACTTCTCCACAGATTTATCCACAGCAGACTTTGGTTGTTGCTCTAAATCTCTATCCTCCTTCTGATGATCTGGAAGTTTCATTGGCTCGTTCGCCGATCGCGTGTTCAATCCAGATTCCTTCTTC
>NW_019268562.1:1599341-1604169 GCF_002738365.1 Cucurbita moschata
ATCTGGAAGTTTCATTGGCTCGTTCGCCGATCGCGTGTTCAATCCAGATTCCTTCTTCGATTTTCTCGTCTCCGATATCGCGATTTTGTCAAATCCGCTACGTATCCCCTCATTTCCAACGGCTTCCACCACCTCACAACTACCGCCATCATATTTTGCTCCATCGTGTTCTGTCGCTTTCAGATCTTCATTTTGAGCCATAAGAGAAGACCTTCGTTTGTTGCGTCATCCAAGGCTCTGTTGATTGTTTCTTCCACCTTTTTATCAGCTCGACAATCTTTTGCAAATTGCCCCTCTGCCACAATTGTAACATTTGTCGGAGTTACAATCGTTCGCATAATGACCATATTTGTGACATTTGTAGCACTGAATGTTTGAGTAAATTGATCGACCGCCTCTTCCTCGACTGCGTCCTCTTC
Source organism: Cucurbita moschata (assembly GCF_002738365.1). Classification (NCBI taxonomy): domain Eukaryota; kingdom Viridiplantae; phylum Streptophyta; class Magnoliopsida; order Cucurbitales; family Cucurbitaceae; genus Cucurbita; species Cucurbita moschata. The sequence continues at coordinate 1,599,761 of NW_019268562.1, forward strand.
CACGCCAATTTGCTTGGCTCAACTGTCCCTTCTTCTTATAGTATCCTTCATGACTGTTACCTTGACCACCATGACCATTTTTACTACTTTCACGGCCAACACCTATACCTTCAAAATTTTGAGAGTAGAGTACCTTTTCATCTTTGATTGACGCCTTGGTTTGAAGTGCTTGATTGAGTGTTTCCTCCTTCTTCTTCTTACGTTGCTCGTGTGCCTTGAGAGAACCAGCTAGCTCATCGACTATGAACGTCGCTAGGTTCTTTAACTCTTCTATCGCGCATACAACATTCTCAAAGTTATTGGTTAATGACCTTAAAATCTATTCCAAAACCTGCGTCTCGGCTAACATTTCTTCATTTCGGTTGAGTTGGTTTACCACAGTTTGTACATGCGTGATGTAGTCAAATATACCTTCTGACTCCTTCATCTTCATGCTCTCCTACTTGCCACGAAGAGTTTGGAGACGCACTTGCTTGACTCGGTCAATTCCTTTGAACACTTTTCCTAAAGTGTCCCACACTTCTTTTAAAGTAGTTGCACTGGCAAGCTTCTCAAAGCCCGACTCGTCAACGACTCAGAACAACATGTATAGTGCCCCCTTATCCTTTGATCGCACCACTTTTAACGCCTTGTTTCGTGTCGCTGTATAACCCGTGGTATCTTTTGGTTCTTCTAACCCTTCTTCGACTACCTCCCATGCATCTTGAGAACCGAGAAAAGCTTTCATATGAATGCTCCAATTCTCGTAGTTTGTCTTCGTTGGTCGCAGTAGCGGCATTTGACCCGTCACATTCGTCATTGACTTGATACAAATTTATTAAAGAAAACTCATAAATTTGTGAAATAAATATCACACACACTAACTATAGAAGAAGACAAAAAACACTCTGTTTATTTTAAAAAAACAATCCTTTATTGCTTCTCTGTTTCTTTTATTTTTTTTCTCTTCTCTGCTTTACCGTTTTACCATGGTAATAACAAATGTATTTATAAGGTCTGCTAAAACTATCAAGATGCCACTGTTTCCTAACCCATAAAAAGTCATTGTTCTTCTAACATTCTTGGCCTTTCATCTCCAACACTCTTGGCCTTTTCCTCTAAGACTGACTCTTGGATTTAAAACCCACTAAAATTCTCCATGGGGAATCCGATCCCTGCCGCTTCCTTGCGTTGAATCCCTTACCTTGATCCCCACACAAATAAATAGAGAGTTTCGTGGAAAAAGGGAATGAAATAAATGGTGGGGATGATGACAGGGAATGGACATCGCTACATGTGGCCCCTGCACATGTCGTGTTTTATGATTGTATGACATATACTATGTTATGTATATGCTATGATATACGATATGTTACATACAAGTTACGCTATGATATCATATACACTATTCTAGGACTAAGAGAAATTAGAAAATCATGTATTGTTAATTATTAAAAATATGAAATGAATCAAGTATTTATATCTCATAGGAACACTATGCTAGGAATAGATTGGTGGTATGACTAGCGCCATGAATATATGTCATTCTTTAATGTTATGGGACCTCATGCATTTTGTATACAACGTTCCTTGAGATACTTCTATTTTATGTTTAGTACACCCTATGCCTATGTATTGTTAATCATGAACAATATGACAAGAATCAAGTATGTATGTCTCATAGGAACGTTATGTCGTGTTTTAATGTTAGGGATGTCATGTATTTTATATGCCAGGTGCATCGGGATACTTCCCTATTATGATTTGTACAGACATACCTTACAATATTTATGTTCCTTATGATATTATGCGGGTCTTTTCCCTTTATGGTATTTGGTAGTGTGAGCGTTCACAAGCTCGACGAGGCAGACCCACAGAGTACTCTTATACCAACCACCTGGTGGTCAATGTGCATATTCATGGGTCGTGTGTAGGGAAGTACAACATATTTAACTTTGCTCGGATGGAAAAGAAAAGCCCAAGCCCATGCCACAATGTATTTATGAAAGGATAGGTCCCACTATATTACACGTAATTCATATTCTGATCCTAACAGTGGGATTACTTATTGAGTATTTATTAAAGTACTCAAACCACATGCTACTCTTATGTTAAAATAAAGGTAAGATACCCATTTACGGATGACAACATTGCGTTGAAGGCCAAGGAACCAAATTTAGGGCAATTGCATTCATGTTATATTTAATGATCCTTAGGTTTGATCAGGGCCTTGCTTTATTTTTATTTAAACTAATGTTATCTATTTTCCACTATGTTGTTCATAAGCGTTTAGGCAATAGTCTGGAACAAGAATCGAGCTCCCAATAGTAGGCAATAAGCATTTAGATTTTGGGTCTCCTACCCTCAAGTTTCTTTCAAATTCAAGAGCAATTCTACACCATTTCGATTCAAACTTGTTCTTACAATGCTGAAAGTGCCTAGAAATCATTCACCCAATCCAATTCGTCATTGAAGCGCTTCAAGGAAAACTCAAAATTTAAATCCGAGGATACACGAGAATACATCAAGCAAGGACGATCCCAATTGTACCTTGAAGGAATGTTTCCATAGAAGACAACCAAGGGAAATAACCTCAAGAACAAGCCCAATTGAAGAAAATCCGTTTTGGGCACAAATTAGGGGTAAGTTTCAAAATCCTATCTACGGTCTTTTTTCCTTCAAATTAAGGATTCCTTCAGCTTCAGAGCAATAAGTTACTTGTACTCCATTTTTACCAACTATGAAGCCAAGAAAGTTAACTTTTTCCATGCAAAAACTACCCTTATTAAAATTAGCATAAAGTTTCTCTTTCCTAGGCATAATCAAAACTTTCCTAATATTCTTCACATGCTCATACAAAGTCTTTGAATAAATTAAAATATCATCAAAATGTATAACAACATGCTTTCCTAAATATTCTCTCAAAACGTGATTCATTAAGCGCATAAATGTACTAGGAGCATTAGTCAACCCAGAAGGCATAACAAGTCATTCATACAATCCAACCTTAGTCTTGAAAGCTCTTTTCCATTCATCTTCTATATGCCCTCTCAATTCTTTTTTGTGCTAAAATTTCTCTACCCCTTCTTCTCACTCTTCCTCTCCCACCCCTAGGACTATGTCCCGTTAAAAGAGTGACATTAGCATCTTCTTCATTTTCAACTTCTTTATTCGAGAGTACTTCTCTCCCTTGAAGATTACCAAAGGCTATTTCAATTCACTCCATCCTGTTTGTCGATGTACTAATAACTTGATTTAAATGAGTAATAGTTCTGACTTATGTTTATTACACACAAAGGTCGGCTATTTGAGAAAGTGACTAAATTATGATCAAGGTAGGCTAATACATGGTAAAACAAGTCTTATAATAGCAAGCTATTCAATAAAATCAAGATAAGTTAATTATGAAATAACAGCAAAATAAAAACAAAGAAATAAGAGCTCAAATATATTTTTGGATTGAATTGCAGATCGAAGGAAAAAGAATTTCAAAGAGAATGGTGGTGTAGATTTGAGAACAACTAACTTTCCGTCTTATAAAATACTGGAAAATTTAGAAGCTATCTTCAAGTCTAAATGATGAGGAAAAAAAAAATATCAAACACAAATATTCCAGATTTAGATGAAATAAGAAGAAGGTGAATAGCAGATTATTTGATCTTGAAATAAAAATATAAATGGTAAGGACTATTTATAATGAACAAATATGATAAGGATTTCTTTTTTTGTTTTTTTTTTTCAACGTCTAAATATGATCTTCAAAAAGAAATTAAAAACAAGGTCGAAAGATGATAAAAAGGATGGAAATGGCAGCAAGAAATAAATGGACAGATTTGAAGAAAAGAAAAACATAAACAAATAAACAAGAGATAAAATCAATTCTAGAATAGGCCACATAGATGCAAATTAGGCTCTGATACCAAATTGATTAGGCAACCCTAATCCTCAACCCAACCATCCAAGTTTAGTTGAAGCAAAAACCCTTAATGAAAGAAATTAACTAATTTGTCCAAGCTTTTGTTTTTGTATTTTTTTGTATTTTTTGTATTTTGTTTTTCTTTCATAAGTTTTGGTCTTCTTGTTAGATATTCGCCCACTATTCTCAAGTGGCAAGTCACCTGATCTTTGAGGAGTCATATATGTCGTATAGTCATATATTGCATATTAGCCAACTCACCTTGATATGAACGAAGAGACATCAATCATAACATATGCTTCAATGAAGATGTGAAGAAAATATTGTTGAAATCATCAAAAGATATTTCAATTCATGCAACATTGAAGAAGAATAAAGTTTCATATAATAAATTTTGGGTGGATTACAATTTAGAGTTATTGTATTTCATTAATGTATTTTAAGACTATTTAGTTACTTTAGGTTACAATTACATAATGGCTAATTATGGCCATAAAGTGTGAATGTTACAACT
>NW_019268562.1:1604439-1623406 GCF_002738365.1 Cucurbita moschata
GGCCTAAAATTCCTTGAGCATATACTCGTGAAAGAGTGTTGTGAGGTCCTACGTATTTCCATAACTTATTTTTTTGCAGCAAAGTTACACAAATAGATTTGAGGACGAATCCTCTTGAAGAAGTGGAGAATGATATGAACGAAGAGACATCAATCATAACATATGCTTCAATGAAGATGTGAAGAAAATATTGTTGAAATCATCAAAAGATATTTCAATTCATGCAACATTGAAGAAGAATAAAGTTTCGTATGATAAATTTTGGGTGGATTACAATTTAGAGTTATTGTATTTCATTAATGTATTTTAAGACTATTTAGTTACTTTAGGTTACAATTACATAATGGCTAATTATGGCCATAAAGTGTGAATGTTACAACTCTTGGAATGCCTTTAGTAGTTTCATTTTTGAGGCTATATAAAGCCTTGTATGTTGTATTTGTAATAAGACTAGGAAAATATAGTAAAGAAGCATTTGTGCTTTTCTTTAGCCAATGGCTAAGTTTCTTTGCATCTCTATGTAGTTTAGGTTGCATGTAGAATCATTCAAGCTCGACATGATCAATCTTGCTTGTGGAGTGATTCGAATCTCAAACAAGTGTTCTTGTCTTGAGATATTTGATCAACAAGAATCATTGAAGCTAGACATGATCGATCTTGCTTCTGGAGTGATTCGAATCTCAAACAAAATGTTCTTGTCTTGAGATATTCGATCAACAAGGTAATCCGAATCTTATTCCCCTTGTATTGATTCCTTATCTTATCATTTGGTATCAGAGCTTCAGGCTCAAGATCGGATATATGTTTCCTTTGCGTTTCTTCTCAATTTGATTTTTATTTATTTTTATCTTTTTAGTTTTTAATCGACCCAAAGTTCAAAATTCAATTTTTGCTCTATTTACAATTTTGAGAGGTGAGAATGAGAGCTTCATTTGTGTAAACGTGTGTAAAAAGAGTGGCCTAAAATTCCTTGAGCATATACTCGTGAAAGAGTGTTGTGAGGTCCTACGTATTTCCATAACTTATTTTTTTGCAGCAAAGTTACACAAATAGATTCGAGGACGAATCCTCTTGAAGAAGTGGAGAATGATATGAACGAAGAGACATCAATCATAACATATGCTTCAATGAAGATGTGAAGAAAATATTGTTGAAATCATCAAAAGATATTTCAATTCATGCAACATTGAAGAAGAATAAAGTTTCATATGATAAATTTTGGGTGGATTACAATTTAGAGTTATTGTATTTCATTAATGTATTTTAAGACTATTTAGTTACTTTAGGTTACAATTACATAATGGCTAATTATGGCCATAAAGTGTGAATGTTACAACTCTTGGAATGCCTTTAGTAGTTTCATTTTTGAGGCTATATAAAGCCTTGTATGTTGTATTTGTAATAAGACTAGGAAAATATAGTAAAGAAGCATTTGTGCTTTTCTTTAGCCAATGGCTAAGTTTCTTTGCAACTCTATGTAGTTTAGGTTGCATGTAGAATCATTCAAGCTCGACATGATCAATCTTGCTTGTGGAGTGATTCGAATCTCAAACAAGTGTTCTTGTCTTGAGATATTTGATCAACAAGAATCATTGAAGCTAGACATGATCGATCTTGCTTCTGGAGTGATTCGAATCTCAAACAAAATGTTCTTGTCTTGAGATATTCGATCAACAAGGTAATCCGAATCTTATTCCCCTTGTATTGATTCCTTATCTTATCACACCTATTGCAACTTTTATCATAGTAGGGAAAATGGTAAGAGCACAACTAAATTACCTGATTTCTGGTATGCTTAGAAGAGTTAAACTGCATGGCACCAATGGCTTAGAAGAGTTAAACTGCATGGCACCAATGGCTTAGAAGAGTTAAACTGCATGGCACCAATGGCCGAGAATAGCTTAGATAAGCTAAATAGGGCACAACGATAATAACTCAATTTTAAAAACTTCAAAGCACAACTATAATAACTCAATTTTCAAGGCTTCAAATCATTTAACTCAATTTTCAAGCCTTCAAATCATTTTTCATGGTACTGACAAAGAAAAAAATTGATAAAAATTGTTATGAGATTTGAAAATAAGGACAACTACTCGTAACACATAGAACTCACGTGACAAAGAAAAAAATTGATAATAATTTGAACGAGATTCGCAAACTAAGGACAACAACACGTAACACATAGAACTGACGGCTCGAGACGACTCTACTCTGTGACCTTAACTAACCATTAGTGATCCCCCCAAAAAGGAAAAGTAATATATAGTGCAACTAAATAAGTAACCTACTTGTAGGCGGTAATCGAATCCTTGATCGAGCAAGTTGCCACAGGTTTTTCTCTATGTTATAGAAAGTTCAGGTGTAGATTATATGTAACGACCCTAGTTTTCTAGGGACCTAGAGTCACTAGAATAGGCATGATGCAACTACTTTATGCGAAAATATTTTTTTCATTATGTTTTTGTATCTCGTAACACATAGAACTGACGGCTCGAGACGTCCCTACTCTGTGACCTTAACTAACCATTAGTGATCCCCCCAAAAAAGGAAAAGTAATATATAGTGCAACTAAATAAGTAACCTACTTGTAGGCGGTAATCGAATCCTTGGTCGAGCAAGTTGCCACAGGTTTTTCTCTATGTTATAGAAAGTTCAGGTGTAGATTATATGTAACGACCCTAGTTTTCTAGGGACCTAGAGTCACTAGAATAGGCATGATGCAACTACTTTATGCGAAAATATTTTTTTCATTATGTTTTTGTATCTCGTAACACATAGAACTGACGGCTCGAGACGTCCCTACTCTGTGACCTTAACTAACCATTAGTGATCCCCCCAAAAAAGGAAAAGTAATATATAGTGCAACTAAATAAGTAACCTACTTGTAGGCGGTAATCGAATCCTTGGTCGAGCAAGTTGCCATAGGTTTTTCTCTATGTTATAGAATGTTCAGGTGTAGATTATATGTAACGACCCTAGTTTTCTAGGGACCTAGAGTTACTAGAATATGCATGATGCAACTACTTTATGCGAAAATATTTTTTTTTATTATGTTTTTGTATGGAAGGTACCCCTAAAAGAACTCAACATTATTATTAAAGATGCTAAATTAAGACGAAGGTACCCCTAAAAAGAACTCAACATTATTATTAAGGATGCTAAATTAAGACTATGTAACAATGTTAGGAATAATGAACCTCCATAATTATATGACATGGTCCACTTTGGTTGATGAGTTAAATTTTTCCACATACTAAAATGGAATCATTCATTACCATTGCTTAAAAGAGAGCTTGAACCTCCCCAACCTTATCGTTAACAATCATATGCTCTAACCAACTGAACTATTCCAACAAATTGTGAGTATTAGCCTAGATATTGTCTACTTTGGCTAGTTACATATCGTCGTCAACCGCACGATTTTAAAATGTGTCTAATTGTGAGAGATTTCCACATGGTTATAAGAAATGTTTCATCCCCTCCCCAACCGATGTGGGATTTCACAATCCACCCCCTTGTGTTCCCAGTAATCTCGTTGGCACACCACCCGATGACTAGCTCTAATACAATTTGTTACAGACCAAGCTCATCTCTATCAGATATTGTCTACTTTGGCTAATTACGTATCACCATCAGCCTCACGATTTTAAAATATGTCTACTAGGATGAGGTATCCACAACCTTAAAGAAAATGCTTGGTTCCCCTCTCCAATTGCTAGCAGATATTGTTTTTTTTGTTTTCCTGTTACTTATCGTCGTATGTCTAAAAGTTTTAAAACGCGTCTATTAGGGAGAGCTTTCCATATCCTTATAAGGAATGCTTCATTCCACTCTTAAACTAATGTTAGATCTTAAAATAAATAGTTAGGATGGTTGAGTGGTCTAAGGCACTAGACTCAAGTTTTGGTCCTTGTGAGAGGGCGTGGGTTCAAATCCCAATTCTAATAAATTTTATATTAGCTATTAGGGAAAGTTTTCTTTTGTTCATTCTTGAATTCTTTGATACTTGTTCTTAATACACATTTCATAGTCCTTATCACAAGTGTTTAACTTAATAAATTGTACTTGGAGTAGGCACACAAAACACACACAAGTATTAGTATTTAGAGTGATTTTAGAAACCATTACCAACACTAAAAATCTTATGTAATCTTATATTCCCACTTTGTCAAATTGCTAGTTTAATCTCTCCACTTTTGATTTTTTATTAAACGATTAGTCTGTCAAATTGCTAGTTAAGAGTTTAAAGGCATACTTACTTGGTCTCGATAGGGAGTCCTCCTAAGCTAGGCCATAGAGAAACCTTGGGCTCTGATACCACTCTATAAGGATCAGGCTATCTTGATGGTTCTAAAAGACGGGTAAATTTTTCGTGAAATAAACAAAAGAATTTAAAATTTTATATTTACATAATATCCAAATAAAGTTTATACATAAGTATTTAAAACACAATCATACTAGTTAAAACACAAAATAAGGAACGGGCACAAAACATTTTACAACAAATGGGTTGAGGACAACGAGTGAGGTTTGTCTATGGCACTTGATCTCCTGACCTTGACCAACTCCTTATTACCTAAACAAATGGAGAATAAAGAATGAGACAATGACTCTGTAAGTAGCCTACTTGTAGGCTCTTAATCGTGTCTTTAATATTCTAGGGTACCACATTCTTTGTTGTTGTCTTGTTCTTGTTATTGTTATTGTTGTAAGTACTCAAGTTCTTCAATTCTTGTTCCTGAGTTGGGGTTCTTATCTTGATTATCCTGAGGACCTTGGTCTCTGGATTATGAAACATTGGTTATCCTTTAAGGGCCTTAGTACATGGTTCTTGGTTCTTGGTTCTTGTCCTTAGAACTTGGATCTTGATCCATGTTCTAGACCTTGATCTTTCTCTTGTTCCTGATACTTTCTTTGTTCTCGTTTTGTTCTTGTTCTGTTCTTGATTCGTTCTCCAAGACACTCCCCCTAGGATTTATGGCACTAGCTATGCACCTAACAATCCTGTGTCCAAGGCTTCATGCATTCCAAGCGATACAATCTTAACCTACGTTCATGAGTTCCAAGCGACGTAGTCTTAACCCGCATCTTAGGGCTTGCCCTTCGATACCGTATGCTAACCTATGCCCAAGGCTTAATGCATTCCAAGCGGCATAGTCTGAAAACCAACATCCAAGACTTCTTAAGTTCCAAGAGATGTAGTCTAATCCTACATCAAGGGCTTGCCCTATGATATAGTCTGAACACCTACACTCAAGGCTTCATGCGTTCCAAGCAGCGTAGTCGAAGTCATGAGCATGTTGTACCGTGGGAGGTCTTAGGAGTTGATTCTTTGCTAGTGTAACTTACTATCTTCTAGTTCCATCATGGCCCTAGACTACTCCCCATCATAAACCATGAAGGTCATGTGGTCGGTGCATACATGAACATGGCATCTTGCAAATCTTTTGGGTACTCGTAACATGGTGCAGGGCATCTCTTCTAAGTGAGAGAAATGAGGCCAATCATGATATTATAAAAAGGAAACATGGTGCAAGGCATCCCACCTAGAAGAAGAAATCTTGGGCCACAAAAAGCATCGCTTTGTGTGAGGTCATAGGTCACTTTGGACATGATTAGAGTTTCTGTGTCTCAGGACCTTGGTCCCTTATCCTTGAGTGGTACCTTGCATTCTTCTTACTTGGGTAGTTGTAAAGATTGTGTGGTATTGTTCTTGGTTCTCAATCTTGTAAGTTTCCAAGGTTCGTAATTCCTGGAGGCACAAGTTGTAACTTGCATTTGTAACCATATGAACCTATCTTAGCATAAGTTGTTCTAGAAGGTCGTAGATTCCTAGGGAGTTCTTTAGAGGGTTCTAGAAGAGTCTTGATTCTTGTGGTGTTTCCTTTAGGTCTTTCTTGAGTCCTAACTTGGTTTAGGTTCCAAACTTGCTCCAATCAACTTGAAACGTCAAACATATCTTCATGTCCTTCATAATAGACCTTATAAGAAGTACGAAACCATTTGGAGCACATACAGACCTTGGATTTTCATAAGTCGTCCTAGGGGCATTTTGGTCATTTTACCCATAATCCTTGGTTTTGCTACTTAACGTGTTCCAATAGTTTTCAAATTTTCTTAAGTCGTCCTTGTAGTTTATTTAGTGGGTTATTTTAACGTTACTTAAATCTTGAGCATTTTGATCAGTTTAGGGCCTAAACTCACAGTTCTTTTTGTTTTTCTTTCATATATCCTAAATTCATACTTATGTTAGGGTTCATATGGAAAATCCAATGGAATTGTACAAGTATTTTTTAACAAAAGGTCCAAGGTCACTACTTACCTCGTCGTTGACATTTGGGATTTCCGTTCTTGAGCTTCCTGTATCTGAATTATCTCGATTTTCCTTCCACAGACTCCTTATTTTGTCTAGTTTCTGGAACCATAAAGATTTTCATGAGAAACGGCCAAGAAGGAGGTTAAAATTGACAAAACCGAGGGAAGGTCAACATATACCTATCTTTGACTTTTAGTGGTCAAAGTTTGACTTTTGACTTTGGACTTCATATTCTTCATTGTTAGCTAGAAAAATCTCAATTTTTTCTTATCATACCCCTCTGGTTTTATCTTTTTACAGCTATATATAGACATCTAATGGATTTGATTGCTCCATGAAACCTTTAGATGAAGTTTCAAGCAAGAAGTAGAGACCAAGTTCATACCTTTTTGTGGTCTGTAGCACAAGTTATAATCTTCCAAAGTTCGTCGGAAAACATGTTTCTCGCCAGAGTATATCTAGAAACCTTTTGTTGGGCAGTTGATTATAAGACTTTTCAGTGCCTGATTCCTTCAAAAAAAACTTGTTGTAAATCTCATATGAAATATGTAGGAGTTGGTAGAAAGGAAAATTATTAACCATAGCCCTCGAATTTGGAAGAAATTCGAGAAAGAAAAACCCATAATCTAAGAGCTTCAAACTCGAGTTTTAGGAATTCTCATTACTCGATTTTTGTCCTAAAACTTTGCCCCAACTTCAGACTTTAGGGGAAGCTTCCACCGACATTGATGAGAAGAGTCAAGTCAGTTTTATCATGATGTCTCTTCCGGAGAGCTTCTTCCAGTTCCGCACATATGTGGTAATGAACAAAATAGAATATAACTTGACTGCTCTTCTCAATGAGCTACAGACTTATCAGTCACTCTTAACGAACAAGGGACAAACAGGAGAAGCAAATGTTGCTATCTCTAAGAAAGATCGTCCTCCAAAAATAAGTCTGAATCTTCAACTTCTAAAAGTGTTTTGATGAAGAAGAAGGGTAAAGGGAAAAATAAGATTCCTACTAACCGCAAGAACAAGGTTCAAAAAGCAGATAACAGAAAATGTTTCCATTGCAACGAAAACGGGCATTGGAAGAGAAACTGCCCAAAGTATCTTGCAGAGAAGAAAGCCGAAAAGACACAACAAGGTAAATATCATTTACTCATTGTAGAAATATGTTTAGTAGAGTATGACAACTCAACTTGGATACTAGATTCAGGGGCGACTAATCATATTTGTTCTTTTTACCAGGAAACTAGCTCCTGGAAAATGCTTGCGGATGGCGAGATAACACTCAGGGTTGGAACAGGAGAGGTTGTCTCAGCAACATCAGTAGGAAATTTAAAGTTTCTTTTTGGAGATAGATTCGTTATATTAGATAATGTACTTTTTGTTCCTGAAATGAAAAGAAATCTAATATCTATCTATTGTTTATTAGAACAATTGTATTAAGTATCTTTTGAAATCAATGAAGTGTTCATTTGCAAAAGAGGTATTCATATTTGTTCTGCAAAACTAGAAAACAACTTATATATATGAAAACCGAGCGAAACAAAAGCTATTTTAAATACCGAGATGTTTAAAACAGCTGAAACTCAAAATAAACGACAAAAGATTTCTCCTAATACCTATCTTTGGCACTTAAGACTAGGCCACATTAATCTTAATAGGATTGAGAGATTGGTTAAAAGAGAACTTCTAAATGAGTTAGAAGACAACTCTTTACCTCCATGTGAGTCTTGTCTTGAGGGTAAAATGACTAAACGATCATTTTCCGAAAAAGGTTATAGAGCCAAAGAAACCTTAGAACTCGTGCATACAGATCTCTGTGGTCCAATGAATGTCAAAGCATGAGGAGGGTATGAATATTTCATCAGTTTTATTGATGATTATTCAAGGTATGACTATCTTTACCTAATGCATCACAAGTTCGAAGCTCTTGAAAAATTCAGAGAGTATAAGACTGAGGTTGAGAATCTATTAGGTAAAACTATTAAAACACTTCGATCAGATCGAGGAGGAGAGTACACGGACTTAAGATTTTAGGACTATATGATAGAACATGGAATAAGGTCTCAACTCTCAGCCCCTGGTATGCCTCAACAAAATGGTGTATCAGAAAGGAGAAATAGAACTCTATTAGACATGGTTCGGTCTATGATGAGTTTCGCTCAATTACCCGATCCATTTTGGGGATATGCAGTGGAGACTGCTACATACATTTTGAGCATGGTTCCTACTAAAGAGTGTTTCAGAAACACCTTATGAGTTATGGAAAGGGCGTAAAGGTAGTTTACGTCACTTCAGAATTTGGGGATGTCCAGCACATGTGTTGTGCAATCCCAAGAAATTAGAACGTCGTTCAAAATTATGTCTATTCGTAGGATACCCCAAAGAGACGAAAGGTGGTTTGTTTTATGACCCTCAAGAAAATAGAGTGTTTGTATCAACAAACGCTACATTCTTAGAGGAAGACCATGTAAGAAATCATCAACCTCGTAGCAAACTAGTATTAAGTGAGATTTCTAAAGAAACTACTGATAAAACAACAAGAGTTGTTGATCAAGCTGGTCCTTCAACCAGAGTTGTTGATGGAGCTGACAATTCTAGTCAATCACATCCTTCTCAAGAGTTGAGAATGCCTCGACGTAGTGGGAGGGTTATAACTCAACCCGATCGTTACTTGGGTTTGGCAAAAACTCAAGTCATCATACCTGATGATGGCGTTGAGGATCCATTGACCTATAAACAGGCAATGAATGATGAAGATAGAGATCAGTGGATTAAAGCCATGAATCTTGAAATGGAGTCAATGTACTTCAATTCAGTCTGGGAAATTGTAGATCATCCAGAAGGGGTAAAACCTATTGGTTGCAAATGGATCTATAAGAGGAAACGAGACCAAACTGGTAAGGTACAGACCTTTAAAGCTCAACTAGTAGCAAAGGGTTATACCCAAAGAGAGGGGGTGGACTATGAAGAAACCTTCTCTCCGGTTGTATGCTTAAATAGATTAGAATACTCTTGTCTATTGCCATATTTTACGATTATTAAATTTTACAAATGGATGTTAAGACAGCTTTTCTAAACGGCAATCTTGAAAAGAGTATCTATATGGCTCAACCAGAGGGGTTCATTGAACAAGATCACGAGCAAAGGGTTTGCAAGCTTAAAAGATTCATTTATGGGTTGAAGCAAGCATCTCGATCCTGGAATATAAAGTTTGATACTGCGATCAAATCTTATGGCTTTAAATAGAATGTTGACGAACCTTATGTTTATAAAAGGATAGTCAACTCTACAATAGCTTTCTTGGTATTGTACGTTGACGATATCCTACTCATTGGAAATGATGTGGGATTTCTTACTGACATTAAGCATTGGCTAGCGACACAATTCCAAATGAAAGATTTGGGAGAGATTCAGTTTGTTCTTGGAATCGCAAGAACAAAACACTAGCATTGTCTCAGGCATCGTACATCGACAAAATGTTGATTCGATATAAGATGCAGGACTCCAAGAAAGAATTATTGCCTTTCAGGCATGGAGTTCATTTGTCGAAGGAACAAAGTCCTAAGACACCTCAAGAAGTTGAGGATATGAGACATATTCCCTATGCATCAGCGGTCGGTAGTCTGATGTATGTCATGCTATATACCCGACCCGACATATGCTATGCTGTGGGGATTGTCAGCAGATATCAGTCTAATCTGGGACGTGCTCATTGGACTACCGTTAAGAATATCCTCAAGTATCTTAGGAGAACGAGGGACTATCTGCTAATGTACGGTGCTAAGGATCTGATCCTTATAGAGTACACTAACTCAGATTTTCAGACCGATGTAGATTCGAGGAAATCGACATCAGGATTTGTCTTCACTCTGATCGGAGGAGCAATAATATGGAGAAGCATAAAGCAAGGTTGCATTGCTGATTCCACCATGGAGGCTGAGTATGTTGCTGCTTGTGAAGCAGCGAAAAAATCTATATGGCTTAGAAAGTTCTTAACTTATTTGGAAGTCGTTCCAAATATGCATCTTCCCATCACTCTTTATTGTGATAACAGTGGAGCAGTTGCAAATTCAAAAGAACCAAGAAGCCATAAGCGAGGAAAACATATTGAGTACAAATATCATCTCATAAGGGAGATTGTGCAACGAGGAGATGTGATCGTCACACAGATAGCTTCAGAGCACAACATTGCTGATTCATTTTCAAAGCCCCTCACGGCTAAAGTGTTTGAAGGGCACCTAGTGAGTCTAGGACTACGAGAAAAGGCATGAGTTTGTGATACCCTAGTTCATTGGATTTCTCTCTGCTCAACGTTATAAAACCCCACTAACCGTTACTCATTAGTGTATAGAAATGACTTGCTTAAGACCCTTTTCCTTGCTTAATCCTCTTAATTTCTTTATTGGATCCTTTTGGTCTAACATGGGTGGCTTTGCTTCATTTTTGGGGTGTTGCAGCTTCTTACCTCGACCGACCACCAACAAACAAATAAAAAAGAAATGTAGAAATTTAAAATAAACAGACGACTGGATTCCTTGGGACGACACCCTCTGTGACCTCATAGTTCTCGAGCAGCGCTTCTTACCTTGACCAATAGTCAACAAACAATTAAAAACTAAATGTAGAAATTCAAAATAAGCAGACACGGCTGGATGCCTTGGGACGATCCCTGCTGTTCCCGCATAGTTCTCGAGCAATGCTTCTATACCACCTGTTCATCGACAGCTCGATTTACATGAGTTACCACTAACATAGATATTTTTCTTCGAAAATCGGTCATAAAACAAAAAATTTCATATATAACAAGTAAAACATGTGAATCAAGTATATTTTACAACATAAAATAATCAAAGTAAGTTTTCAACAACAAAAGCACATGTACTTAAAACAGACTCAGAAAAGGATTCCTTGTTGTCTCAAGCCTGCTGGTCTCGTCCTCGATTGGCCTGCAACTTTTTATTTGGCCAAAAAAGTTAAAAAAATCTTGATACTCAATAAATAGCCAACTTGTCATTTACGAGTTTATTACTTATCTTTCTAGTTGTTCTTAAGTTTTATTCTCCATTAATTCCTACTTTCTTTTAGGATCATTTGTAAGCTAGTAACATATTTCAAGTACCTCTCGATTAGGTTACTTCTATATGGTTATTTAGAATTTGAGGACACGTATGTAAGACTCACTTTCAATAAATTACAGTTCGTCTACTCATTTCTTTAGCAGCATGTAACATCATATATACCAAAGGTTAGGAATACTCATTGTTCCTAACTTAGCACACACCGTGTCGGTCAGGAACTCTGCGAAAATTAGTAGACTATAATACTAATATTCTAAATCTTATGATAATTTGTTTTGCGATAAATTGAAATGTAGTAAAGATGAGAATCAATATTTGGTTTACCATGGTTAGAAGAAATATCTCTCAGAAAGCACAAAATTTTATGGACAACGTCAACTAAATTGACAAGCATCGAAAGAAATTGATAGATTTTCCGACGCTTGCTTATTTTGTTAGCCAATGTATGCTACGTGACAAAATTTAGTGCATCTAGAGATATTTTTGCCCACCATAATTTACCTTTGAAGCCTCCAAAGCCCCCCATCTCCCTTATATTTGTTCTTCCTCATTTGCTTCCCTACTTCTTCATTGGCACCCTATTTCTTCCATTTTGCGTGTTTTTCTCGGGGTGAATGTGTTAGGTTATGGAGTCTGCTCTCTTATTTATAGCTTGGTCAACGGCTATATCCGGTAAAGCTATATTTGGTAAAGCTATATATAGTAAATAGCTATATATAGTAGATGATTAAATCTGTTAAAGCTATATATAGTAAACTAAACTATATATATATCCAGTTCGGTAAAGCTTTGAAAATATAACTTTCTATTCTCTGTATTCTCTCTTGTTGTACATACTTGAAGTCATCAATACAAATTCCTTTAGCCAGAGTTCTCCTTGCATTTTTCTCTCTCCTGTTTTTTGTGTTCATCTAGATCAAGTGTGTGCGTTGTCGTGCGATCCTTAACAATTGGTATCAGAGCTAGGCAAAATTCACCACGATCTGTGAAGATGGAAAGTTCAAAGATTGGAATTGAGAAGTTCGATGGAAAGTTCAAAGATTGGAATTGAGAAGTTCGATGGAAAGTTCAAAGATTGGAATTGAGAAGTTCGATGGATCCGATTTCAGTTTCTGGAAGATGCAGATTGAAGATTTTCTATACCAGAAAGATCTTCACGAACCTCTGTTGGGGGTGAAGCCGGATACCATGACAACGGAACAGTGGAAGCTCAAGGATCGACAAGCCTTGGGGCTGATCCGGTTAACGCTATCCAGAAACGTGGCGTTCAACAATATCAAGGAGAAGACAACGTCAGATCTATTGAAGGCACTGTCAAATATGTATGAAAAACCATCGACTATGAACAAGGTGTATTTGATGCGGAGATTGTTCAATCTATAGATGTCTGAAGGTGAACCTATTACTGATCATATAAATGAATTCAATATGATCATATATGATCATAAGTCAACTGAGTTCGGTGGAAATTAATTTCGAAGATGACATTAAAGCGTTGATTTTGATGTCATCTTTACCCGAGTCATGGGATACTGTTGTTGCCGTAATCAGTAGTTCCCGAGGATCTAATAAATTGAAGTTTGGTGAAATTCGATCTGTAGTTCTCAGCGAAAGTATTCGCAAATGAGAAACTAGAGATTCACCAGGCAATGCTCTCAGTGTTGATCGAAGGGGAAGAAACAAACATGGGTGATCAAAATCAAAGAACCAGGGAAAATATCTAAACAAACCCAACGTAACGTGTTGGAGCTGTGGGGGAAAAGGACACTTTCGAACAGATTGTACAAAACTGCAGAAGAAGCAGAATCATAAATCTGAAGAAGATGATGATTCTATATATACAACAGAAGATACTGAGGACATTTTAATCCTTAGTGTGGACAACCAAGCTGATTCTTAGATTTTGGATTCAGGTGCATCGTTCCATTCGTCTCCAAGTAAGGAATTGTTTTGAAATTTCGAATCAGGAAATTTTGGGAAGGTGTATCTCACCGACAACAAAACTCTGGAGATTGAAGGGAAGGGAGATGTCTCCATACAAACTCCAGCAGGAAATCAGTGGGCATTACAAGATGTCAGATACATTCCTGGTCTCAAGAAGAACCTGATCTCTATTGGTCAGTAGGATAGCACAAGCTATGCAGCAGAGTTTGGAAAGAGTTCGTGAAAGATTGTGAAAGGCGCCATGGTTATTGCACATGGCACAAAATCTGAAACCTTATACACTACTGCAGAGTGTATAAACATGACTGCTGCTGCTGAGAGTGCTTCCAATTCAAGTCTACGGCACAATAGACTTGGACATATGAGCGTCAAAGGAATGAAGATGCTGACTGCGAAAGGAACTTTAGAAGGCTTAAAATCTGTTGATATGGGTCTTTGTGAGAGCTGTGTTATGGGCAAACAGAAACGAGTTAGTTTCACAAAGGCTGCCAAAGAACCGAAGAAAGTGCAGTTGGAAATGGTCCATACGTTGGGACCATCTCCAGTTTCATCACTTGGTGGATCAAGGTACTACGTCACCTTCATCGATGACTTCAGCAGGAAGGTATGGGTTTACTTTCTGAAACACAAGTCAGATGTGTTTACCACATTCAAGAAGTGGAAAGTTGAAGTTGAAAATTAGACCGGCTTGAAGATCAAATGCCTGAGGTCTGACAATAGAGGAGAGTACAACAAATCAAAGTTTAAAACATTTTATGCAGCTGAGATAATTAGATTAATAAGAACAATTCCTGGTAAGGCAAGACAAAATGGTATAGCAGAAACGATGAACAGAACATTGAATGAGCGAGCAAGAAGCATGAGGATTCATTCTGGACTTTCAAAGATGTTCTGGGCTGATGCTGTGAACATAGCAGCATATTTGATTAATAGAGGGCCGTCAGTACCCTTGAAGTTCAAATTGCCCGAAGAAGTATGGACAGGGAAAGAACTCAAGTACTCTCACTTGAGAACTTTCGTTGTACTGCGTATGTTCATGTTGATCTAGAGAAGAGAGATAAACTTGATGCTAAGGCTGTGAAATGCTACTTCATAGGCTATGGCTCTGACATGTTCGGGTACAGGTTTTGGGATGACAAAAATATGAAAATCCTAAGACACTGCGATGTGACCTTTGATGAAAATGTCATGTACAAAGACAGAGAGAAGATAAACTCTTGAGACTATGAAGCTAGTGGGAGTTGAACTTGAGTGGCAGGAAAATTCACACAGTGATGTTACAACAGAAGCTCAAAAAACTCCTGATCCTATTGCTGAAGAACTAAACGTGGAGCAAGTTACACTAGAGCAGGTGTTGAGGAGAACATCCAGAACTATCCAAGCACCAGATAGATATTCAGCCTCATTACATTATCTGTTGCTAACTGACAAAGGAGAACCAGAGTCCTTTGATGAGGCCCTACAAGTGGAAGATTCAACCAAGTGGGAGCAAGGCATGGATGATGAGATGAGCTCACTTGAAAAGAATAATATATGGGTGCTGACTGAGTTGCCTACAGGAAAGAGAGCTCTGTTGAACAAATGGGTGTTCAGAATCAAGGTTGAACTAAATAGCAGAAGGAGGTTTAAGGCTCGGTTAGTAGCTAAAGGATATTCACAAAGAAAAGGCATTGATTATGCTGAGATCTTTTCTCCAGTTGTGAAATTAACTACTATTCGAATCTGCTGAGTGTTGTTGCATCGGAGAATTTGCACCTTGAGCAAATGGATGTAAAAACGGCGTTTTTACATGGAGATCTAGATGAGAAGATTTATATGCAACAACCAGAAGGGTTTGCAACTCCAGGCAAGGAGCACATGGTGTGTAAGCTCAATAAGAGCTTGTATGGACTGAAATAAGCACCGAGACAATGGTACAAGAAGTTTGACTCCTTCATATGCAAGAGTAGTTTCCATAGGAGTGAAAAGGATCAGTGTTGCTACCTCAAGAAATACACTGATTCTTATATGTTTCTACTTCTTTATGTGGATGATATACTAATTGCTGGATCAAGTATGAGGGAGATAAACCACCTGAAGGCAAGCTTGTCTTCAATATTTGAGATGAAAGATTTGGATGCAGCGAAGCAGATTCTTGGGATGAGGATTTCTTGAGATAGATCTACTGGCACATTAAATCTATCCCAAGAGAAGTACATTGAGAAGGTGTTGTCCAAATTCAAGATGAATGACGCTAAACCCAGGACTACCCCTTAGGCAAATCATATTAAATTGTCAAATGGGCAATTTTCCAAGACAGTTGAGGAACGTGAGCACATGGCATCAGTTCCGTACGCTTCTGCAGTTGGGAGTTTGATGTATGTTATGGTCTGCACTAGACCTAACACATGCAGTGAAGCTGTGAAGTGGCTTCTGAGATATCTGAGAGGTACATCCAATACTTCACTTTATTATGGCAATGGCAAAGTAGTTCTGCAAGGTTTTGTGGATGCTGATCTAAGTAGAGATGTAGACTCTAGCAAGAGCACATCGGGATCTATCTACACTATAGATGGAACAGCAGTGAGCTGGATGTCCAAGCTTCAGAAATGCGTTGCCTTTTCATCTACTAAAGCTAAGTACGTGGCAATGGCTGAAGCTGGAAAGGAGATGATATGGATGACAGACTATCTAGAAGAATTAGGGAGGAAGCAGTGCAAGAAGATCATTTATACAGATAGTCAGAGTGCCATACAGTTGGTGAAAAACACAATCTATCACACAAGGACAAAACACATTAGAAGGCGATATCATTTCACTCGCAGATTAGTGGAAGAAGGCAATATGTGTTTGGAGAAGATAGAGGGTGCAAAGAATCCAGCAGACATGTTGACAAAATGTGTTGATGTTGAAAAATTAAGGATATGCAAAACCTTAATTGGTATGGTCTAGTGATCGTTTGAGAATGAAATTCTTGGTTGACTGGATTAGTCTTCAAGTGGGAGAATTGTTAGGTTATAGAGTCTGCTCTCTTATTTATAGCTTGGTCAACGGCTATATTTGGTAAAGCTATATATAGTAGATGGTTAAATCTGGTAAAGCTATATATAGTAAACTGAACTATATATATATCCCGTCCGATAGAGCTTTGAAAATGTAACTTTCTATTCTCTGTATTCTCTCTTGCTGTACATACTTGAAGTCATCAATACAAATTCCTTTAGCCAGAGTTCTCCTTGCATTTTTCTCTCTCCTGTTCTTTGTGTTCATCTAGATAGAGTGATCATGGTACATGGAAGGTCTTCTTCTTCTTGGTGAAAAACCTTGAGAAAAAACCTCACAAACACTCTCTTCATATATACAAAATCTCTCCCAAGTTTAGTCACTCACCAGATTCCACAATCCCGTTCTAAGGCCGGAGGATAGTGGAGAAGATGCTAGTGGTGGTTGGAAACCGGTTCATGAGGAAAAAGGTTAGTATTCAAACTCATTAAGTTTTAATACTTATGAACATGCTAGTTATTTACTATAATTGATGTTCTAAAAGTGCCTAAGATCCAAATTGCTTCCGCATGTATTATATTAACACCATCAATTCCAACATTAATACCAACACGAGATATGAGCCTTGAATCTAATTGAATTTTTTTAGATTATGGCCAGAACAACTTTGCATTGTTAAAGGTAGACCGAGCCATAGACACATGAGCTACTAAGTCAGGACTTCACACTCCTTAACATTTGTTTTTTAGAGCAATAGCTATAGTCATTAAGAGGAAAGAATTGGCCCACACGACGATATATTGAACATTAAGAGCTGATCCAGATAGTTATTAAAAAGAAAAAAAAAACATGCATTCATGTAGAAACAAGGGTTACCTCAAGCATATGAACCAAGAAGGTAAGGTTAAAAGGTCTTCTCGGAGTTCAACATAGTTGTGTGAGTTAGAGTGATGTTGTTGGGCTCACTAATTTTGTAACACCCAAAAATGAAGGAAAACCACCTATGCAAGACCCAAGGATCCAAGAAAGAATATTATGAGGATTAAGCAAGGAAAGGTGTCTTAGTAAGTCATTTCTAAACTCTAAGAAGTTATCTTTTAAGGAGTTAAGACCTTTGGAGAAGGATTGAGAATGAAAGCGTAAGCGAAAAGGACGAAAAGGTCAGTTTTCAATTATCAAGGACCTTTCTAGATTTTTAATTCCTTATCTAGAAGGAATTTTAAGATGCTCGAGAAGGGAAAAATGACCAACAAGGAATGAAGAATGTTTAGGAAATTATGGATTTTTTGAGAAAATAATAATAAAATATTCGGAATGTGGAAAATTACCAAAATACCCTTGAAGTTAAGGATAATTACGGATTTGCCATTCTGCTAAAAAATCTCAGCCATAGGATCTCCTCCAAACTTGGATATTTTGTAGAACACTCACGGATCATCACTTCCAACGACTAGGATTCAAAACCAAAGTCGGTGAGTCTCTAATCGGAGTAGATAGTTCTGACGGATTTTCCAGAAAATCTAATCGACAATTCACGACGATTCTGGAGCTCCCAATGTCAGTTTAAGTTTTTCCTATAAATTCTGAAGTTGGGGCAATCGTTTGGGACAAGAATCGAGCAAGGTCGAGCTCCCAGTCGTTGGCAATAAGTGTTTAGATTTTGGGTCACCTACTCTCGGGTTTCTTCTAAATTCGAGAGAAATTCTCCATCATTTCCTTTCAAACTTGTTCCTAAAACTTCTAAACAATATTACCCATAAGTTCTATGTAGGAATAGAGTCCTGAAAGTGCCTAGAAACCATTCCTCCAATCTAATCCGCCATTAAAGAGCTTCAAGAAAAACTCAAAATTCCAATCCGAGGATATACAAGTATTCTTCGAGCAAGGACAACCCCAATCGGTTTCTGCACCTCCAAGGAATGTTTCCATAGAAACCCACGAAGAGAAATAACCTCAGGAACGTTCCCAATTGACGAAAATCCGTTTCAGGCAAAAATTGGAGGTAAGTGTCGAATTCCTATCTACAGCCTCTTTTCCTTCAAATCAAGGATTCCTCTAGCGTTATAAGAAGAATTCGAGTAACTTTGCTGAAGGAATGGAGAGGTGAAACGTCATAGAACAAGATAACCAAGAGATCGAAAATTGAAGGTGTCGGGTAACTTGCAGACCGAGAGTGGTTTCTTAAAATTAAGATCCCACACTCAAAGTAGTTCCTCCAAACCAATTCCTTTATTTTGAAGGAGGAATAAGGAAGAGGTTTAGGGAAGAAATCGAGATTCGAAAACCCCTAGAATCGGCTACCCAATAAGAAATCCTCTGTTTTTACACCGGTGAGAAATCATATTTTGGACCAACTTTGGAAGCAAATATCTTAGGCTACGATCCAAGAAAAGGTACGAAATCTATCCCTAGCTCTTCCTCGTAACACCCTCTTTATGTTTCATGAAGGAATCGAGGGGAGAAATGGCGTGATAGGAGTTGGGGAGGGCGAGTTTCAGACGACGGCAGGAACGGTCGTGCGCGTCTTCTTCCCGTTTGATGGAAGAAGATGATGATGTGGCCGGTTCAGTTGAACCGGCCACGTCAACACAAAACTCGTCCTTCCCTTGGTTTTTCTCTATGTTAACTCTCTTCCAGACCGGTTCTCATGAAA
>NW_019268562.1:1623416-1630461 GCF_002738365.1 Cucurbita moschata
TCCTTTAGCCAGAGTTCTCCTTGCATTTTTCTCTCTCCTGTTCTTTGTGTTCATCTAGATAGAGTGATCATGGTACATGGAAGGTCTTCTTCTTCTTGGTGAAAAACCTTGAGAAAAAACCTCACAAACACTCTCTTCATATATACAAAATCTCTCCCAAGTTTAGTCACTCACCAGATTCCACAATCCCGTTCTAAGGCCGGAGGATAGTGGAGAAGATGCTAGTGGTGGTTGGAAACCGGTTCATGAGGAAAAAGGTTAGTATTCAAACTCATTAAGTTTTAATACTTATGAACATGCTAGTTATTTACTATAATTGATGTTCTAAAAGTGCCTAAGATCCAAATTGCTTCCGCATGTATTATATTAACACCATCAATTCCAACATTAATACCAACACGAGATATGAGCCTTGAATCTAATTGAATTTTTTTAGATTATGGCCAGAACAACTTTGCATTGTTAAAGGTAGACCGAGCCATAGACACATGAGCTACTAAGTCAGGACTTCACACTCCTTAACATTTGTTTTTTAGAGCAATAGCTATAGTCATTAAGAGGAAAGAATTGGCCCACACGACGATATATTGAACATTAAGAGCTGATCCAGATAGTTATTAAAAAGAAAAAAAAAACATGCATTCATGTAGAAACAAGGGTTACCTCAAGCATATGAACCAAGAAGGTAAGGTTAAAAGGTCTTCTCGGAGTTCAACATAGTTGTGTGAGTTAGAGTGATGTTGTTGGGCTCACTAATTTTGTAACACCCAAAAATGAAGGAAAACCACCTATGCAAGACCCAAGGATCCAAGAAAGAATATTATGAGGATTAAGCAAGGAAAGGTGTCTTAGTAAGTCATTTCTAAACTCTAAGAAGTTATCTTTTAAGGAGTTAAGACCTTTGGAGAAGGATTGAGAATGAAAGCGTAAGCGAAAAGGACGAAAAGGTCAGTTTTCAATTATCAAGGACCTTTCTAGATTTTTAATTCCTTATCTAGAAGGAATTTTAAGATGCTCGAGAAGGGAAAAATGACCAACAAGGAATGAAGAATGTTTAGGAAATTATGGATTTTTTGAGAAAATAATAATAAAATATTCGGAATGTGGAAAATTACCAAAATACCCTTGAAGTTAAGGATAATTACGGATTTGCCATTCTGCTAAAAAATCTCAGCCATAGGATCTCCTCCAAACTTGGATATTTTGTAGAACACTCACGGATCATCACTTCCAACGACTAGGATTCAAAACCAAAGTCGGTGAGTCTCTAATCGGAGTAGATAGTTCTGACGGATTTTCCAGAAAATCTAATCGACAATTCACGACGATTCTGGAGCTCCCAATGTCAGTTTAAGTTTTTCCTATAAATTCTGAAGTTGGGGCAATCGTTTGGGACAAGAATCGAGCAAGGTCGAGCTCCCAGTCGTTGGCAATAAGTGTTTAGATTTTGGGTCACCTACTCTCGGGTTTCTTCTAAATTCGAGAGAAATTCTCCATCATTTCCTTTCAAACTTGTTCCTAAAACTTCTAAACAATATTACCCATAAGTTCTATGTAGGAATAGAGTCCTGAAAGTGCCTAGAAACCATTCCTCCAATCTAATCCGCCATTAAAGAGCTTCAAGAAAAACTCAAAATTCCAATCCGAGGATATACAAGTATTCTTCGAGCAAGGACAACCCCAATCGGTTTCTGCACCTCCAAGGAATGTTTCCATAGAAGCCNACAAGTATTCTTCGAGCAAGGACAACCCCAATCGGTTTCTGCACCTCCAAGGAATGTTTCCATAGAAACCCACGAAGAGAAATAACCTCAGGAACGTTCCCAATTGACGAAAATCCGTTTCAGGCAAAAATTGGAGGTAAGTGTCGAATTCCTATCTACAGCCTCTTTTCCTTCAAATCAAGGATTCCTCTAGCGTTATAAGAAGAATTCGAGTAACTTTGCTGAAGGAATGGAGAGGTGAAACGTCATAGAACAAGATAACCAAGAGATCGAAAATTGAAGGTGTCGGGTAACTTGCAGACCGAGAGTGGTTTCTTAAAATTAAGATCCCACACTCAAAGTAGTTCCTCCAAACCAATTCCTTTATTTTGAAGGAGGAATAAGGAAGAGGTTTAGGGAAGAAATCGAGATTCGAAAACCCCTAGAATCGGCTACCCAATAAGAAATCCTCTGTTTTTACACCGGTGAGAAATCATATTTTGGACCAACTTTGGAAGCAAATATCTTAGGCTACGATCCAAGAAAAGGTACGAAATCTATCCCTAGCTCTTCCTCGTAACACCCTCTTTATGTTTCATGAAGGAATCGAGGGGAGAAATGGCGTGATAGGAGTTGGGGAGGGCGAGTTTCAGACGACGGCAGGAACGGTCGTGCGCGTCTTCTTCCCGTTTGATGGAAGAAGATGATGATGTGGCCGGTTCAGTTGAACCGGCCACGTCAACACAAAACTCGTCCTTCCCTTGGTTTTTCTCTATGTTAACTCTCTTCCAGACCGGTTCTCATGAAAAACTTTATAGTTCCAGAAAGTAGACACAATAAGTAGTCTGTGAAAGGAAAGTTGAAGTAATTCGGGTACCGGAAGCTCAAGAAAAAAGATCCCGGACGTCGACAACGAGGTAAGTAGCCACCTTGGACTTTTTGTTAAGAAATACTTGTAGGAATCGCTTGGATTTCCATATGAGCCCTAAAAAAAGTATGAAATTAGGATAAATAAAAGAAAAACCCTAGGAACCGTAAGTTAAGACCTTGAACCGAACAAATTGCTCGGGATTTAGTTAACGTTAAAATAACCCACTAGATGAACTCCGCTGCCTATGAAATTTTATTGCTGAGCATATTATGGCATGTTGAGGTTATATATGAAGTTTGTAGAAGCAAGAACCCTTGTATTAAAGAAATTAACACTTCTTATACAAAATTTGGATCAACCAAAAGATAAAGCTAAAATTAGCTCATGAGATCCAAGATTGAGAAACAAGATTGGGACCTTTTTCTAAATTGAGTCGCTTCACAATCGAACTTGATCAAGGCTTGATTGAATGACTCAATGCAATCTACCACAAGAATTGCATGAAACTTACAAATGACAAAGATATGCTCAAATTTCTATAAGGGGGATCGTCTCAACTTGAGAGATCAATTTCATTGATCACAAATATGTTTTTACATAATAATTTGTGGGTATTTATAGTCTCCCAACAAAAGAAGTTAGTGTTCGTGATTTAATCTCGATCTCTTTAAATCTCCACAGAAGACGAAGTCAATTTGAGCATTACAAACTTTATGAAATTAAAATAATAATTAAAGTTTTCTAACCACTCATGAAATGATGCTTGCAACTTCATCCACTACTTCAACCGTGCAAATATTTACTTTTGAATCTCCAAATGGTCTTGACTCAAACGAATCAGCTTGTAACACATGAAATGATGGTTGAACATAGCCTATCCAATTTTGTAGATGAAGTATGAATGCTTGTTGAATCTTCTTGGCCTTGGGTTGTGTAATAGGTTCAGTTGGAACACCGTGATTCTTATCATCATCCCCCTCTTCAAAAGGATTCGTCCTCGAATCAGAAAAATATCACCTACATCAAAAGGACTCAACTCAGCAACATTGAAAGTAGAATGTACTCCGTGATTCTTATCATCATCCCCCTCTTCAGGATTCGTCCTCGAATCAGAAAAATCATCACCTACATCAAAAGAATTCAACTTAGAAACATTGAAAGTAGAATTTATTGACGATTCTATGGGAACATCAATTTTATTGTTCCATGCAATAAAATGAGTCATTTTACTAAATATCATAGCGAGCATTTATAGTCAAATAAAGAATTCTTATAGAGCATTTATAGTCAAATAAAGAATTCGGAATCCACCTATCTTCAGATCTACAGACCCACTCCCATGCCCAATTCAGCTATCCACGCTAACATTAAAATGAAAATTCAGCAGTAAAATTATTTACACTAATCCATTGAAATTCTAAAAAGAAATCATCTCTAAATTTAGATAAGATAGTAAGTTATACTACTCGAATCAGGTGTGGTGAAGGTCGAACGAACACGTGACCTTCAAATCTTCAATATTAGATCTACAGACCCACTCCCACTCCCAATTCAGCTATCCATGCTAACATTAAAATTAAAATTCAGCAGTAAATATTTACTCTAATTGATTGAAATTTTAAAAAGAAATCATCTCTAAATTTAGATAAGACAGTAAGTTATACTACTTGAATCAGGTGTGGTGAAGGTCGAACTAACACGTGACCTTCAAATCTTCAATATTAGATCTACAGACCCACTCCCACTCCCAATTCAGCTATCCATGCTAACATTAAAATTAAAATTCAGCAGTAAATATTTACTCTAATTGATTGAAATTTTAAAAAGAAATCATCTCTAAATTTAGATAAGACAGTAAGTTATACTACTCGAATCAGGTGTGGTGAAGGTCGAACTAACACGTGACCTTCAAATCTTCAATATTAGATCTACAGACCCACTCCCACTCTCAATTCAGCTATCCACGCTAACATTAAAATGAAAATTCAGCAGTAAATATTTACGCTAATTCATTGAAATTTTAAAAAGAAATCATCTCTAAATTTAGATAAGAAAGTAAGTTATACTACTTGAATATCATTGAAATTTTAAAAAGAAATCATCTCTAAATTTAGATAAGAAAGTAAGTTATACTACTTGAATAAGGTGTGGTGAAGGTCGAACGAACACGTGACCTTCAAATCTTCAATATTACCGCCTCCTAGCTAAGCTATCCCCGTTAACGTTAAAAATGAAAACTCATTAGTAAGGTATTTAGCTAATTCATTGATATTTTAAAAAGAAATAATCACTAATTTTAAATTGAATAGTGAGGAGTCAAGTTATGAGTTATACTACTTGAATCAGGTGTGGTGAAGGTCGAACGAACACGTGACCTTCAAATCTTCAATATTAGATCTACAGACCCACTTCCATTCCCAATTCAGCTATACACGCTAACAATAAAATGAAAATTCAGCAGTAAATATTTACGCTAATTCATTTAAATTTTAAAAAGAAATCATCTCTAAATTTAGATAAGATAGTAAGTTATACTACTTGAATCAGGTGTGGTGAAGGTCGAACGAACATGTGACCTTCAAATCTTCAATATTACCGCCTCCTAGCTAAGTTATCCCCGTTAACGTTAAAAATGAAAACTCATTAGTAAGGTATTTAGCTAATTCATTCATATTTTAAAAAGAAATAATCACTAATTTTAAATTGAATAGCGAGGAGTCAAGTTATGAGTTATACTACTTGAATTAGGTGTGGTGAAGGTCGAACGAACGTGTGACCTTCAAATCTTCAATATTAGATCTACAGACCCACTCCCACTCCCAATTCAGCTATCCACGCTAACATTAAAATGAAAATTCAGCAGTAAATATTTACGCTAATTCATTGAAATTTTAAAAAGAAATCATCTCTAAATTTAGATAAGATAGTAAGTTATACTACTTGAATCAGGTGTGGTGAAGGTCGAACGAACACGTGACCTTCAAATCTTCAATATTACCGCCTCCTAACTAAGCTATCCCCGTTATCGTTAAAAATGAAAACTCATTAGTAAAGTATTTAGCTAATTCATTGATATTTTAAAAAGAAATAATCACTAATTTTAAATTGAATAGTGAGGAGTCAAGTTATGGGTTAACTACTTGAATCAGGTGTGGTGAAGGTCAAACACGTGACCTTCAAATCTTCAATATTAGATCTACAGACCCACTCCCACTCCCAATTCAGCTATCCACGCTAACATTAAAATTAAAATTCAGCAGTAAATATTTACGCTAATTCAATGAAATTTTAAAAAGAAATCCTCTCTAAATTTAGATAAGATAGTAAGTTATACTACTTGAATCAAGTGTGGTGAAGGTCGAACACGTGACCTTCAAATCTTCAATATTACTGCCTCCTAACTAAGCTATCCCTGTTAACATTAAAAATGAAAACTCATTAGTAAGGTATTTAGTTAATTCATTCATTGATATTTTAAAAAGAAATAATCACTAATTTTAAATAGAATAGTGAGGAGTCAAGTTATGTGACGGGAAACAGGTGCGGTGAACGTAATCACTAATTTTAAATAGAATAGTGAGGAGTCAAGTTATGTGACGGGAAACAGGTGCGGTGAACGTTGATCAAACACGTGACCTTCAGATTTTCAGTCTGATGCTCTCAAAACTGAGTTATCTTCGCTAATATTTGAAAAAAAAAATCATAAGTAAATGTATTTCTGCTGATTCATTATATTTTAAAAAGAAATAATCACTAGTTTTAGATTGAATAAAGTTATGCAACTTAATAAACTTATGCAACCAAGTGCGGTATTTCCGCTAATTCATTATTCATTGAAAAATTTAAAATAAATAATAACTAATTTTTTATTGAATAGTCAGCTTATGCAAATAGAAACAGGTGTGGTGAACGTGGAGATTAAACACGTGACCTTCAAATCTTTAGTTTGACACTCTCCCAACTGAGCTTGTGGTGAACGTGGAGATTAAACACGTGACCTTCAAATCTTTAGTTTGACACTCTCCCAACTGAGCTATCCCTGCTAACATTAAAAATAAAAATTCATAAGTAAAGCTGTTATACTACTTGAATCAGGTGTGGTGAAGGTCGAACGAACACGTGACCTTCAAATCTTCAATATTACCGCCTCGTAACTAAGCTATCGCCGTTAACATTAAAAATGAAAACTCATTAGTAAGGTATTTAGCTAATTCATTGATATTTTAAAAAGAAATAATCAATAATTTTAAATTGAATAGTGAGGAGTCAAGTTATGTGACGGGAAACAGGTGCGGTGAACGTGGATCGAACACGTGACCTTCAAATTTTTAGTCTGACGCTCTCAAAACTAGGTTATCTTCGCTAATATTTGAAAAAAAAAAATCATAAGTAAATGTATTTCTGCTAATTCATTATATTTTAAAAAGAAATAATCACTAGTTTTAGATTGAATAAAGTTATGCAACTTAAT
>NW_019268562.1:1630722-1636369 GCF_002738365.1 Cucurbita moschata
CAGGTGTGGTGAACGTGGAGATTAAACACGTGACCTTCAAATCTTTAGTTTGACACTCTCCCAACTGAGCTATCCCTGCTAACATTAAAAATAAAAATTCATAAGTAAAGGTATTTCCCTAATTCATAAGTTTAAAAAAGAAATAATCACTAATTTTAGATAGAATATTCAAGTTATGTTTTTAGATTGTATAGTCGGGTAATAAACTTGTATTAGGTGCGTTGAACGTGGATAAAACACGTGTGACCTTCAAATCTTCAGTCTAACAATCTCCCAACTGAGCTACTCTTGCTAACTTTAAAAATGAATATTCATCAGTAAAGGTATTGGGTACACTTCTGGAAATTCAACAAAAGGCAATAGTATTAGACCGAGATGCCAGATTTAAATCTAAATTCTAGAAAATTCAACAAAAGGCATTGGTATGGAGTTGTAGTATGACATTCCACCCATAAATAGATGGTCAAACAGAAATGCTCAAGCAAATATTGGAAGACATGTTGAGGGTATATGTGATGGATTTTGCAGGAACCTGGGATGAGTACCTACCCCTTATGAAATTCGCTTATAATAATACTTGTCAAGCCACCATACAAATGGCCACATACGAGGTTCTCTATGGACGAAGATTTTGATCCCCTATCTTTTGGGAAGAAGGGAGGCAAACGACAAATATTGGGCTAGAGCTAGTGCAAATTACCAACGCCGCAGTCCAGAAGATTAAAGCTAGGATACAAACCGCACAAAGCCGAGAGAAAAGCTATGCAGACCTAAGGCGCAAGGACATGGAATTGTAGGTAGGGGATCATATATTCCAAAAGGTAGCACCCCATGAGAGGGGTGCTCAGGTAGGGTAAAAATGGGGAAGCTAAGCCCTAGGTTTATTCGTCCCTTTGAGATATTAGAAAGGATTGGATCTGTGGCCTATAGAATCAGGCAATACCCACACTTGTTTGCAGTACAAGATATTAGAAAGGATTGGATCTGTGGCCTATAGAATCAGGCAATACCCACACTTGTTTGCAGTACATAATATCTTTCATGTATCCATACGACGGAAGTATACCCTAGATCGTTCGCACGTACTGGCTCATGAAACTCTCTTCTTGAGAGATGACCTAACGTATAAAGAAGACCCGATTCAAATAATAGACAAGAAAGTCAAACGATTGAGAAACAAGGAAATCTCTCTTGTTAAGGTCCTATGGAAGAATCATAGAGTAGAAGAAGCCACCTGGGAAACAGAAGGCAAATAAGAATTTTTTACCCTGACCTACTTTAGAATAAGCACTTTCGATGACCGAAAGTTTTAAACTCAAGGTCTACAATAAGAGACGATGTATAATCCCTACTAGGTTGTATCTAGAAGCAAAGAACAAGTAAAATTGAAAAAACATCAAGAAAATGGTACTTTTTCTAATTTTTATAAACTTCCCGAATCATTAAATTTTTTATAGAATAAGAATTACAAGGTGCTTAAAAAAGGAAGGCTCCAATCGGAGAAGACTTTTGGCAGAAGATTCAGAAAAATCAAGAATGAAATTATAGAAATTCTAGACGTTTCAAGGGTAGTGGAAAATCTGTCTATAAATTATGAATTAGGGTAGACTATTAGGGGCAAGAAGCAAGCTTAATCGAGTACCCAATCGAGAGATACAAGTTTTTTGTTTTGGGGTATCATGTTCATGGGTTTACCTTGAATTCGAGAACTATAGTCCACTATTCATTTCCAAACTTGTTCCTGCACCTTCTAAATAAGTTTACCCATAAGTTTGGTGAAGGAAAGAGGTCCTCAAAGTGTTAGTAGGTTTTCACACGAATTAGTCCACGTTAGGTTACCCTCTAATGTTTTCCTAAGCTAAAACCTCAACTCCTAAAGCCTAACCCATGACATTATGAATAAACCTAGGTTCATCAATAATCCATGTACCAAGTACCTAGAACTATGTGAATAACATGCTAAATAAGTTGCTAGGATCCATACCCATAAGTAACCATTATCTGCATTACGATGTGTACTAAAAGGCCCCTATTCCTCTTTAGGTAGGATGTCCTGCAATATGTATCATGAGCTGGATGTTATGATAGGCCTACCTTTCCCATTATCTAAACGAGATGTCTTGCACCACGATTTATCAGTAGGATTACATGATTATGACGACACCACTCATGTATTCATGGGGAGAAAATTGAAGGTTATTTTAAGGGAAGGTTTTTCAGGATCAATATATGATACATGACACGATGACCTCTAAGTTCTATGATCCTAAAAACACAACAAGAAGTAATATCCTAGCTTAAGGTCACGATTAAGAACCTACTAGTAGGCTACTTACTAAGTTTTACTCACTCCATGTTTATCATTTTTTTTCAAGTAACTAAGAGTTGGTCGTGGATGAGAGCGGACTTTGGAGTGTGGGACATGGACTAACTTCTATTTTTAATCTAGTATATTTTGTTCTTCTTTTGAGTTGGTTCTTATTTTGTGTTTGTAACGAGTATGTATATGTAAAACCCCAAAAATAAAGGAAATTAGCTCCCATAAGAATAAGCCACTCATGAAAGACCCAAAGGATAGAAAGGAAAAAAATTAAAGGATTAAGCAAGAACAAAGGACTTAGTCAAGTCACTCGTGTACACTAACAAGTGATTTCAAGGAGTTAAAGACCTTTTCAAGAGGATTGGAAAGGAAAAAGTAAATGAAAAGGGCAAAAAAGTCATTTTTATCAATTATCAAGAATCTTTCCGGATTTGTAATTCCTTATCTAGAGTCTCAAGATTCAAAATAAGCCAAAAATGATCAAAAAGCCATAAGGAATTTGTAGAAAAATTATGGATTTTTTTTTTAGAAAAATAATAATAAAATATTCGAAAAGTGGCAAATTACCAAAATACCACTAGAAGAATGGATAATTACAGAAATGTCACTCTAATTAGAATCAGAGCATCTACCGTTACCATCTGAGCAAAATCCTTTGAACTCAAATTTCAATCGTCAGATCTCCTCCGAAATTTGATATGATCTAGCACGAACATGAACGGATCATCACATCCAACGACTAGTATTCAAAGCCAAGGTCGGTAAGGATATGATCGGAGTTGATATCTCCGAAAAATTATCCAGAAAGTTCGATCTCTAAATAATGAAGATTCTGGAGCCTCCTCCTATAATTTCTGAACTAGGAGCAACAATACAGAATAAGAATTGAGAAAGGTCGATCCCCCAATTGAAGGCAATAAGCGTTTAGATTGTGGGTCTCCTACTCTCAGATTTCTTCCAAATTCGAGAGTAATCCTCCACCATTTCTCTTCAAACTTCTAAATAACGAAGAATCTGGAGCTCTCAATGTCGGTTTAAGCTCCTCCTATAAAGTCTGAAGTAGGAGCAACAATACGGAATAAGAATCGAGAAAGGTCGATCCCCCAATCGAAGGCAATAAGCATTTAAGATTGTTGGTCTCCTACTCTCAGATTTCTTCCAAATTCGAGAGCAATCCTCCACCACTTCTCTTCAAACTTATTCCTACCGTTTCTCAACAAGATTACCCACAAGTTCTATGAAGGAATAGAGTGCTGAAAGTGCCTAGAAACCATTCCCCCAATTCAATCAGCCATTGAAGAACTTCAAGAAAAACTTTAAAAACCAATTTGAGGATACATGATGATTCGTCGAGCAAGAATGATTCCAATCAGTTTCTGCACCTCCAAGGAATGCTTCCATAGAAGACCACGAAGAAAAATAACCTCGAGAGCGTGTCGAATTGAAAGAAATAGGTTTCGAAATTAAATTGGGGATAAGAGTCGAATTCCTATCTATGATCTCTTTTCCTTCAAATTAAGGATTCCTCTAGCTTCAGAGGAAGAAGTTGAGTAAACTTGATGAAGGAATCGAGAGATGAAACATCATAGAACAAGCTACCCAAGAGATCAAAAATCTGGCGTTTTGAGTGAGTTGCATACCAAGAACGATTTTTGGAAATTAAGGTCTTACACTCAAAGACGTTCCTCCAAACCAATTCCTTTAGCCTAAAGAAAGGATATGGAAGATGTTCACTAAAGAAATAGGGCCTTTAAACCCCTAGAATCGACTACCCAATAAGAAATCCTTTGTTTTATCTCCAGCGATAAATTAGATTTTGGATGAACTTTGGAAGCGAATATCTTAGGCTACGATCCACGAGAAGGTATCAAATCAAATCCCTAGCCCTTCCTTGTAAAACCCATCTTTAAGTCTCACGAAGAAATCAAGGAGAGAAACGCTGTAAATGTGGTTGTACAAGCCGAGTTTAAGATGGCGGCGACGCGAAAAATGTGCATCTTCTTCCTGTTCAGAGGAAGAAAACAATGATATGGCCAGTTCAACTAAACTGTCCAAGTCAACTCAAAATTTGACATTTTCTCGGGTTTTCTCAATTTTAACCCCATTCCAGATTGATTCTCACAGAAAATCTTATGGTTTCAGAAACTAGACACAATAAGGAGTACGTGGAAGGAAATTTGAAGTAATTCAGATACTGGAAGCTCAAGAATGGACGTCCCAAACGTCGACGACGAGGCAAGTAGCCACCTTGGACTTTTTGTTAAGAAATACTTGTAGAAATTGCTTGGATTTTCATATGAACCCTAAACCAAGTATGAATTAAGGATATATGAAAGAAAAAACCCAAAGAACCGTGAGTTAAGACCCTGAACCGATCAAATAGCTTGAGATTTAAGTAACGTTAAAATAACCCACTATATGAGCTCCACTGCATATCAAATTTTAATACTGAGCATACTATATTATGTTGAGGTTAGATATGAAATTTGGTGGTCATTGGATAAGGATAAGTAGGTAAACCAAGAAACGGTGTAAAATGACCATAATACCCCTAATGTAATTTACCTTCGGTTCATGATCTAGATGACCTTCAAATGCTATGAAATTCATCAGTAGATCTTATTTTATGAAATGTTATATGAATCCTTATCCCAAGAGGTTATATAAGGTAATGAAGTTTGGGAGTTATTGGAAAACTTTAGTTAGCGAAACCAAGATATGGGAGAAAATGCTAATCACGATCCATATGACCTTTGCCATGAAGCACGATGTTTATAAGTTTTGTAGTCAATATTGCCAATGTTTGCTACACACAACAAAAGATAGGGTTGTTAAATTTTTAAGTCACTTTTGGAAAGTATTGTGGATAAATTGGGTACCAAATTATTGTTTTCAACTTGCATGTCATCTTCAGATTCATAAGCAAACTACAAATTATTGTTTTCAACTACATGTCATCTTTAGATTAATGAGCAAACTGAGGTGGTTAATAGAACATTAGGAGCATTGCTTAGGGCTATTATTTGTACGAATATTAAGTCTTGGGACGAATGTTTGCCACTCATTGTTCTCTTTTTGAAGTTGCTTACGGATTTAATCCACTTACGCGTCTTGATTTGCTTTCCATTCATTCTAATATTTTTGTGAGTAAAGCAGCCACAAGTAAGGTAAATGAGATCAAAACATTGCATAAAGAGGGGAAGGAGACAATTGAAAAACAAAATTTCAATGTTGTTTCAAGAATTAACAAAGGACGGAATGAAATCATTTTTCAAACCAGTAACTGGGTTTGGATACATTTTCGCAAGGAGTGATTCCCATCTCAAA
>NW_019268562.1:1636758-1638165 GCF_002738365.1 Cucurbita moschata
GAAATCATTTTTCAAACCAGTAACTGGGTTTGGATACATTTTCGCAAGGAGTGATTCCCATCTCAAAAGAAGACAAAGTTACATCCAAAAGGGGATGACCCTTATCAAGTCCTTGAAAGAATTAATAACAATGCATATAAAATGATCTTTTAGGAGAATTTTCAGCACATTCTACTTTCAATGTTGCTGACTTGAGTCCTTTTGATGTAGGTGATGATTTTCTGATTCGAGGACGAATCCTTTTGAAGAGGGGGAAGATGATAAGGATCACGGTGTTCCAAATGTTTCAACTGGACCTATTACACGATCCAAGGCCAAGAAGATTCAACAAGCATTCATTCTTCATCTACAAAATTGGATAGGCTCGGTTCAACTATTATTTCATGTGTTACAAGCTTATTAGATTAAGGAAGGACAATTTGGAGCTTTAGAAGTGAATATTTACACAGTTGAAGGAGCAAATGAAGTTTCAAGCATCATTACATGAGTTGTTAGAAAACTTTATTTATTTTTAATTTCATAAAGTTTGTAATGGTAGAATTGTCAAATTGACTTAGTTTTTTTTTTTTTGAGATTTAAGGGGATCGAGATTAAATCCCAGCCACTAACTTCTTTTGTGGGAGACTATAAATACCCACAAATTTTTATGTAAAAATCATATTTGTGATGAATGAAATTGATCTCTCAAGTTGAGAAGTTCCCCTTCAAAATCCGAGCATCATCTATGCAAGTTTCATGCCATTCTTGTGGTAGAATTGGGTGTGAGCCATGCAGTCACCCTTTGACATTCCTTTGACATTGTGTGGTTGAGTGAAATTCTCAACCTTCTACTTATTTTTGGGATTTCTTTTCTCCGTATTCATTGTAATTTATCCTGATACAAACAAGTTTATTTTCGTAGGAAATGTATTAAGCATGGATTTATTAATTACGGTGCACTTTTGTATAAAACGAAGTAAATACAAAATGAGTAACATGAGATAGAAGTAAACATAGAAATAAAAAGAAACTACATAAACTTAAAGGAAGTTAATCTCATTTTACAATATAAATATTGTTCAATATTAGCAAAGAAGTAGTTTTGAAAACTAACCACTCCAAATCGATCTATGTTTGAAAAATTAAAATAAAGAAAAAAAAATATTTTTCAAAAACTTAGTTTGTTTTTGCTTAATATTCAAATGTTTTGTTTTGTTTTTTTAAATATAAGGATAAAACACATAATTTGAAAAGAAAAAAAATAATAGTTATCAAATGGGCCTAATTTTTAACATATCTATCTCAAAGGAATGCTTGGGCTCTCGTGGCAATGCTGCTTCAACTGTGTGATAGACCATGTGAAGTTAACATGACAATAATAGCAGGTTCTAAAGCACAAAAATATGTGGATAAATTTCATATACTGAG
>NW_019268562.1:1638175-1702305 GCF_002738365.1 Cucurbita moschata
CATGAAGCACGATGTTTATAAGTTTTGTAGTCAATATTGCCAATGTTTGCTACACACAACAAAAGATAGGGTTGTTAAATTTTTAAGTCACTTTTGGAAAGTATTGTGGATAAATTGGGTACCAAATTATTGTTTTCAACTTGCATGTCATCTTCAGATTCATAAGCAAACTACAAATTATTGTTTTCAACTACATGTCATCTTTAGATTAATGAGCAAACTGAGGTGGTTAATAGAACATTAGGAGCATTGCTTAGGGCTATTATTTGTACGAATATTAAGTCTTGGGACGAATGTTTGCCACTCATTGTTCTCTTTTTGAAGTTGCTTACGGATTTAATCCACTTACGCGTCTTGATTTGCTTTCCATTCATTCTAATATTTTTGTGAGTAAAGCAGCCACAAGTAAGGTAAATGAGATCAAAACATTGCATAAAGAGGGGAAGGAGACAATTGAAAAACAAAATTTCAATGTTGTTTCAAGAATTAACAAAGGACGGAATGAAATCATTTTTCAAACCAGTAACTGGGTTTGGATACATTTTCGCAAGGAGTGATTCCCATCTCAAAAGAAGACAAAGTTACATCCAAAAGGGGATGACCCTTATCAAGTCCTTGAAAGAATTAATAACAATGCATATAAAATGATCTTTTAGGAGAATTTTCAGCACATTCTACTTTCAATGTTGCTGACTTGAGTCCTTTTGATGTAGGTGATGATTTTCTGATTCGAGGACGAATCCTTTTGAAGAGGGGGAAGATGATAAGGATCACGGTGTTCCAAATGTTTCAACTGGACCTATTACACGATCCAAGGCCAAGAAGATTCAACAAGCATTCATTCTTCATCTACAAAATTGGATAGGCTCGGTTCAACTATTATTTCATGTGTTACAAGCTTATTAGATTAAGGAAGGACAATTTGGAGCTTTAGAAGTGAATATTTACACAGTTGAAGGAGCAAATGAAGTTTCAAGCATCATTACATGAGTTGTTAGAAAACTTTATTTATTTTTAATTTCATAAAGTTTGTAATGGTAGAATTGTCAAATTGACTTAGTTTTTTTTTTTTTGAGATTTAAGGGGATCGAGATTAAATCCCAGCCACTAACTTCTTTTGTGGGAGACTATAAATACCCACAAATTTTTATGTAAAAATCATATTTGTGATGAATGAAATTGATCTCTCAAGTTGAGAAGTTCCCCTTCAAAATCCGAGCATCATCTATGCAAGTTTCATGCCATTCTTGTGGTAGAATTGGGTGTGAGCCATGCAGTCACCCTTTGACATTCCTTTGACATTGTGTGGTTGAGTGAAATTCTCAACCTTCTACTTATTTTTGGGATTTCTTTTCTCCGTATTCATTGTAATTTATCCTGATACAAACAAGTTTATTTTCGTAGGAAATGTATTAAGCATGGATTTATTAATTACGGTGCACTTTTGTATAAAACGAAGTAAATACAAAATGAGTAACATGAGATAGAAGTAAACATAGAAATAAAAAGAAACTACATAAACTTAAAGGAAGTTAATCTCATTTTACAATATAAATATTGTTCAATATTAGCAAAGAAGTAGTTTTGAAAACTAACCACTCCAAATCGATCTATGTTTGAAAAATTAAAATAAAGAAAAAAAAATATTTTTCAAAAACTTAGTTTGTTTTTGCTTAATATTCAAATGTTTTGTTTTGTTTTTTTAAATATAAGGATAAAACACATAATTTGAAAAGAAAAAAAATAATAGTTATCAAATGGGCCTAATTTTTAACATATCTATCTCAAAGGAATGCTTGGGCTCTCGTGGCAATGCTGCTTCAACTGTGTGATAGACCATGTGAAGTTAACATGACAATAATAGCAGGTTCTAAAGCACAAAAATATGTGGATAAATTTCATATACTGAGGTTGGATAAATTTCATATATTGAGGTGCAGAAAACATATACACACGGGCAACTAAAAATGATAGATTGGGCATTTGGTCTAGTGGTATAATTTTTTTTTTTACAAATTAGGTGGAATGAACAAACAAAAATAACGAGTTTAAAATTACCAAACAAAATATCAATTTTCAAATGGAATGGAGACATAAAACCATTCGAAAAAGAAAAGGACAAAAGAAAAATATTAAATACATTTTCAACTGATGGATTTGGTTGAGAGATATTATGGCCAATATAAGAAAAATATAGCATTAACTAATTTTCATGGACACATATGGATCCTTAGCATACTAAAATGACGGTTATTATTGGTATCAAACCAATAAAAATTCATATAAGCTAAATCTTCCAATTGATAATTAGGCCAAAGAAAGAACTTGAATTTATTTTTATATCTATTAACATGTTTGCTACTTTTATCTAAAACTTGATCACGAGTTTTTCTTATTTGCATTGTAAAATTATGTATTTCTATGGATATCATTTCTATTTCTAGAATTGAAACAAAAACACGTGGATAAATTTCAAATATTGAGGCGCATAAAAGATATGGACCAGAAACTAAAAATGATAGATCCACTACAAGGCATTTGGTCTAGTGGTATGATTCTCGCTTCGGGTGTGAGAGGTCTCAAGTTTAATTCTCAAAATGCCCCCAACAGTTATATCAAATTGAAGCATTCAATGTAATAAGATTTGAAATAGGTTTTTTAAACCTTGAACAAAGAAGTAATTCAGATGGATATTTGGAAAGAAAAAAAAAAGTTATATTTAATTATAATTTACAAGTGTCTTTATAACATGTTAATTGAAGAGAGCAAACAACAAGAATAAACAAACGAAATTTGTGTACGTACGATTCTCTTCAAATCTTGGAAACTATGAGGATTCCTCTCCTTTCTTGACATAAAGACTTACTTTTTCGGGACTTGGACCATAAACAGTCATCTACTCTTACTCCTACTCCCTTCTCTAAGAATCAACATAGCATAATCATTCCATGAAGGCCGAGGTAGTCTTATAAAAGAAGATGAGGGTACCACTTTCAAATCATTCCATTCTCTACCGTAATTCACTTCTATTCTTCTTCTGCCTACCGTAATTAACTTCTATTCTTTTTTCTTCTCTCTACAGTAATTAACTTCTATTCTCTACAGCAATTAACTTATATTCTTCTTCTCTCTACAGTAATTAACTACTGTTCTTTTTTCTTCTCTCTACAGTAATTAACTTCTATTCTTTACAATATTTAACTTCTATTCGTTTTTCTTCTCTCTACAGTAATTAACTTCTATTCTTTTTTTTCTCTACAGTAATTAACTTCTATTCGTTTTTCTTCTCTCTACCGTAATTAACTTCTATTATTTTTTCTTCTCTCTACAGTAATTAACTTCTATTCTTTTTTCTTCTCTCTACAGTAATTAACTTCTATTCTTTTTTCCTATTTTTTTTTTCTTCTCTCTATAGTAATTATCACAAACCCTATGTAATAATTGCTCGTATATTTCATTAACAAAGAAAATAAATGAAATAATGATGATACATTCCATAAACAACTTAATATATAGTCAATAATAAGGGCATTTGGTCTAGTGGTATGATTCTTGCTTTGGGTGCAAGAGGTCTCGAGTTCAATTCTCGAAATGCCCCTCCAAAAAGAAAATAAAAACAAAAAA
This sequence comes from Cucurbita moschata, assembly GCF_002738365.1. Lineage (NCBI taxonomy): Eukaryota > Viridiplantae > Streptophyta > Magnoliopsida > Cucurbitales > Cucurbitaceae > Cucurbita > Cucurbita moschata. Next base: position 1,641,800 of record NW_019268562.1, read on the forward strand.
AATAAAATAGCTAGTTATCCATGGGGCCTAACCCAAAGGCATTTGGTCATTTGGTCTAAGTGGAATAATTATCGGTTTTGGGTGTGAGAGGTCTCAAATTCGATTCTCAAAAAGCCCCCATGCCCCCAACCATATTATACCCCAACCATATTATATCAAAATGAATTATGCAAAATAAAGATAGTCTCGAGCCAGACTTTAAAAAGAGCATTACACAAATTGTTCTATTGTATTCTTTCTTGGAACTTTTATGTCAAATAGGTCATCTGTTGTCACAATCCTTTTAAAAAAGATGCGTCCAAATAACCGATGAAGAAGTTTCAGAGGGCCATAGGTTCGAATCCTATCACCTTAATGTGGTATTCTCAGGGGCTGAAGTGCAAAGCCCCATAGTCTATCCATGGTCAGGAAAGCAGGCACGTTGTCCGCTGTCGTCACATAGGTCATCTGTCGTCACAATCCTTTTAAGAAAGATATGCCCAAATAACCGATGAAGAAGTTTCAGAGAGCCATAGGTTCGAATCCTGTCACCTTGATGTGGTATTCTCAGGGGCCGAAGTGCAAAGCCCCATAGCCTATCCGTGGTCAGGAAGGCAGGCGAGCCGTGCACATTGAAAGAAAAAGAAGATCTCCTTTTCTATCATACGTAGAATTGTCATTCTTTTGTCTTTTGAAACCCCTTACCTTATCAGTCATCAGGCAGGTTTTTGGTATCATATATCGAGATAATTATTATGAAAAAGCTATTCCACTAGTGTGACTTAGATACCTTTTTTTGGTGGTATCGGTCATGCTATTTGAATAGCCTGAAGTCATCATAGCCTCTCCATCGGTTCCGTAGACTCCTTCGGCATCAATGTGCTCCAATGAAAGAGATCAGACCCTTTCCTGAACTAGAATCGGGCACAAAACACCGAGGAGAAAGTCGAAAGCAAGCTTTTTTTGCATATACGCAATCTTGAAACCCAATTAGCTCACGGACTGTCTCCTCAAGCCTGGCGAGTATGAGTGCTTGGTAAGAGCGAATGTCGAATGAGAAAGACATTCGATTACGGCAAAATTCGCAACTACTAAAGTGCACTAAACCTAGTAGAGATCTTCGACCTAACGATAATGGAACTTCAAGCCCATTTAATCAATCCTCTTTGTACCTTATTGTTGATCAAATTGGATGCACGCCAGGCCTAAATTCTCTCTCAGTCACCCAGAGATGAAAGGAAGATCAGATCCGAAGTTTACAAATCGAAGAGAAAGTGGATCTGAGTTCTACACGGTTGCTTCCTCTTTTTGTTTATACGTTTGGAGAAACCTGCTAATCCCGCTTTTCTTACCAGGTGTGATTCAATCTTTCAACTCAAACTTTCCTATCGTTCGACGGAAAAGGTAGGAGTACGACTACCTTTTCCTTTTCTTGCCCGAGCAAAGGGATCATTCAGTTTCTACCAAAAAGTTTGCTATCTATTAGTTATCGTAATCGAATGTATTTCTCATTTCATGTTAGCTCCTCCAAGAGCTTCCTGGTCCGTAGTAGATGAAACCTTGGACTTCTATCGGACTTATAGCATTGCCTGGTGAGCTCGTTGTTGAGGGTTGGCCTTACAGGAGATCGAGCAGCCTTTCTTTCCCTACCTAGTATGCTTTCCTGCTTATCATGCAACTAGCCAACTAGCCAAAGAGAGAGGGAGAGGGATCATGTCAATCAATTTATATGTGCATTTTGTCCGTCCTGTACTTGCCTGCTTAGCTTTCTTAGCCAACATCTTCGGTTTCCCCCGAACCAAGAGGTCCTGCTTATCCATACCCAATAGTCACACTTTCAGCCGAACGGCTGATTTTTTTCATAAAGTCGGTTCATAGATCAAGAAATAATGAAGCTGCTTACAGGGATGGTTACGCGATACGTCTTTTCATACTTGCCTTTTCTTTAACCCTGCTATCAACCTAGCCATTCTCGCTTGTTGCTTTAAGGGGTCTCCCCACTGTAGATGACTAGGATTGGTTCTAGCGTCCCTATGCCAAAAAGGATGGGCGAGATTGGTTTGAGTGTTCATCAATTGGGTGGATCCATATGCTCCGGGGGGGGTGAGACGAGGTGTAGCGCAGTCTAGTCAGCGCATCTGTTTTGAGTATGTTGTCCGCTAAAGGTTTTAGGAAAGGGGGTACAAATTTTCTACATAGGTCATCTGTGGTCACAATGCTTTTAAGGAAGATGCTCCCAAATAATCGGTGAACAATAGCCTTTAAAGAAGTTTCAGAGAGTAAGAAGAGGCAGAATAGAGAATAGGAGTGAGTCGTGCAAGGAAGAAGGAACTAGTAAGTTTAATTTGGGTTCGTTTGAACTAAAAAACAAACCAAAATTTTTCAAACGAACTCAAATTTAAGACTCACTAGCCCAAAGTCCATATGTGGTAAAAAAAAAAAAAACCTTCCGTGGCCCAACCCTTATTCACAGTCCGCATCCAACCATTTCTTTTTCAACCTACACGTATGCTCCAGGCCAAACTCACGTAACTAGTCAGAAGATGCGGTCCACAACTGAATTGAAGACAAGTGTCACAATCGCACTCTTGTAGTAGTGAGACAATGATTATGTGACATTTGTTCTAATCTAATGAACAAGTCAAACATGCAAAATTTAGACTAAACGAACAATAGCAGTGTATTCTCGAATCACGTTTAGAAGAAATATTTTAGAAAACGTGAGCGAGGAAATACGTTAAAAACAATTTCAAATAAAGCAATGTTACAAGCTAAAAGTGAAGAAACAACAACTGGTCACGTTCTCCTATAGTACATTTTGGGACATTTTAGTCCTGATGGGTGTAGATATGATTTTGAGGACTAATCATACACCCCGTATTGGCACAACAATAATAGTAAAGGTCTATCTAAGATGAAAGCAAGTAAAACGTGTTTGGAATGAGCATGCCACCATGAACCATAAATCGTTTACAAGAATTGCTGAGACATCTAAAACATGCAGCCACAGGCAACATGCCTCAGCCAATCATGACTGCGACATCTGCCCTTACACAATTTGTCAATATCTCTATCAACCGGCTTGATAAGATAAGGAATCAATACAAGGGGAATAAGATTCGGATTACCTTGTCGATCGAATATCTCAAGCCAAGAACACTTTGTTTGAGATTCGAATCACTCCAGAAGCAAGATCGATCATGTCTAGCTTCAATGATTCTAGTTGATCAAATATCTCAAGACAAGAACACTTGATTGAGATTCGAATCACTCCACAAGCAAGATTGATCATGTCGAGCTTGAATGATTCTACATGCAACCTAAACTACATAGAGTTGCAAAGAAACTTAGCCATTGGCTAAAGAAAAGCACAAATGCTTCTTTTGATATATCTTCTAAGTCTCTTGGTTCATATCACGGCTCTTCATAAACTCAACGTTGTATGATGAGGCTGACTTTAGGTCTCGCGACGCGCTTCTAGCTGATCTCAGTATTGAGGAGTCTTTTCCAACCTACTAGGAGCTATTGAAAATCACTTCTCGGTTTGTTAACTATTCAAGCATTAATGACACGTGCAAGGACCACTGGGCATGTGTCGTCATAGATAAATCAAGTCGTCCGACTTAGCCGATAGTAAGGCCATTTACTTGGTTGGTCTTGGCCGACATTTTCTCTAAACTCAAGTACGTTTGAATTTTGTCTCTCGAAGTTACTCCAAGTGTTGTCAGGAGTTGTTTCCTATTAAAACGTCCATCTCGCTTCGTTAGTGATTTACATTTCTAATCTAATTTAACTTGAACTTCAAAAATAAGACGTTATACTGACCTTAAATATTTGTATTAGAGTAAAAATAAGCTTCGGAAGGGAAAAAATGCAAAGGACGCTGTCAAAATGTCAAACCGAGCCTAATACTCAATTTTTGAGCCTAGGACTCCGAGATGCTATGCCGAAGGAGCCGGTGTATGCAACAGTGACTTTGTCGCTGAAGGACATTGATAATTAGCAGGTTGTGAAGTGGTTCGAGGCACGGGTCTTGAATGTTCATGTGGGCGCGCAAGTCTGTGTAGTGGATTCGTGGGTTGGGCTGTGTTTTGTGTATTTGGTCTTGAATGTGGGTTTTTGGGCAAACCACAGAGGAACTAGACTACTGGACTGGTTGTTCGTGGGTATCTTGTTGTTGTGTTGGGTATCTGGTTACTAGGCCAAACTTGGTATGGGGTTGCTTGATTGGAATGAAGTTGCGGGTATTCGAGTTTAGGTCCTAGCAGGTGGACTTCGTCTTCTCCTTTCTTCATTCCTTCGTATCAAAACTCGTTGTCTACATCCTGTTTCTTCTCCTTCATTTTCATGGTGTTAACTGTGATATGAACCAAGAGACATCAATCATACAATATGCTTCAATGAAGATGTAAAGAAAAGATTGTCAAAATTATCAAAAGATGTTTCAATTCATGATACATTGAAGAAGAATAAAGTTTGATTGTTGTAAATTTTGGGTGGGTTATAATTTAGAGTTATTGTATTTTAAGACTTTTTATTTAATTTCGGTTACATTTACATAATGGTTAATTATGGCCATAAAGTGTGAATGTTACCACTTTTGGAATGGAATGCCTTTAATAGTTTCATTTTGAGGCTATATAAAGCCATCTATGTTGTATTTGTAAGACAGGGAAAATATAGTAAAAGAAGCATTTGTGCTTTTCTTTAGCCAATGGCTAATTTTCTTTGCAATTCTATGTAGTTTAGATTGCATGTAGAATCATTCAAGCTCGACATGATCAATCTTGCTTGTGGAGTGATTCGAATCTCAAACAAGTGTTCTTGCGTTGAGATATTTGATCAACAAGAATCATTCAAGCTAGACATGATCGATCTTGCTTGTGGAGTGGTTCGAATCTCAAACAATGTTCTTGCCTTGAGATATTCGATCAACAAGGTAATCCGAATCTTATTCCCCTTGTAGTTGATTCCTTATCTTATCAAACTGTCTTTGTACGTTCGATCCTACCCCTCTATCTCGCTTGTGTTGTGTACATTGGATCCCATAGTCGTCACCTCGACATTGTCATTTGTGCATAGGTGCCTTACCTTTACCTACAAAATAAGAGCAATGCAGTACTTCTCTACTCACGACTTACATACACACACATTTGCTCCCAGGCTTCAACTAGCATACACTCACCATGGAGGGAAGGGAGTGCACATAGTATTGTGGTGTATATAATATCGTATCATAACATCATTGTGAACATAAATGTCATAAGGTACGTGTCCGTACTAATCATGACGGGAGGTACCGCTCAGACTTCAAACAATTCATATAAACCAAATAGTAGTGAAGCCACTTACATGAGCCAACTTCAAACCATTCGAGTGCTATGTTTTAATGGTTTATCGCATAAGCCAACTTTTAACGCACCTTGTGGTTAACAGCCACACGCTCTAACCAACTGAGCTATTCTACCTAATTATTTGTAATAGCTCATGCCCACCACACCCTTATAAGGAATGTTTCATCCCCTCTCCAACCAATGTTGGATTTCATAATCCACCCTCCTTGGGGGCCCAAAATCCTCGCTGGCACAACACTTAGTGACTAACTCTGATAGCTTTTGTAATCGCCCAAATCCACCGCTAGCAAATATTGTCCGCTTTTGCCTATTACGTATCGTCATCACCTCAAAATTCTAAAACGAGTCTACTAGGGAAAGGTTTCCACACTCTTCTAATAAATGCTTCGTTCCCATTTCCAGCCACTAAAAAATATTGTCCATTTTTGCCCGTAACAAATTGTCGTTAGAATCACAGTTTTAAAACACGCTACTAAAGAGATGTTTACAGACACTTATAAGTTATTCTTCATTCTCCTCTCAAACCAATGTTGGATAGGAGGGCGTGGGTTCAAAACCTACTTCCGAAACCTCAAATAAAGGTAAAATTAAAATACAATGGCATATCATTATTGAAATCAATTGAACTCCCTGGAGATTTAAAATTGTCACGACATGATTTTCCAAGCATCTAAGAAAGTTAGTGTTCTTCAAGTTTACCCTTACGCCCGAATCTCGAGGACATTGTGATTTTCTGTACCGCCTGGCTGCATAGCAAATCCTGAGTTGTGAGCCTAGATCAATATCTCCTACCTTAATTCCTCATTTTCTTCGAATGGTTTGAAGAAAATATTTTACAAATATGCACTTTGACTCAAAGAAGCTGGAAGACTACCAGAAGAGGCGAAGTATATTCAAAGCATCCTCCATTCGAAGAAGTCGAATTCGACAATTACTATGGAGAAAAGGTCAAAGCTAGCCTTTCAAGACTATCCCAGAAGGGCTAGAAAAGGGTAATCCGACCCTAAAGGATATCAAGAATATCCAGCATGAAAATAATTATTCAAACAAGATTTTATCTATGATCTCCACTCAGCTTGAGAGTATCGAAGGAAAAATCTTGAAAAAATTAGGTACTCAGCAGGAACAGGCAAGCAGCTCTGTACCAAAGGTTGATGAGTCAATACCAATACTCAGACCGGCAAATCTCAAAATATTTACAAAAAGGATTTCAAAAAAAGAGGCTGCAATGGCCAAGATAGAGGAAAAATTGGACAGGATACTAAATCCCGCCATAACGCTTCAAGAATCATCTGTCAATGTCGTTAACAATGATGGCGAGAACCAAGAATCCGAAGACGAGATTGAAAATGAGAGAGAAGAACCTTTCTACAATCGAATTGAAAGGATCTCTAGAAGGAGTCAAAATAATACCAGTAATCAGAAAAACAGGTATCCTCAACCGTCTTTTCCGGATATCCAGTTCGAAGAAAAGACATTGCAAACTCAAGCTCATTACGATGGTCTAGCAATCTATGAATGAAATATCGATGGATTTTCTGACTATCTGATAATGAATGTTGTCAATGAGATGATGATGTCCGCAGGCGCGTATAAATTCAAGAACAAGAATTTCGGGGAATTCTTTCAGGAACCAAGAAGGAGAGGATTTGAGTCCTTTCAGAAACAAGAAGGAGGTAAATGAGGATTTCTGGATGAAATTTTAAGTGAGGATTTTTTAGAGCCCTTTCGGGAACAAGAAGGAGGAAAATGAGGATTTCTGGATGAAATTTTAGGTGAGGATTTTTTAGAGCCCTTTCAGGAACAAAAAGGAGGTAAATGAGGATTTCTGGGAGTCCTTTCAGGAACAAGGAGGTAAATGAAGATTTCTTAGAGTTCTTTCAGGAACAAGAAGTAGGCAAATGAGGATTTCTTGGACTCCATTTAGGAACAAGAATGAGGTAAATGAGGATTTCTGGGATGAAATTTGAGGATTTCTGAGAGTCCTTCCAGGAACAAGAAGGAGGTAATTGAGGATTTCTTGGATGAAATTTGAGGTGAGGATTTCTGAGAGTCCTTTTAGGAACAAGGAGGTAAATTGAGTCCTTTCAGGAACAACGAGGTAAATGAGGATTTCTAGGATGAAATTTGAGGTGAGAATTTCTGAGAGTCCTTTCCGGAACAAGAAGGAGGTAAATGAGGATTTCTCGAATTAAATTTGAGGATTTTTTAGAGTCCTTTCGGTTACAAGAAGGAGGTAAATGAGGATTTCTTAGAGTTCTTTCAGGAACAAGAAGGAGGTAAATGAGGATTTCTGGGAGTCCTTTCAGGAACAGAAAGGAGGTAAATGACTTTCACAATTTTTCTTTAGATCTGAGGTGTTCGAAGAAGGTAAATGACTTTCACAATTTTACTTTAGATCTAAGTCGTTCGATATGTTCTTCTATGAAGGGGCAAATTCAATTCCTTTCAGGAACAAGAAAGGAGGTAAATGACTTTCACAATTTTTCTTTATATCTGAGCCGTTCGATATGTTCTTCTATGAAGGATGAAATTTGAGGATTTCTGATAGTCCTTTTAGGAACAAGAAGAAGGTAAATGACTTTCACAATTTTTATTTAGATCTAAGCCGTTCGATATGTTCTTCTGTGAAAGATGAAATTCAAGTCCTTTCAGGAACAAGAAGGTAAATGAATTTCACAATTTTTCTTTAGATCAGAGCCGTTCGATATGTTCTTCTATGAAGGATGAGATTCGAGGATTTCTGAGAGTCCTTTCAGGAACAAGGAGGTAAATGAACCAACTTTGAAGGCCAGATTCAGTATTGTGACTGTCAATAGAGAAAATTTTCCAACAAGCCACATGTCAACTTGTGGGAGGGAAAGCGCGTCAAACAACTGGCAAGCCGCGTCTCAGACAGCCTGAGGGACACGTATTGACGATTGGGTGGAATAACTCGTCAGGCACGTTGTAAAGGGACGCGTCGTCACTCGATATGCGACACGTGGTAGCTCTTCTGACCCACGCCCACGTCTAACCCAATTTCACTCGAAGGATGTTCGACCCAATCCGCATGGTGCCACGCTTCAATGTAAAGAATTTCACTTCCTAGCGCGCACCTCCGATTTTGAACCCACGACAAATCAGCAACTGACCTCTCTCTCTCCACACCTTCTTCAATTCTCTTCACAAGCTACGAAAATACCTTCCCATTATGTTCCTTCTCCTATTTGAGATAGAAAGAACTCTCACTCAGCTCCGCCACTTCGTTCTCTTACCTTTCAATCTCCATTTCTAAAAGCTTTCTTTTCTTTTTCAATCTCTACTTTCTCCTTCAAAAGGCGCTCGTTCAGTGATTTCAACGTCTGCAGCTGAGACTTCTCCACAGATTTATCCATGCCAGATTTTGGTTGTTGCTCTAAATCTCTGTTCTCCTTCTGATGATCCGGAAGTTTCTTTGGCTCGTTCGCTGATCGCGTGTTCAATCCAGATTTCTTCTTCGATTTTCTCATCTCCGATATCGCGATTTTTCCAAATCTGCTGCGTATCCTCTCGTTTCCAACGACTTCCATCGCCTCACAACTACCCCCATCGTCTTTTGCTCTCTCGTGTTCTTTCGCTTTCAGATCTTCATTTTAAGCCATCAAGAGAAGACCTTCGTTTGTTGCGTCATCCAAGGTTATGTTGATTGTTTCTTACACCTTTTTATCAGCTCGACAATCTTTCACAAAATGCCCCTCAACCACAATTGTAACATTTGTTGGAGTTACAATCGTTTGCATAGTGACCATGTATGTGACATTTGTAGCATTGAATGTTGGAGTAAATTGATCGGCCGCCTCTTCCTTGACTGCGTCCTCTTCCATGCCAGTTTTCTTGACTCAACTGTCCCTTCTTCTTATAGTATCCTTCATGACTGCTGCCTTGACCACCATGACCATTTTTACTACTTTCACGGCCAAAACCTCTACCTTCAAAATTTTGAGAGTAGAGTACCTTTTCATCTTTGATTGACTCCTTGATTTGAAGTGCTTGATCGAGTGTTTCCTCCTTCTTCTTCTTACGTTGCTCGTGTGCCTCGAGAGAACCGGCTAGCTCATCGACTGTGAACGTCGCTAGGTCCTTTAACTCTTCTATCGCGCATACAACATTCTCAAAGTTGTTGGTTAATGACCTTAAAATCTTCTCCAAAACCTGGGTCTCGGCTAACATTTCTCCATTTCGGTTGAGTTGGTTTACCACAGTTTGTACATGCGTGATGCAGTCAGATACACTTTTTGTGATATGAACCAAGAGACATCAATCATACAATATGCTTCAATGAAGATGTGAAGAAAAGGTTGTCAAAATTATCAAAAGATGTTTCAATACAAGGGGAATAAGATTCGGATTACCTTGTCGATCGAATATCTCAAGCCAAGAACACTTTGTTTGAGATTCGAATCACTCCAGAAGCAAGATCGATCATGTCTAGCTTCAATGATTCTTGTTGATCAAATATCTCAAACACTTGTTTGAGATTCGAATCACTCCACAAGCAAGATTGATCATGTCGAGCTTGAATGATTCTACATGCAATCTAAACTACATAGAATTGCAAAGAAACTTAGCCATTGGCTAAAGAAAAGCACAAATGCTTCTTTTGATATATCTTCTAAGTCTGATTACAAATACAACATAGATGGCTTTATATAGCCTCAAAATGAAACTATTAAAGGCATTCCAAAAGTTGTAACATTCACACTTTATGGCCATAATTAGCCATTATGTAAATGTAACCGAAATTAAATAAAAAGTCTTAAAACACAATAACTCTAAATTATAACCCACCCAAAATTTACAACAATCAAACTTTATTCTTCTTCAATGTAGCATGAATTGAAACATCTTTTGATAATTTTGACAACCTTTTCTTCACATCTTCATTGAAGCATATTGTATGATTGATGTCTCTTGGTTCATATCATTTTGACTCCTTCATTTTCATGATCTCCGGCTTGCCACGAAGAGTTTGAAGACGCACTAGCTTGACTCGATCGATTCCTTTGAACACTTTTCCTAAAGTGTCCCACACTTCTTTTGAAGTAGTTGCACTGGCAAGCTTCTCAAAGCCCGACTCGTCAACGACTCGGAACAACATGTATAGTGCCCTCTTATCCTTTTATCGTACCTCTTTTAACACCTTGTTTCGTGCCGCTATATAATCCGTGGTATCTTTTGGTTCTTCTAACCCTTCTTCGACCATCTCCCATGCATCTTGAGAACCGAGAAAAGCTTTCATATGAATGCTCCAATTCTCGTAGTTTGTCTTCGTTAGTCGCGGTAGCAGCATTTGACCCATCACTTTCGCCATTGGCTGGATACAAATTTATTATAGAAAACTTATAAATTTTGTGAAATAAATCTCACACACACTAACGATAGAAGAAGACAAAGATAACTCTGTTTATCTGAAAAAACAATCCTCTATTGCTTCTCTGTTTCTTTTCTTTTTTTTCTCTGCTCTGCCTTACTGTTTTACCATAGTAATAACAAACTCTTCTAAAACTAAATATAGACATCAGGATGTCACTGTTTCCTAACCTATAAAAAGTCATTGTTCCTATAAAGATTCTTGGCCTTTCATCTTCAACACTCCTGACCTTTTCCTCTAAGACTAACTATTGGATTTAAAACCCACTAAAATTCTCCATGGGGAATCCGATCCCTACCACTTCCTTGCGATGAATCCCTTACTCTGGTCCTAGAGAATTTCGTGGAAATGGAGAATGAAATAGATGGTGGGGATGATGACATGGAATGGACATCGCTACCTGTGGCCCCTGCACATGTCGTGTTTTATGATTGTATGACATATACTATGTTATGTATATGCTATGATATATGATATGTTGCACACAAGTTACGCTATGATATCATATACACTATTCTAGAACTGTGAGACATTAGAAAATCATGTATTGTTAATTATTAAAAATATGAAATGAATCAAGTATTTATATCTCATAAGAACACTATGCTAGGAATAGATTGGAGGTATGACTAGCGCCATGAATATATGTCATTCTTTAATGTTATGAGACCTCATGCATTTTGTATACCACGTGCATCGAGTTCTATATTATGTTCGGTACACCCTATGCCTATGTATTGTTAATCATGAACAATATGACAAGAATCAAGTATGTATGTCTCATAGGAACGTTATGTCGTGTTTTAATGTTAGGGAACTCATGTATTTTATATGCCAGGTGCATCGGGATACTTCCTCATTATGATTAGTACAGACACATACCTTACAATATTTGTGTTCCTTATGATATTATGCAGGTCTTTTCCCTTCATGGTATTTGGTAGTGCGAGTGTGCACAAGCTCGACGAGGCAGAGCCACAGAGTACACTTATACCAACCCACCTGGTGGTCAATGTGCACATTCATGGGTCGTGTGTAGGGTAGTACAACATATTCAACTCTGCTCGGACTGAAAAGCAAAGCTCAAGCCCATTCCACAATGTATTTATGAAAGGATAGGTCCCACTATATTACACGTGATTCATATTTCGACCCTAATAGTGGGATTACTTACTGAGTATTTATTAAAGTACTCAAACCACATGCTACTCTTATTTTAAAGTAAAGGTAAGATACCCATTTACGGATGACAACGTTGCGTTGAAGGCCAAGGAACCAAATTTAGGGCAGTTGCATTCATGTTATTTTTAATGATCCTCAGGTTATATTAGGGTATTCTTATTTTTATTTAAACTAATATTATCTATTTTCCACTATGTTGATCATCGACGTTTAGGCAATAGTTTGGAACAAGAATCGAGCTCCCAATAGTAGGCAATAAGCGTTTAGATTTTTGGTCTCCTACTCTCAGATTTCTTCCAAATTCGAGAGCAATTCTACACCATTTCGATTCAAACTTGTTCTTACAATGCTGAAAGTGCCTAGAAATCATTCCCCCAATCCAATTCGTCATTGAAGAGCTTCAAGGAAAACTCACAATTTCAATCCGAGGATACACAAGAATACGTCAAGCAAGGACGATCCCAATTGTACCTCCAAGGAATGTTTCCATAGAAGACAACGAAGAGAAATAACCTCAAGAACAAGCCCAATTCAAGAAAATCCGTTTTGGGCTCAAATTAGGGGTAAGTTTCAAAATCCTATCTACGGTCTCTTTTGATTCACATTAAGGATTCTTTCAGATTCAGAGCAAGAAGTTACTTGTACTCCATTTTTACCAACTATGAAGCCAAGAAAGTTAACTTTTTCCATGCAAAAACTACCCTTATTAAAATTAGCATAAAGTTTCTCTTTCCTAACCATAATCAAAACTTACCTAACATTCTTCACATGCTCATACAAAGTCTTTGAATAAATTAAAATATCATTAAAATGTACAACAACATGCTTTCCTAAATATTCTCTCAAAACGTGATTCATTAAGCACATAAATGTACTAAAAGCATTAGTTAGCCTAGAAGGCATAACAAGTCATTCATACAATCCAACCTTAGTCTTGAAAGCTCTTTTCCATTCATCTTCTATATGCCTTCTAATTTAATGATATCCAGATTTCAAATCAATCTTTGTAAATAGATATGAACCATGTAATTCATCAAGCATATGGTCTAGCCTAGGAATAGGACGTCGATACTTTACAGTGATTTTGTTGATGACTCAAGAATCCACGCACATGTGCCACGTTCCATCTTTCTTTTGGCATCAATAAGACTGGTACAGAACATGGACTCAAATTCTCTCGTATATAACCCTTCTCCATGAGCTCCCCAACTTGCCTTTGAATTTCTTTAGTCTTAGTTGGGTTTTCTCTATAAGCTGGCCTATTAGGAATGATTGCACCCGTTATAAAAATCTATTTTATGTTCAATATCTCTAATGAGAGGTAATTCTTTAGGTACTTCATCTTGGAATACATTCTCAAATTCTTGTAAAAGAGATTGAAACATACAAGGCAAATAAAAATTGTTATCGTTAGAGACCAATCATCCTTACTTGTACATAAGTATAAAGATGGTTTTTGTGAAAACATTCGGCTTCTAACCTCTCTAACTCTAGCCAAACAACTCATTTTCTTTATTTATTTTTTTTTTTTCAATTTCATTATTCTTTTCAAAATTTTTAAGCTTTCAATTTCTCCTCATTCTCTTAGATTTCTTATTCAACTAGCTCATCTTGGTCACTTTCCTCACTATGTGAGACAACTTGTCCATTCTTTATGATCATGAGTCAATTGTTAGGACAATCACAACTAATATGACCTTGTATTCTTCCACTTCCTCTTTACCCTTGGATGTCTCTATCTTTGTTCTTTTTTTCAATCTCATACTTGCCTCTAACATTGAAATTTATCCTTTCAATATTTGCATTTTTTTTTCCAAGTGTTGTAAGTAATAGACTTAGAAATAGCATACCTATTGGAGTTCTCCTTCTCCCAAGCTAGTTGCCCTGCGATTTTAATGGCAAGGTATAACAATTTTTGTATATCAAAGTATGCTTGCCTATCCACTTAGTGAGCAAGTTTTCAGGTCATCCCACTGAGGAATCTAGCCATTGTATCATCTTCGTCTTTATGAATGCATGCTCTATTCATAAGGACCTCCATTTCTGTGTAATATTCTTCAATACTTTTGGATCCCTGTAGCAGAATCTAGAGTTTTTGCTTGAGTACTCGAGAATAATGCTTCGTGAAGTAACTTTTTCTCATTAATGTCTTCAATTCCTCCCACGTTTCAATTGGTTCTTCATAATTTCTCCTCCACTCTATTTTCAAAGATGTCCACCATATATTAGTGTAATCACAAAATTCAGCCACAACAAGCTTCAATTTTCTTTCTTCACTGAAATTGTTGCAATCGAAAACATGCTCAATTTTTCTCTCATATTGCAAATACTCCTCTGGATCAGATCTCCCATAAAAAGTTGAAATTTTAAGCTTTACCCCCAACTCCTCTTTCTTCTCCTCTCTCGTGTTCCTACTCCCTCTCAATTCTTTTTTGTGCTAAAATTTCTCTACCCCTTCTTCTGACTCTTTCTCTCCCACCCCTAGGACTATGTCCCGCTAAAAGAGTGACATTGTCATCTTCTTCATTTTCAACTTCTTCATTCGAGAGTACTTCCCTTCCTCGAAGATTACCTAAGGCTATTTCAATTTACTCCATCCTGTTTGTCGATGTACTAATAACTTGATTTAAACGAGTAATAGTTCTGACTTGCTTCTCTCCACCTAGCTTCATTGATCTCCCCTCCATTTCCTTTGTCTTGGTTCATGATTGTACAAACAATAGTTAAATATGTTTAGGATCTCACATACACAACTCACTAATTTTACACTCAGGGAAACTCGTGTTTATTACACACAAAGTTAGGCTATTTGGGAAGTGACTAAATTATGATCAAGGTACGCTAATACATGGATAAAACAAGTCTGATAATAGGAAGCTATTCAATGAAATCAAGATAAGTTAATTATGAAATAACAGCAAAATAAAAACAAAAAATAAAGGGCACAAATATATTTTTGGATTGAACTGCATATTGAAGAAAAAGGAATTCCAAAGATAATGGTGGTGTAGATTTGAGAACAACTAACGATAATGGTGGTGTAGATTTGAGAACAACTAACTTTCCTTTATACTGTAAAATTTAGAAGTTATCTTCAGGTCTAAATGATGAGGAAGAAAAATATCAAATAGAAATATTTCAGATTTAGATGGAGTAAAAAAGAATGTGAATAGAAGATTATTTGATCTTGAAATAAAGATATAAATGGTCTAAAATAACTGGTAAGGACCATTTATAATAAACAAATATGATAAGGATTTCTTTTTTTGTTTTTTTTTCAACGTCT
The DNA here is from genome assembly GCF_002738365.1 of Cucurbita moschata. Classification (NCBI taxonomy): domain Eukaryota; kingdom Viridiplantae; phylum Streptophyta; class Magnoliopsida; order Cucurbitales; family Cucurbitaceae; genus Cucurbita; species Cucurbita moschata. Next base: position 1,656,993 of record NW_019268562.1, read on the forward strand.
AAATATGATCTTCAAAAACAAAATAAGAACAAGGTCAAAAGATGATGAAAAGGATGGAAATGACAGTAAGAAATAAATGGACAGATTTGAAGAAAAGAAAAACATAAACGAATCAACAAGAGATAAAATCAATTCTAGAATATGCCACATAGATGCAACCTAGGCTCTGATACCAAATTGATTAGGCAACCCTAGTCATCAACCCAACCACAAGTTTAGTTGAAGCAAAAAACCTTGAATCAAGAAATTAACTAATTCTCCACACTTTTGTTTTTGTATTTTTTTTAGTTTTTTAATTTTTTTTTTCTTTAGTAGGGTTTGATCTTCTTGTTAGATATTCGCCAACTATTCTCAAGTGGCAAGTCACTAATCATCTGATCTTTCAGGAGTCATATGTCATATAGTCATATATTGCATATTCGTCAACTCACCTACTGGAACTTGAATCGATAGTAGGGGAAATGGTAAGAGCATAACTAAATTACCTCATTTCTGGTATGCTTAGAAGAGTTAAACTGCATGGCACCAATGGCCGGGAATAGCTTAGATAAGCTAAATAGGGCACAACGGTAATAACTCAATTTTAAAAACTTCAAAGCACAACTATAATAACTCAATTTTCAAGGCTTCAAATCATTTTTCATGATACAAAGAAAAAAATTGATAAAAATTGTTACGAGATTCGAAAAATAAGGACAACTACTCGTAACACATAGAACTGACCTGACAAAGAAAAAAATTGATAAAAATTGAAACGAGATTTGAAAACTAAGGACAACAACTCGTAACACATAAAACTGACGGCTCGAGACGACCCTCCTCTGTGACCTTAACTAACGATTAGTGATCCCCGAAAAAGGAAAAGTAATATATAGTGCAACTAAATAAGTAACCTACTTGTAGGCGGTAATCGAATCCTTGGTCGAGCAAGTTGCCACGAATTTTTCTCTATGTTATAGAAAGTTCAAGTGTAGATTATATGTAACGACCCTAGTTTTCTAGGGACCTAGAGTCACTAGAATATGCATGATGTAACTGCTTTATGCAAAAATATTTTTTACATTATGTTTTCGTATCGAAGGTACCCCTTAAAAATAACTCAACATTATTATTAAGGATGCTAGATTAAGACTATGTAACAATGTTAGGAATCATGAACATCCATAATTATATGACATTGTCCATTTTGGTTGAAGGGTTAAATTTTTCTACATACTAAAATGGAATGATTCATTCCCATGGCTAAAAAAAAGAGCTTGAACCTCCCCAACCTTATCGTTAACCATCATATGCTCTAACCAACTGAACTATTCCAAAAAATTATGAGTATTAGCCTAGATATTGTCAACTTTGGCTCGTTACATATCGTCGTCAATCGCACGGTTTTAAAACGCGTCTAATAGTGAGAGATTTCCACATCTTATAAGAAATGTTTCATCCCCTCCCCAACTAATGTGGGATTTCACAATCCACCCCCTTGTGTTCCCAGTAATCTCGTTGGCACACCACCCGATGACTAGCTCTGATATAATTTGTTACAAACCAAGCCCACCTCTATCAGATATTGTCTACTTTAGCTAATTACGTATCACCATCAGCCTCACGATTTTAAAATATGTCTACTAAGATGAGGTATCTACAACCTTAAAGAAAATGCTTGGTTCCCCTCTCCAATTGCTAGCAAATATTTTTTTTTTTTGTTACTTATCGTTGTATGTTTTAAAAGTTTTAAAACGCGTCTATTAGGGAAAGTTTTCCACATCCTTATAAGGAATGCTTCATTCCCCTCTCCAACAAATGTTAGATCCCAAAATAAATAATCAAGATGGTTGAGTGGTCTAAGGCCCCATGCACAAGTTCTAGTCCTTGTGAAAGGGCGTGGGTTCAAATCCCACTTTTGAAACATTTATATTAACTATTAGGGTAAGTTTTCTTTTGTTCATTCTTGGTTTCTTTGATACTTGTTCTTAATACACATTTCAGAGTCCTTATCACAAGTGTTTAATTTAATAAATGGTACTTGGAGTAGGCATACAAAACACACACAAATATGCTAGTTTAATCTTATATTCTCACTCTATCAACTTGCTAGTTTAATCTCTCCACTTTTGATTTTTTATTAAACGATTAGTCTGTCAAATTGCTAGTTAAGAGTTTAAAGGCATACTTACTTGGTCTGGTAGGAAGTTCGCCTAAGCAAGGCCATAGAGAAACCTTGGGCTCTGATACCACTCTGTAAGGATCGGGCTATCGCGATGGTTCTAAAAGATGGAAAAAATTTTCGTGAAATAAACAAAAGAATTTAAAAAATTATATTCACATAATATCAAAATAAAGTTTATACATAAGTATTTAAAACACAACATACTAGTTAAAACATAAAATAAGGAACGGGCACAAAACATTTTAAAACAAATGGGTTGAGGACAACGAGTGAGGTTTGCCTATGGCACCTGCTTCAGAGTCCGCTCCCAACCTCGACCAACTCCTTATTACCTAAAACAAATGGAGAATAAAGAATGAGACAAAGACTCTGTAAGTAGCCTACTTGTAGGCTCTTAATCGTGTCCTTGATATTCTAAGGTACCACATTCTTTGTTGTTGTCTCGTTCTTGTTCTTGTTGTAAGTACTTAAGTTCTCCAGTTCTTGTTCTTGTACTTCATCTTAAAATACTATAATGGACTTACTCATTCGAAAGCATCTTTAAAACAACATAAATAAATATTAACTAAAAAAATTAAAACATCAAAGTAAAATTGCCCTATACAAACCTATGCCTAGGAAAATAAAATACTACTATTCTATGCACGTGTCATTATATCTATTTGTGATGTCGTCATTAGTTGTATAGGGGTGTCTTGCCCTTACCTGAAATAGAAGTAACACAAGGCTTGAGTATTTTAAGAAATACTCATAAGTGACCCACTATTGAGGCTAGGGAATGCAAACACATGCAACTAATGATCTTAGGAACCTATTGTTATAAATATCATAGGGGTGGCCTCTAGTCCAGAAAAAATTGGATGTGTAGTACTTCCCTACACATGACTCACACGTGCGAGCATGGATCTCCAGATAGTTCGCACCTTCTGGACCTGATATGAACCAAGAGACATCAATCATACAATATACTTCAATGAAGATGTGAAGAAAAGGTTGTCAAAATTATCAAAAGATGTTTCAATTCATGCTACATTGAAGAAGAATAAAGTTTGATTGTTGTAAATTTTGGGTGGGTTATAATTTAGAGTTATTGTGTTTTAAGACTTTTTATTTAATTTCGGTTACATTTACATAATGGCTAATTATGGCCATAAAGTGTGAATGTTACAACTTTTAGAATGCCTTTAATAGTTTCATTTTGAGGCTATATAAAGCCATCCATGTTGTATTTGTAATCAGACTTAGAAGATATATCAAAAGAAGCATTTGTGCTTTTCTTTAGCCAATGGCTAAGTTTCTTTGCAATTCTATGTAGTTTAGATTGCATGTACAATCATTCAAGCTGGACATGATCAATCTTGCTTGTGGAGTGATTCGAATCTCAAACAAGTGTTTGAGATATTTGATCAACAAGAATCATTGAAGCTAGACATGATCGATCTTGCTTCTGGAGTGATTCGAATCTCAAACAAAGTGTTCTTGGCTTGAGATATTCGATCAACAAGGTAATCCGAATCTTATTCCCCTTGTATTGATTCCTTATCTTATCATTTGGTATCAGAGCTTCAGGCTCAAGATCGGATATATGTTTCCTTTGCGTTTCTTCTCAATTTAATTTTTATTTATTTTCTGCGTTTCTTCTCAATTTAATTTTTATTTATTTTCATCTTTTTAGTTTTTAATTGACCCAAAGTTCAAAATTCAATCTTTGCTCTATTTAAAATTTTGAGAGGTGAGAATGAGAGCTTCATTTGTGTAAATGAGTGCAAACAGAGTGGCCTAAAATTCCTTGAGTGTATACACGTGAGAGAGTGTTGTGAGGTCCTTTGTATTTCCATAACTTATTTTTTGCAGCAAAGTTTCACAAATAGATTCGAGGACGAATCCTCTTGAAGAAGTGGAGAATGATATGAACCAAGAGACATCAATCATACAATATGCTTCAATGAAGATGTGGAGAAAAGGTTATCAAAATAATCAAAAGATGTTTCAATTCATGCTACATTGAAGAAGAATAAAGTTTGATTGTTGTAAATTTTGGGTGGGTTATAATTTAGAGTTATTGTGTTTTAAGACTTTTTATTTAATTTCGGTTACATTTACATAATGGCTAATTATGGCCATAAAGTGTGAATGTTACAACTTTTAGAATGCCTTTAATAGTTTCATTTTGAGGCTATATAAAGCCATCCATGTTGTATTTGTAATCAGACTTAGAAGATATATCAAAAGAAGCATTTGTGCTTTTCTTTAGCCAATGACTAAGTTTCTTTGCAATTCTATGTAGTTTAGATTGCATGTAGAATCATTCAAGCTTGACATGATCAATCTTGCTTGTGGAGTGATTCGAATCTCAAACAAGTGTTTGAGATATTTGATCAACAAGAATCATTGAAGCTAGACATGATCGATCTTGCTTCTGGAGTGATTCGAATCTCAAACAAAGTGTTCTTGGCTTGAGATATTCGATCGACAAGGTAATCCGAATCTTACTCCCCTTGTAGTGATTCCTTATCGTATCAGGACCCATCATTGTCGAGCTAACTGTCTGTAGCGACGTTTAGGGGTCAGTAGACCCCTGAGTGTCATGCAAGGCATGATGATGATCATCATATGTAAGCATCCGTACTCATCATCATAAATGGGAAGTAACTTGATGTATATATACACACAAAATGCATGAGGTCCCTAGGGTTTTTCATCTTTAGAACATCTTTATGACACAACCCTATATACAATTCACATATTTCTCTACGTAATATGCATGCCTTGGCCTTCATACGTTCATCATCATTAACATTGGCTAGGGTTGTATTTTAAAAATACTCAATCTCATAGTGCATCATGTCATTTAATACATGCACCACGTTTTAATATAGAATAATGTCATATTAATCAATCTTATAATCTTCCATCTTACATCGTCATGTTATCATGCATCATCATCATCATATCATCATGATCCAACGTCATCATGTAACATCATCATATAACATAATATAACATCATATAGCATCATCAAATAACATAGTCATAGTCACCACCTCATAAAATATAAAGCATAAATGACACGTGCAAGGACCACTGGGCATGTGTCGTCATAGATAAATCAAGTTGTCCGACTTAGCCGATAGTAAGGCCACTTACTTGGTTGGTCTTGGCAGACATTTTCTCTAAACTCAAGTACGTTTGAATTTTGTCTCTCGAAGTTACTCCAAGTGTTGTCGGGAGTTGTTTCCTATTAAAACGTCCATCTCGCCGATAGTAAGGCCACTTACTTGGTTGGTCTTGGCAGACATTTTCTCTAAACTCAAGTACGTTTGAATTTTGTCTCTCGAAGTTACTCCAAGTGTTGTCGGGAGTTGTTTCATATTAAAACGTCCATCTCACTTCGTTAGTAATTTACATTTCTAATCTAATTTAAATTGAACTTCAGAAATACGACGTTATACTGACCTTAAATATTTCTATTAAAATAAAAATAAGGTTCGGAAGGGAAAAAAACGTAAAGGTTGGTGTCAAAATGTCAAACCAAGCCTAATACACCAGTTTTTAGCCTAGGACTCCGAGATGCTGAGCCGAAGGAGCCGGTGTATGCAACAGTGACCCTGTCGCTGAGGGACATTGACATTTGAGCAGGTTGCGAACTGGTTCGAGGTACAGGTCTCGAATGTTCATGTGGGCGCACAGGTCTGTGTAGTGGATCCGTGGGTTGGGCTGTGTTCTGTGTATTTAGGCTTGAACGTGGGTTTTTGGGCAAAGCACAGAGGAACTAAACTACTGGACTAGTTGTTGGTGGGTATCTGGTTGTTGTGTTGGGTATCTAGTTACTAGACCAAACTGGGTATGAGGTTGCTTGACTGGAAAGAGGTTGCTAGTATTCGAATTTGGGTCCAAGCAGGTGGACTTCGTCTTCTCCACTCGTTTCCATGCATTTTCCTTTCTTCATTCCTCCGTATCAAAACTTGTTATCAGTTTCTTCTCCTTTCTCATGGTGTTAACCGTCTTTGTACATTGGATCCTACCCCTCTATCTCACTAGTGTTGTGTACGTTGGGTCCCATGGTCGTCATATCGACATCGTCATTTGTGCAGAGGTGCCTTGCCTTTACCTAAAAAATAAGAGCAGCGCATGTTTTGAGTATTTTAAGAAATACTCATGAAGTAACCCCACTACTAGTAGAGGGTAATGCAAACATATGAAATCACGACTTACATACACACACATTTGCTCCCAGGTGAGCTTACATACATACCTATTGACCTGGGCTTCAACTAGCATACACTCATGCTGTTGATATACCATGAAGGGAAGGGAGTGCACATAGTATTGTATACCATGAAGGGAAGGGAGTGCACATAGTATTGTGGTGTATACAATATCGTAAGATACATGTCGGTATACCATGGAGGGAAGGGAGTGCACATAGTATTGTGGTGTATACAATATCGTAAGATACATGTCTGTACTAATCATGACAGAGGTATTTCAGTAAACGTTAAAACATAATAAAGCAAATATAACCAATCGAAAGGAGGACACACTTGCAACCATCACAAGCATGTAGGCTTATTCCCATCGTTAGAAGGAGGGTTTGAACCTCCGACCTTGTGGTTAACAGCCACACGCTCTAACCAACTGAGCTATTCTAGCTAATTATTTGTAATAGCTCAAGCCCACCACACTCTTATAAGGAATGTTTCATCCCCACTCCAACCAATGTTGGATCTAACAATCCACCCTCCTTGGGGGCCCATCGTCCTTGCTGGCACACCGCTTGGTGACTAACTCTAATAGCTTTTGTAATAGCCCAAACCCACCGCTAGCAAATATTGTTTGTTTTTGCCCATTACGTATCGTCATCAGCCTCACAATTCTAAAACGAGTCTACTAGGGAAAGGTTTTCACACTCTTCTAAGGAATGCTTAGTTCCAATTTCCAGCCGCTAAAAAATATTGTCCATTTTTACCCGTAACAAATCGTCGTCAGAATCACAGTTTTAAAACATGCTACTAGAGAGATGTTTACATACACTTATAAGTTATTCTTCATTCTCCTCTCAAACCAATTCGGGATCAGAGTGCATGGGTTCAAATCCCACTTCTGACAACTCAAATAAAGGTAAAATAAAAATACAATAGCATATCATTATTGAAATCAATTGAACTTATTGGAAATTTAAAATTGTCACGACATGATTTTCCAAGCATCTAAGAAAGTTAGTGTTCTTCAAGTTTACCCTTACGCCTGAATCTCAAGGACACTGTGATTTTCTGTTCCGCTTGGGTGCATAGCAAATGGTGAGTTGTGAGCCTCTATCAATATCTCGTTGCTTAATTCCTCAGTTGTTAGAATATATAGGCGTCCTTGACATAACCCTCCATCATCTTAGGATTTAAAGAAATTGTCTACTTGGCCCACTATTAACTGACTCATAATATATATATATATATATATATATATATATATTTATTTATTTATTTATTTATTTATTGTAGGTTTTTGTCTTTTTGTAAGATATTCACAAACTAATCTCGAGTTGCAAGTCATCTGATCTTCCAGGAGTTATATAGTCATATATTACATATTCGCCAACTCACCTATTGCAACTTGAATCCATAGTAGGGGAAATTGTAAGAGCATAACTAAATTACTAGATTTCTAGTATGCTTAGAAGAGTTAAAATGCGTGGCACCAATGGTCGGGAATAGCTTGGATAAGCTAAATAGGACAAAACTGTAATAACTCAATTTTAAAGCCTTCAAGCACAACTATAATAACTCAATTTTCAAGACTTCAAATCATTATTCATGACACATCCCGAAAAAGATAAAATTTCATAAAAATTGGAACGAGATTCGAAAACTAAGGACAACAACTCGTAACACATAGAACTGACTTGACAAAGAAAAAATTTGATAAAAATTAGAACGAGATTCGAAAACTAAGGACAACAACTTGTACACATGGAACTGACGGCTCGGGACGACCCTCCTCTATGACCTTATCCAACAATTAGTGATCACCTAAACAGGAAAAGTAATATCTAGTGCAACTAAATAAGTAACCTACTTGTAGGCGGTAATCGAATCCTTGATCGAGTGAGTTGCCACGGGTTTTTCTCTAGGTTATAGAAAGTTCAGGTGTAGATTATATGTAACGACCTTAGTTTTCTAGGGACCTAAAGTCACTAGAATATGCATGATGTAACTGCTTTATGCGAAAATATTTTTTACATTATGTTTTTGTCTTGAAGCTACCCCTAAAAAGAATACAATATTATTATTAAGAATGCTAGATTAAGACTATGTAACAATGTTAGGAATCACGAACCTACATAATTATATGACATTTTCCACCTTGGTTAGAGGGTTAAATTTTTCCACATACTAAAAAAATGGAATGACCTTAACATTAACAATCATACGCTATAACCAACTAAACTATTCCAACAACTTATGAATATTAGCCTTGATATTGTCTACTTTGACTCATTCCATATCGTCGTCAACCTAACAATTTTAAAACACGTCTAATAGTAAGAGATTTCCACATGCTTATAAGAAATATTTCATCCCCTCCCCAACCGAGGTGGGCACCCCCTTGTGTTCCCAACAACCTCGTTGGCACACCACCCGATGACTAGCTCTTATACAATTTGTTACAAACCAAGCCCACCTCTTTCCGATATTGTCTACTTTTGCTAGTTACGTATCATCATCAGACTCACAATTTTAAAATATGTCTACTAGAAGAGATATCCACAACCTTATAGGAAATGTTTGGTTCTCCTTTCCAATTGCTAGCAAATATTGTTTGTTTTGGCCTATTACGTATCGTCGTAAGTTTAAAAGTTTTAAAACGCGTCTTTTAGGGAGAGATTTTCACACTCCAACCAATATTAGGTCTCAAAATAAATAGTTAGGATGGTTGAGTGGTCGAAGGTGTTAGGAGTCAAGTTTTGGTCCTTGTGAGAGTGCGTGGGTTGAAATCCCACTTTAGACAACTTAGAAAGGCTTTCTTTTATAAAGTGCTATCTTTTATTAAATTGATTCAACAATTCTATTCTATTCAAAAGATGTTTTCCACTACCTTAACGAATGAATTCATTCATATTAGCAGAACCTCTGACCTTGTTGTTAAAGCCCACACGCTCTAACCAATTGAGCTATTCTAGCTAATCATTTGTAAGCCCAAACTTTGTTGTTAATGCCCACACGCTCTAACCAACTGAGCTATTATAGCTAATCATTTATAATAGCTCAAGCCCACCATCAGTAAATATATTCAGCCTTGGCTCGTTACGTATTACTGTCAACTTCACGGTTTTAAAACGCCTCTATTAGGGAGTGGTTTCCACATCCTTATGAGGGATGTTTCTTCCCCTCTCCAACCTATGTTCAATCTCACAATCCATCCACTAACAAATATTGTCCGATTTTGTCCATTACGTATCACATACCAAACAATTCTAAAACGAGTCTACTAGGGAGAGGTTTCCACATCCTTATAAGGAATGTTTCGTTCCCTTTTCCAACTGCTAAAAAATATTGTCCATTTTTTCCCGTTATATATCGCCGTCAGAATCATTTTAAATCACGCCTACTGGAGAGATGTTTAAAGACTTAAAAGTTATACTTCATTCCCCTCTCCAACGAATGCAGGATTAAAGGGTGTGCGTTCAAATCCCACTTCTGACAACTCAAAGAAAGGTAAAATAAAAATACAATCTTATCATTATTGAAATCAATTGAACTCGCTAGAGATTTAAAATGGCCACGACGTGATTTTCCAAGCTTCTACAAAAGTTAGTATTGTTCAAGTTTACCCTTACGCCTGAATCTCAAGGACACTTTGATTTTCTGTACTACCTGAGTGCATAGCAAATGATGAGTTGTGAACCTCTGTCAATATCTCGTTCCTTAATTTCCCCACTGATGGAATACATGGTGAGCCTCTGTCAATATCTCGTTCCTTAATTCCCCCACTGCTAGAATACATAGGCTCCTTAATTCCTCAAATACTGGAATACACTGGCGTCCTTGACATAAACATCCATCATCTTAGGATTTAGAGAAACTGTCCACTAGGCCCTCTGTTAACTGACTCATAATTACCTATATTAAAAAAAATCAGCTCCAAAACGGTAAAAAACGTGAAGTTTGGTGTAAAAAATGTCAAATCGAGCCAAATATGTCATTTTTTAGCCTAGAATTCCGAGAAGCTGAGCTGAAGGGGCCGGTGTATGCAGTAGTGACCCTGTCGTTGAGAGACATTGACACATGAGCAGGTCGTGAAGTGGGTCGAGGCATGGGTCTTGAATGTTCATGCCCCTCTGCCACAATTGTAACATTTGTCGGAGTTACCATCGTTCGCATAGTGACCATATTTGTGACATTTGTAGCACTGAATGTTGGAGTAAATTGATCGGCCCCCTCTTCCTCGACTGCGTCCTCTTCCACGCCAATTTTCTTGACTCCACTATCCCTTCTTCTTATAGTATCCTTCATGACTGCTGCCTTGACCACCATGACCATTTTTACTACTTTCATTGCCACAACCTCTACCTTCAAAATTTTGAGAGTAGAGTACCTTTTCATCTTTGATTGACGCCTTGGTTTGGAGTGCTTGATCGAGTGTTTCCTCCTTCTTCTTACGTTGTTCGTGTGCCTCGAGAGAATCGGCTAGCTCGTCAACTGTGAACGTCGCTAGGTCATTTGACTCTTCTATCGAGCATACAACATTCTCAAAGTTGTTAGTTAATGACCTTAAAATCTTCTCCAAAACCCGCATCTCAGCTAATATTTCTCCATGCCGGTTGAGTTGGTTTACCACAGTATATACATGCATGATGTAGTTAGATACATTTTCTGACTCCTTCATCTTCATGCTCTGCTCTCCAACTTGCCACGAAGAGTTTGGAGACACACTTGCTTGACTCGGTCGATTACTTTGAACACTTTTCCTAAAGTGTCCCACGCTTCTTTTGAAGTAGTTGCATTGGCAAGCTTCTCAAAGGCCGACTCGTCAACGGCTCGGAACAACATGTACAGTGCCCCCTTATCCTTTGATCGCACCTCTTTTAATGTCTTGTTTCGTGTTGCTGTATAACCCATGGTATCTTTTGGTTCTTTTAACCCTTCTTCGACCACCTCCCATGCATCTTGAGAACCGAGAAGAGCTTTCATATGAATGCTCCAATTCTCATATTTTGTCTTCGTTAGTCGTGGTAACAGGATTTGACCCGTCACATTCGTCATTGGCTTGATACCAATTTGTTAAAGAAAACTCACAAATTTGTGAAATAAATCTCACACAGACTAATGATAGAAGAAGACAAAGAACACTTTATTTCTATCTCTTTTTCTTTTTCTCTACTCTGCTTTACTGTTTTACCCTATAAATAACAGATGTATTTACAAGGTCTCCTAAAACTAAATATAGACATCAGAATGACACTGTATTTACTATACGAATGTATTGATAAGGTCTTCTAAAACTAAATATAGACATCAGACTCCGGCCACTACTAAGGTATTTATAAGGTCTTCTAAAACTAAATATAGACATCAACATTTTCGTAACCTAGACATCAGAATGGTTCCCCTACAAAATGTATTTATAAGGTCTTCTAAAACTAAATATAGACATCGACATCAGAATGCCGCCCCTACAAAATGTATTTATAAGGTCTTCTAAAACTAAATATAGACATCAAAATGCAACTGTTTCCTGACCCAGGCATTCTGATATAAACATTAGAATGCAACTGTTTCCTAACGTAGACATCAGAATGCCGCCACTACAAATTATTTATAAGGTCTTCTAAAACTAAATATAGACATCAGAATGCCACTATTTACGTCACTGTTCCTAGACATCAGAATGCCACTATTTACGTCACTGGTCCTAGACATCAGAATGCCACTGTTTCCTAACCCATAAAACATCATTGTTCCTAGACATCAGAATGCCACGATTTCCTAACCCATAAAACCATCAGAATACCACTATTTACGTCATTGTTCCTAGACATCAGAATGCCACGATTTCCTAACCCATAAAACCATCAGAATACCACTATTTACGTCATTGTTCCTAGACATCAGAATGCCACTGTTTCCTAACCCATAAAACGTCACTGTTCCTAGACATCAGAATGCCACTTTTTCCTAACCCATAAAACATCACTATTCCTAGACATCAAAATGTCACTGTTTCCTAACCCATAAAACGTCACTATTCCTAGACATCAGAATGCCCTCTTTCTTAACCCATAAAACGTCACAGTTCCTAGACATCAGAATGTCACTATTTCCTAACCCATAAAACATCACTGTTCCTAGACATCAGAATGCAACTGTTTCCTAACCCATAAACGTCACTGTTCCTAGACATCAGAATGCAACTGTTTCCTAACCCATTAAATGTCACTGTTCCTAGACATCAGAATGCAACTGTTTCCTAACCCATAAAACGTCACTGTTCCTAGACATCAGAACGCCACTGTTTCCTATCCCATAAAACGTCACTGTTCCTAGACATCATAATGCCACTCTTTCCTAACCCATAAAAACGTCACAGTTCCTACACATCAGAATGCCACTCTTTCCTAACCCATAAAACGTCACTGTTCCTAGACATCAGAATGCAACTGTTTCCTAACCCATAAAACGTCACTGTTCCTAGACATCAGAATGCAACTGTTTCCTAGCCCATAAAACGTCACAGTTCCTAGACATCAGAATGCCACTTTTTCCTAACCCATAAAATGTCACTGTTTCTAGACATCAGAATGCCACTGTTTCCAAACCCATACAACATCACTATTCCTATACATCCGAATGCCACTCTTTCCTAACCCATAAAACATCACTGTTCCTAGACATCATTATGCAACTGTTTCCTAACCCATAAAACGTCACTGTTCGTAGACATCAGAACGCCACTGTTTCCTATTCCATAAAACGTCACTGTTCCTAGACATCAGAATGCCACTGTTTCCTAACCCATAAAACGTCACAGTTCCTAGACATCAGAATGCCACTCTTTCCTAACCCATAAAACGTCACTGTTCCTAGACATCAGAATGCCACTTTTTCCTAACCCATAAAACGTCACTGTTCCTAGACATCAGAATGCCACTCTTTCCTAACCCATAAAACGTCATTGTTCCTAGACATCAGAATGGCACTGTTTCCTAACCCATAAAACGTCACAGTTCCTACACATCAGAATGCCACTCTTTTCTAACCCATAAAACGTCACTGTTCCTAGACATCAGAATGCAACTGTTTCCTAACCCATAAAACGTCACTGTTCCTAGACATCAGAATGCAACTGTTTCCTAACCCATAAAACGTCACTGTTCCTAGACATCAGAATGCAACTGTTTCCTAACCCATAAAACGTCACTGTTCCTAGACATCAGAATGCCACTTTTTCCTAACCCATAAAACGTCACAGCTCGTATTATTTTCTCGTATGTTTTTCCTTGGCGACATTGTCTTCTTTTTATAAAAATAGAGTAAACATAAATAATTTGATTTTTTTTTTTTTACTTCGGTAATGTTACCTAGAATATTCAAATAAATTTTTAAAAAATATGGATGGGAAAAACTTATTAAATAAGTATCTTTTTAACGTTAAATTTGTTTCAAAATAACCTTTCTGTGAAATCTATTATAGTAGGATAGGAATGAGTGAAGAAGAATGGTTGAATAATTGTACAAATCATCTAATAATTTAATTAATTTTATTGCGTTGAAACCCTATCAAATATAGAACTAAAAACAAAGACACAATATTATTCGTTTTATAGTTCATATATTAATGACACACAAATCTTTACAAATTTGTGGTCCCATGGTCTAGTGGTTAGGACATTGGACTTTGAATCCAGTAACTCGAGTTCAAATTTGGGTGGGACCTCTTTTTTTTTTTAAAGATGTTTGTGCACAAATAGTAAGAGGAAGCTTTGAGGTTGTACAAGGCAAAGTGGTCAATGATTGGATACTTCGGTGGGACGTTTTTTTTTTTAAAGATGTTTATGCACAAATAGTAAGAGGAAGCTTTGAGGTTGTACGAGGCAAAGTGGTCAATGATTGGATACTTTAGCAAGATTTGGAGTCTGTGTGACTTAAAAAATAAAGTAATACATATAGACTAATCAAGTCATGATCTAGTTAAAGGAAAAAACTAAATCACCTGTAAGAAATTAAGAAGGTTTGAATTCATGTTGAATGTTATATCTAAGTTATTCCAACATTAATACCAACACGAGATCTGAGTTAGAATGATGTTGTTGGGCTCACTAATTTCCCATAGCTTAAGTAATTTTTATGAATCAGATATTGAACAAAGGTTTCTAGACTTATTTTATAATAGTGTTCATATCGATTAGGAGGCTAATCAGAGACAAAAAAGATAACAAGATGAGCCCTTAAGCCAACTTGATACCTCTATTCAAAGAGGGTGGATTGTGAGATCCCACAACAGTTGGAGAGCCCTTAAGCCAACTTGATACCTCTATTCAAAGAGGGTGGATTGTGAGATCCCACAACAGTTGGAGAGGGAATAAGCCAACTTGATACCTCTATTCAAAGAGGGTGGATTGTGAGATCCCACAACAGTTGGAGAGGGAAACATCCAACTTGATACCTCTATTCAAAGAGGGTGGATTGTGAGATCCCACAACAGTTGGAGAGGGAAACATTGTTTATAAGGGTGTGATTCAAAGAGGGTGGATTGTGAGATCCCACAACAGTTGGAGAGGGAAACATTGTTTATAAGGGTGTGAAAATTTCTCTATGCGTTTTAAAAGCATAAGGTAATCCCGAGAATCAAAAGAAGATAATACCTGCATGGGCCAATTTCATTAATTCTCAATAATGATATATTTAATGATACTAGAAGATAATCACTTATAGTTTTAAGTTTATTAGGCATAAAATTATGTAAGCAAAACTCGATTGACTGAATGAGGAGCTACCAATCTACAATGTGCATAAAGCCTATGGTCTATTAGCTTAGTTGGTTAGAACGTCATGCTAATAATGTGAAGGTCATTGGTTTGACACTTGCATGGGCCAATTTCATTTCTTCTTAATAATATCTTTTCATGATAGGGGTTACAACATTACGAACTTTAAAGATAATGACTTAAAGTTTTAAGTTTATTATGCATAAAATTATGTAACCTAAACTCGATTGACTAAATTAAGAACTATTGATCTACAATATGCATAAAACTTATGGCCTATTACCTTAGTTGGTTAGAGCATCGTGCTAATAACGCAAAGGTAGTAGGTTCGACACTTGCATGGGCCAATTTCATTAATTTTTAATAATATCTTTTCATGATACGAGTTAAAACACTGTGAACTTTTTTTTAAAGTTTATTATGCATAAAGTTTAAAGTTTATTATGCATAAAGTTATGTAAACGAAACTTGATTGACTTATTTAGGAGCCAACGATCTATAATGTGCATAAAACCTATGCCCTATTAGCTCAGTTGGTTAATTGTTGTGTTAATAATGTGAAGGTTGTAGGTTTGACACTATAATGACTTGAAGTTTTAATTTTATTATGCATAAAATTATGTAACCTAAACTCGATTGACTAAATTAGGAGCTATTGATCTACAATGTGCATAAAACCTATGGCCTATTAGCTCAGTTGGTTAGAGCGTCGTGCTAATAACGCGAAGGTCGCAGGTTCGACACCTGCATGGGCCAATTTCATTAATTTTTAATGATATCTTTTCATGATACGAGTTAAAAAGACGGATCTGAGCCGATATGTTCTCCTACGAAGGATGACATTGGTGGATTTCTGAGAGTCCATTCCTCAACAAGAAGGATCTGAGCCGTTCGATATGAAGGAGGTAAATGACTTTCACACCTTTTTCTTTTCGATATGTTCTACTATGAAGGATGATATTTGTAGATTTCTGAGAGTCCATTCCGGAACAAGAAGGATCTGAGCCGTTCGATATGAAGGAGGTAAATGACTTTCACACCTTTTTCTTTTCGATATGTTCTGCTATGAAGGATGATATTTGTAGATTTCTGAGAGTCCATTCCGGAACAAGAAGGATCTGAGCCGTTCGATATGAAGGAGGTAAATGACTTTCACACCTTTTTCTTTTCGATATGTTCTGCTATGAAGGATGATATTTGTAGATTTCTGAGAGTCCATTCCGGAACAAGAAGGATCTGAGCCGTTCGATATGAAGGAGGTAAATGACTTTCACACCTTTTTCTTTAGATATGAACCGTTCGATATGTTCTTCTATGAAGCATGAAACTCTGGATTTCTGAGAGTCCTTTAAGGAAGAAGGAGGTAAATGAATTGACTTTAAAGGCAAAATTCATCAATGCAAAGGTCAGTAGAGAAAATTTTCCGGCAAGCCATATGTCAACTTGCGGGAGGGAAAGCGCATCAGACAGCCTGAGGGACACGTATTGACGATTAGGTGGAATAATGCGTCAGGCACGTTGTAAAGTGACGCGTCTCCACTCGATATGCGACACGCAGTAGCTCTTCCGACCCACGCCCACGTCTAACCCAGTTTGACTCGAAGGATGTTTGACCCGATCCGCATGGTGCCACGCTTCAATGTAAAGAATTTCACTTCCTAGCGCACACCTCCGGTTTTGAACCCACGACTCATCAGCAACTGACCTCTCTTTCTTCACAACTTCTTCAATTCTCTTCACAAGCTCAGAAATTACCTTCCCATTCTCTTCCTTCTCCTATTTCAGATAGGAAGAACTCTCACTCAGCTCCCCCACTTCCTCCTCTAACCTTTCAATCTCTATTTCTAAAAGCTTTCTTTTCTTTTCCAATCTCTACTTTGTCCTTCAAAAGGCGCTCGTTTAGCGATTTCAACGTCTTCAACTGAGACTTCTCCACAGATTTATCCACAGTAGATTTTGGTTGTTGCTCTAAATCTCTATTCTCCTTCTGATGATCTGGAAGTTTCTTTGGCTCGTTCGCCGATCGCGTGTTCAATCCAGATTCCTTCTTCGATTTTCTCGTTTCCGATATCGCGATTTTGCCAAATCCGCTACGTATCCCCTCATTTCCAACGGCTTCCACCACCTCACAACTACCACCATCATATTTTGCTCCATCGTGTTCTGTCGCTTTCAGATCTTCATTTTGAGCCATAAGAGAAGACCTTCGTTTGTTGCGTCATCCAAGGCTAGGTTGATTGTTCCTTCCACCTTTTTATCAGCTCGACAATCTTTTGCAAATTGCCCCTCTGCCACAATTGTAACATTTGTCGGAGTTACAATCGTTCGCATAATGACCATATTTGTGACATTTGTAGCACTGAATGTTGGAGTAAATTGATCGACCGCCTCTTCCTCGACTGCGTCCTCTTCCACGCCAATTTGCTTGGCTCAACTGTCCCTTCTTCTTATAGTATCCTTCATGACTGTTACCTTGACCACCATGACCATTTTTACTACTTTCACGGCCAACACCTATACCTTCAAAATTTTTAGAGTAGAGTACCTTTTCATCTTTGATTGACGCCTGGTTTGAAGTGCTTGATTGAGTGTTTCCTCCTTCTTCTTCTTACGTTGCTCGTGTGCCTTGAGAGAACCAGCTAGCTCATCGACTATGAACGTCGTTAGGTTCTTTAACTCTTCTATCGCGCATACAACATTCTCAAAGTTGTTGGTTAATGACCTTAAAATCTATTCCAAAACCTGCGTCTCGGCTAACATTTCTTCATTTCGGTTGAGTTGGTTTACCACAGTTTGTACATGCGTGATGTAGTCAGATACACCTTCTGACTCCTTCATCTTCATGCTCTCCTACTTGCCACGAAGAGTTTGGAGACGCACTTGCTTGACTCGGTCAATTCTTTTGAACACTTTTCCTAAAGTGTCCCACACTTCTTTTAAAGTAGTTGCACTGGCAAGCTTCTCAAAGCCCGACTCGTTAACGACTCAGAACAACATGTATAGTGCCCCCTTATCCTTTGATCGCACCTCTTTTAACGCCTTGTTTCGTGTCGCTGTATAACCCGTGGTATCTTTTGGTTCTTCTAACCCTTCTTCGACTACCTCCCATGCATCTTGAGAACCGAGAAAAGCTTTCATATGAATGCTCCAATTCTCGCAGTTTGTCTTCGTTAGTCGCAGTAGCGGCATTTGACCCGTCACATTCGTCATTGACTTGATACAAATTTATTAAAGAAAACTCATAAATTTGTGAAATAAATATCACACACACTAACGAAAGAAGAAGACAAAGAACACTCTGTTTATTTTAAAAAAACAATCCTCTATTGCTTCTCTGTTTCTTTATTTTTTTTCTCTTCTCTGCTTTACGGTTTTACCATGGTAATAACAAATGTATTTATAAGGTCTGCTAAAACTAAATATAGACATCAAGATGCCACTGTTTCCTAACCCATAAAAAGTCATTGTTCTTCTAACATTCTTGGCCTTTCATCTCCAACACTCTTGGCCTTTTCCTCTAAGACTGACTCTTGGATTTAAAACCCACTAAAATTCTCCATGGGGAATCCGATCCCTGCCGCTTCCTTGCGTTGAATCCCTTACCCTGATCCCCACACAAATAAATAGAGAGTTTCGTGGAAAAAGGGAATGAAATAAATGGTGGGGATGATGACAGGGAATGGACATCGCTACATGTGGCCCCTGCACATGTCGTGTTTTATGATTGTATGACATATACTATGTTATGTATATGCTATGATATACGATATGTTGCATACAAGTTACGCTATGATATCATATACACTATTCTAGGACTAAGAGAAATTAGAAAATCATGTATTGTTAATTATTAAAAATATGAAATGAATCAAGTATTTATATCTCATAGGAACACTATGCTAGGAATAGATTTATGTAAACCAAACTCGATTGACTGGATTAGGAGCTAATGATCTATAATGTACATAAAACCTATGACCTATCAGCTCAGTTGGTTAGGTTGTTGTGCTAATAACGTGAAGGGTTGTAGGTTCGACAAATACATAGGCTAAATTTTATTAATTCTTAATAATATCTTTTCATGATACGGGGTTACAACACTACGAACTTGATAATGACTTGAAGTTTTAATTTTATTATGCATAAAATTATGTAACCTAAACTCGATTGACTAAATTAGGAGCTATTGATCTACAATGTGCATAAAACCTATGGCCTATTAGCTCAGTTGGCTAGAGCATCGTGCTAATAATGCGAAGGTCGTAGGTTCGACACTTGCATGGGCCAATTTTATTAATTTTTAATGATATCTTTTCATGATACGAGTTAAAACACTTAGAACTTTAAAAGGTAAACGAAACTCGATTGACTGGATTAGGAGCTAACGATCTATAATGTACATAAAACCTATGACCTATTAGCTCAGTTGGTTAGTTGTCGTGCTAATAACGTGAAGGTTGTAGGTTCGAAAATTACATATTTTTAGGAACAAGGAGGTAAATGAACTGACTTTGAAGGCAAGATTAAGTGTAGTCAGGAGAGAACATTAACTTGCGGGAGGGAAAGCGCGTCAAACGGCCTGAGGGGCACGTGTTGACGATTTGGTGGAATAACGCTCAAGCACATTGTAAAGTGACGCGGCTCCACTCGATATGCGCGACACGCGGTAGCTCTTCCGACCCACGCCCACATCTAACCCAGTTTGACTCAAAGGATGTTCGACTCGATCCGCATGGTGCCACGCTTCAATGTAAAGAATTTCACTTCCCAGCGCTCACCTCCAGTTTTGTACCCACCATTCATCAGCAGAAATTACCTTCCCATTCTCTAACCTTTCAATTTCCACTTCTAAAAGCTTTCTTTTCTTTTTCAATGTCTACTTTCTCCTTCAAAAGGCATCTCGTTCGACGATTTCAACGTCTGCAACTTAGACTTCTCCACAGATTTATCCACGACAGATTTTGGTTGTTGCTCTAAATCTCTGTTCTCCTTCTGATGATCTGGAAGTTTCTTTGGCTTGTTCGCCGATCGCGTGTTCAATCCAGATTCCTTCTTCGATTTTCTAGTCTCCAATATCGCGATTTTGCCAAATCCGCTGCATATCCCCTCATTTCCAACGGATTCCACCACCTCATAACTACCACCATCATATTTTTCTACACGTGTTCTTTCGCTTTCCGATCTTCATTTTGAGCCATCAACAGAAGACCTTCATTTGTTGCGTCATCCAAGGCTAGGTTGATTGTTTCTTTCACCTTTTTATCGACTCAAGAATCTTTTGCAAAATGCCCCTCTGCCACAATTGTAACATTTGTCGGAGTTGAAATCGTTCGCATAGTGTACATATTTGTGACATTTGTAGCACTGAATGTTGGAGTAAATTGATCGGTCACCTCTTCCTCGACTGCGTCCTCTTCCACGCCAATTTGCTTGGCTTGACTATCCCTTCTTCTTATAGTATCCTTCATCATTTTTGCCTTGATCACCATGAAAATTTTTACTACTTTCACGGCCACAACCTCTACCTTCAAAATTTTTAGAGTAGAGTACCTTTTCATCTTTGATTGACGCCTTGGTTTGAAGTGCTTGATCGAGTCTTTCCTACTTCTTCTTCTTACGTTGCTCGTGTTCCTCGAGAGAACCGGCTAGCTCATCGACTATGAACGTTGCTAGGTCATTTGACTCTTCTATCGCGCATACAACATTCTCAAAGTTGTTGGTTAATGACCTTAAAATCTTCTCCAAAACCCGCGGCTCAGCTAACATTTCTCCATTTCGGTTGAGTTGGTTTACCACAGTATGTAAATGCATGATAGTCAGATACATTTTCTGACTCCTTCATCTTCATGTTCTCTAACTTACCACGAAGAGTTTGGAGACGCACTTGCTTGACTCGGTCGATTCCTTTGAACATTTTTCCTAAACTGTCCCACGATTCTTTTGAAGTAGTTGCACTGGCAAACTTCTCAAAGCCCGACTCGTCAATGACTCAGAACAACATGTACAGTGCCCCTTATCCTTTGATCGCACCTCTTTTGGTTCTTCTAACCCTTCTTCGACCACCTCCCATGCATCTTGAGAACCGAGAAGAGCTTTCATATGAATTCTCCAATTCTCATATTTTGTCTTCGATAGTCATGGTAGATGCATTTGACCTGTCACATTCGCCATTGGCTTGATACCAATTTGTTAAAGAAAACTCACAAATTTGTGAAATAAATCTCACACAAACTAATGATAGAAGGAGACAAAGAACACTCTGTTTATTTGAAAATAGTTCTTCTATTGCTTCTCTGTATCTTTATTTTTTTTTCTCTCTACGCTTTACCATTTTACAATAGAAATAACAAATGTATTAGGTCTTCGAAAACTAAATATAGACATCAGGATGCCATTGTTTCCTGACCCATAAAAAGTCATTGTTCCTTTAAAGATTCTTGGCCTTTCATCTTCAACACTCCGGGCCTTTTCCTCTAAGACTGACTCTTGGATTCAAAACCCACTAAAATTCTCCATGGGGAATCCGATCCCTACGATTTCCTTGCGATGAATCCCTTACCCTGGTCCCCACACAAATAAATAGAGGATTTCGTGGAAACGGAGAATGAAATAGATGGTGGGGATGATGACAGGGAATGGACATCGCAACTTGTGGCCCCGGCATATGTCGTGTTTTATGATTGTATGACATATACTATGTTATGTATATGCTATGATATACAATATGTTGCATTAAAGTTACGCTATGATATCATATACACTATTGAAGGATTATGTTATGTCATAGAACAATGTTATGGTTTGCTGTTATTTGGTGCATGATCCTTCCATGTATCATTTCATGTAAACTATGTTAATATGTACACTCTATGACTATGAGACATTAGAAAATTAGGTATTGTTAATTATTAAAAATATGAAATGAATCAAGTATTTATCTCTCATAGAAACACTATGCTAGGAATAGATTGGAGGTATGACTAGCGCAATGAATATATGTCATGCTTTAATGTTATGGGACCTCATGCATTTTGTATACCACGTGCATCGAGATACTTCTATATTATGTTTAGTACACACTATGCCTATGTATTGTCAATCATGAACAATATGACAAGAATCAAGTATGTATGTCTCATAGGAACGTTATGTCGTGTTTTAATGTTAGGGATCTCATGCATTTTATATGGGAGGTGCATCGGGATACTTCCCCATTATGATCAGTACAAATACATACCTTACAATATTTATGTTCTTTATGATATTATGTGGGTCTTTTGCCTTCATGGTATTTGGTAGTGTGAGTGTGCACAAGCTCGACGAGGTAGACCTATAGAATACTCTTATACCAACCCACCTGGTGGTTAATGTACACATTCATGGGTCGTGTGTAAGGAAGTACAACATATTCAACTCTGCTCGGATTGAAAAGCAAAGCCCAAGCCCACGTCACAATGTATTTATGAAAGGATAGGTCCCATTATATTTCATGTTATTCATATTCCGACACTAACAGTGAGATTACTTACTGAGTATTTATTAAAGTACTCAAACCACATGCTATTCTTATTTTAAAGTAAAGGTAAGATACCCATTTACGAATGACAATATTGCGTTGAAGGCCAAGGAACCAAAGTTAGGGTAGTTACATTCATATTATTTTTAATGATCCTTAGATTAGATGAGGGCATTGTTTTATTTTTATTTAAACTAATGTTATCCATTTTCCACTATGTTGTTCATAACAATATTGTTTTAATGAGTTCATTATGAACATTGAAGTCCATAGCACCATTTATGAAATGTTGTAAATGAATTCTTTCATGCATAGTAAAGTCATGTATGCTGTGACGATAGTGTTTAATAGAAAAATAGAGTAGTTGGTTATAAGAACCATGAATAAAAAGGGGATAAAAATCTGTGTCCTCTGACCGGTGTAGATAGTTTTTACTGATTATCTAGAAATTTCAATCTCAAAATCATAGTGATTCTCAAGCTCTCAATGTCGGTTTAAGCTTCCCCTATAAAGTTGAAAGTTTAGGCAATAGTTTGGAACAAGAATCGAGCTCCCAATAGTAGGCAATAAGCATTTAGATTTTGGGTCTCGTGATTTTGGGTCTCGTACTCTCAGATTTCTTCCAAATTCGGGAGCAATTCTACACCATTTTTGTAACGGATCAGATCAAAAAAAAAAAAAAACGGAAGTTCGCCGAAGTTTTCGTTCGCACACAACCCACAAAGGGCGGCCGATGTCTGGGTCACCATAGAAACCAAACCCAACCTTCAGCCACCTCGAAGATACCTGTAGAGAAGAAAAAAAAGTGAAAAACTAGAAAGACGTCAAAACCTCCGTTCTACACAACGAAAGTAATCCCAGAGACTTTTACACACACTAGGGGTAGATTTAGACCAATCCTACACGTTGTACACCGCCTAAAGTTCCAAGAAATTTACTTTAAGATCGTTTCCTTTTCGTTTGTTTCGAGAAATATATCGATCAATTCTGATTCTTTCTTTTTCTATTGATTCTTTTCCGATTGAGATGTATGGATCCATGGGCTTATGGTTTATACATTCGTTTTAGTCTCGACTCTAGGAATATCTTTTTTCGCGAACCGTCTAAAGTTCCAACTTAAAAGGTGAAATGATTTCGCATTATCTCAATTGAAGTACTGAGCCTCACAATAATCCCATAGACTTTTACACACACCAGAGGTAGATTTAGACGAATCCTACACGTTGTACACCGTCGGGCAAGGGAGACAGAGTGTCGGATTTCCAAACCCTCTTAGATCTGGGAGTATTAGGCCTTTACGAACCAAACACATACCAAAAAAGAAATTAGGGGGAGAAGGAGATTTGGAAACGAAGAAAAAAATTGGGAAAAAGGACGTCAAAACGATGTTACCGAGGTGAGAGAGAGGTTGCCAGAAAATCGGTGAGTAACCGGGCGAAGGAGACTAAGTGATAAGATAAGGAATCACTACAAGGGGAGTAAGATTCGGATTACCTTGTTGATCGAATATCTCAAGCAAAGAACACTTTGTTTGAGATTCGAATCACTCCAGAAGCAAGATCGATCATGTCTAGCTTCAATGATTCTTGTTGATCAAATATCTCAAGACAAGAACACTTGATTGAGATTCGAATCACTCCACAAGCAAGATTGATCATGTCGAGCTTGAATGATTCTACATGCAACCTAAACTACATAGAGTTGCAAAGAAACTTAGCCATTGGCTAAAGAAAAGCACAAATGCTTCTTTCGATATATCTTCAAAGTCTTATTACAAATACAACATAGATGGCTTTATATAGCCTCAAAATGAAAGCATTCTAAAAGTTGTAACATTCACACTTTATGGCTATAATTAGCCATTATGTAAATATAACCGAAATTAAATAAAAAGTCTTAAAACACAATAACTCTAAATTATAACCCACCCAAAATTTACAACAATCAAACTTTATTCTTCTTCAATGTAGCATGAATTGAAACATCTTTTGATAATTTTGACAACCTTTTCTTCACATCTTCATTGAAGCATATTGTATGATTGATGTCTCTTGGTTCATATCATTCTCCACTTCTTCAAGAGGATTCGTCCTCGAATCTATTTGTGAAACTTTGCTGCAAAAAATAAGTTATGGAAATACAAAGGACCTCACAACACTCTCTCAGGTGTATACACTCAAGGAATTTTAGGCCACTCTGTTTGCACTCATTTACACAAATGAAGCTCTCATTCTCACCTCTCAAAATTTTAAATAGAGAAAAATTGAATTTTGAACTTTGGGTCGATTAAAAACTAAAAAGATGAAAAATAAATAAAAATTAAATTGAGAAGAAACTCAAAGGAAACATATATCCGATCTTGAGCCTGAAGCTCTGATACCAAATGATAAGATAAGGAATCAATACAAGGGGAATAAGATTCGGATTACCTTGTCGATCGAATATCTCAAGCCAAGAACACTTTGTTTGAGATTCGAATCACTCCAGAAGCAAGATCGATCATGTCTAGCTTCAATGATTCTTGTTGATCAAATATCTCAAACACTTGTTTGAGATTCGAATCACTCCACAAGCAAGATTGATCATGTCGAGCTTGAATGATTCTACATGCAATCTAAACTACATAGAATTGCAAAGAAACTTAGCCATTGGCTAAAGAAAAGCACAAATGCATCTTTTGATAATTTTGACAACCTTTTCTTCACATCTTCATTGAAGCATACTCCCCTTGTAGTGATTCTTTATCTTATCATTTGGTATCAGAGCTTCAGGCTCAAGATCGGATATATGTTTCCTTTGCGTTTCTTTTCAATTTGTTTTTTTTTTTTTATCTTTTTAGTTTTTAATCGATCCAAAATAAATNTTTCTTTTCAATTTGTTTTTTTTTTTTTATCTTTTTAGTTTTTAATCGATCCAAAATAAAAAAATTCAATCTGGGCTCTACTAAAAAATTTGAGAGGTAAGAATGAAAGCTTCATTTGTGTAAAAGAGTGTTGTGAGGTCCGTCGTATTTCCATAACTTATTTTTTGCAGCAAAGTTACACAAATAGATTCGAGGACGAATCCTCTTGAAGAAGTGGAGAATGATATGAACCAAGAGACATCAATCATACAATATACTTCAATGAAGATGTGAAGAAAAGGTTGTCAAAATTATCAAAAAGATGTTTCAATTCATGCTACATTGAAGAAGAATAAAGTTTGATTGTTGTAAATTTTGGGTGGGTTATAATTTAGAGTAATTTAGAGTTATTGTATTTTAAGACTTTTTATTTAATTTCGGTTACATTTACATAATGGCTAATTATGGCCATAAAGTAGGAATGTTACAACTTTTGGAATACCTTTAGTAGTTTCATTTTTTAGGCTATATAAAGCCATGTATGTTGTATTTGTAAGGAAGACTTAGAAGATATATCGAAAGAAGCATTTGTGCTTTTCTTTAGCCAATGGCTAAGTTTCTTTGCAACTCTATGTAGTTTAGGTTGCATGTAGAATCATTCAAGCTCGACATGATCAATCTTGCTTGTGGAGTGATTCGAATCTCAAACAAGTGTTCTTGTCTTGAGATATTTGATCAACAAGAATCATTGAAGCTAGACATGATCGATCTTGCTTCTGGAGTGATTCGAATCTCAAACAAAGTGTTCTTGGCTTGAGATATTCGATCAACAAGGTAATCCGAATCTTATTCCCCTTGTATTGATTCCTTATCTTATCATTTGGTATCAGAGCTTCAGGCTCAAGATCGGATATATGTTTCCTTTGCGTTTCTTCTCAATTTGTTTTTTTTTTTTCATCTTTTTAGTTTTTAATCGACCCAAAGTTCAAAATTCAATCTTTGCTCTATTTAAAATTTTGAGAGGTGAGAATGAGAGCTTCATTTGTGTAAATGAGTGCAAACAGAGTGGCCTAAAATTCCTTGAGTGTATACACGTGAGAGAGTGTTGTGAGGTCCTTTGTATTTCCATAACTTATTTTTTGCAGCAAAGTTTCACAAATAGATTCGAGGACGAATCCTCTTGAAGAAGTGGAGAATGATATGAACCAAGAGACATCAATCATACAATATACTTCAATGAAGATGTGAAGAAAAGGTTGTCAAAATTATCAAAAAGATGTTTCAATTCATGCTACATTGAAGAAGAATGAAGTTTGATTGTTGTAAATTTTGGGTGGGTTACAATTTAGAGTTATTGTATTTTAAGACTTGTTATTTAATTTCGGTTACATTTACATAATGGCTAATTATGGCCATAAAGTGTGAATGTTACAACTTTTGGAATGTTTCATTTTGAGGCTATATAAAGCCATCTATGTTGTATTTGTAATAAGACTTAGAAGATATATCGAAAGAAGCATTTGTGCTTTTCTTTAGCCAATGGCTAAGTTTCTTTGCAACTCTATGTAGTTTAGGTTGCATGTAGAATCATTCAAGCTCGACATGATCAATCTTGCTTGTGAATGTTACAACTTTTGGAATGCCTTTAATAGTTTCATTTTGAGGCTATATAAAGCCATCTATGTTGTATTTTGTAAGGAGACTTGAAAAATATAGTAAAAGAAGCATTTGTGCTTTTCTTTAGCCAATGGCTAATTTTCTTTGCAATTCTATGTAGTTTAGATTGCATGTAGAATCATTCAAGCTCGACATGATCAATCTTGCTTGTGGAGTGATTCGAATCTCAAACAAGTGTTTGAGATATTTGATCAACAAGAATCATTCAAGCTAGACATGATCGATCTTGCTTGTGGAGTGATTCGAATCTCAAACAAGTGTTCTTTGCTTGAGATATTCGATCAACAAGGTAATCCGAATCTTACTCTCCTTGTAGTGATTCCTTATCTTATCATTTCTTTTGATAATTTTGACAATCTTTTCTTCACATCTTCATTGAAGCATATTGTATGATTGATGTCTCTTGGTTCATATCATTCTCCACTTCTTCAAGAGGATTCGTCCTCGAATCTATTTGTGAAACTTTGCTGCAAAAAATAAGTTATGGAAATACAAAGGACCTCACAACACTCTCTCACGTGTATACACTCAAGGAATTTTAGGCCACTCTGTTTGCACTCATTTACACAAATGAAGCTCTCATTCTCACCTCTCAAAATTTTAAATAGAGCAAAGACTGAATTTTGAACTTTGGGTCGATTAAAAACTAAAAAGATGAAAATAAATAAAAATTAAATTGAGAAGAAACGCAAAGGAAACATATATCCGATCTTGAGCCTGAAGCTCTGATACCAAATGATAAGATAAGGAATCAATACAAGGGGAATAAGATTCGGATTACCTTGTTGATCGAATATCTCAAGCAAAGAACACTTTGTTTGAGATTCGAATCACTCCAGAAGCAAGATCGATCATGTCTAGCTTCAATGATTCTTGTTGATCAAATATCTCAAGACAAGAACACTTGATTGAGATTCGAATCACTCCACAAGCAAGATTGATCATGTCGAGCTTGAATGATTCTACATGCAACCTAAACTACATAGAGTTGCAAAGAAACTTAGCCATTGGCTAAAGAAAAGCACAAATGCTTCTTTTAATATATCTTCTAAGTCTTATTACAAATACAACATAGATGGCTTTATATAGCCTCAAAATGAAACTATTAAAGGCATTCCAAAAGTTGTAACATTCACACTTTATGGCCATAATTAGCCATTATGTAAATGTAACCGAAATTAAATAAAAAGTCTTAAAACACAATAACTCTAAATTATAACCCACCCAAAATTTACAACAATCAAACTTTATTCTTCTTCAATGTAGCATGAATTGAAACATCTTTTGATAATTTTGACAACCTTTTCTTCACATCTTCATTGAAGCATATTGTATGATTGATGTCTCTTGGTTCATATCATTCTCCACTTCTTCAAGAGGATTCGTCCTCGAATCTATTTGTGAAACTTTGCTGCAAAAAATAAGTTATGGAAATACAAAGGACCTCACAACACTCTCTCACGTGTATACACTCAAGGAATTTTAGGCCACTCTGTTTGCACTCATTTACACAAATGAAGCTCTCATTCTCACCTCTCAAAATTTTAAATAGAGCAAAGATTGAATTTTGAACTTTGGGTCGATTAAAAACTAAAAAGATGAAAATAAATAAAAATTAAATTGAGAAGAAACGCAAAGGAAACATATATCCGATCTTGAGCCTGAAGCTCTGATACCAAATGATAAGATAAAGAATCACTACAAGGGGAGTAAGATTCGGATTACCTTGTTGATCGAATATCTCAAGCAAAGAACACTTTGTTTGAGATTCGAATCACTCCAGAAGCAAGATCGATCATGTCTAGCTTCAATGATTCTTGTTGATCAAATATCTCAAGACAAGAACACTTGATTGAGATTCGAATCACTCCACAAGCAAGATTGATCATGTCGAGCTTGAATGATTCTACATGCAACCTAAACTACATAGAGTTGCAAAGAAACTTAGCCATTGGCTAAAGAAAAGCACAAATGCTTCTTTCGATATATCTTCTAAGTCTTATTACAAATACAACATAGATGGCTTTATATAGCCTCAAAATGAAAGCATTCTAAAAGTTGTAACATTCACACTTTATGGCTATAATTAGCCATTATGTAAATATAACCGAAATTAAATAAAAAGTCTTAAAACACAATAACTCTAAATTATAACCCACCCAAAATTTACAACAATCAAACTTTATTCTTCTTCAATGTAGCATGAATTGAAACATCTTTTGATAATTTTGACAACCTTTTCTTCACATCTTCATTGAAGCATATTGTATGATTGATGTCTCTTGGTTCATATCACTAAGTCTGACCCGAAGGCCGAACTCCCGCGACCCGAACCAAGCCCAATCCACTTTTGTCTAAACCGCGGCTGACGACACTTTCGTGGCCCAATCGCCTCAGTACAAACCAGAAAGCCCAGTTATGGCCTAACCCACCAGCCACGACTCGAGAGCAAAAGCCCAACAGCCCACCTACACGTTTTCCTTCAGCCTAGGCCAGCCCATCACTCGTGATCAACCCGAAAACCCACGCCTCGTCCTGAGACTGATGTACACGCGTTGTCCTCTGGTTATGCCAAGTGGCACGACACCCCTCGGCTCCGGTGACTAATTGGCTCGGCGGTGGCTTCTCAGCTCCAGCTGCTTATTCGGCTCGGGAAACTTATTTTTGACCCATTTCTCACCGTTCCGACCCTCTTGGAGACTTAGTTTCGACCCTGTTTGAGGTAAAATAGATCATTTTAAGGTTGTATTTCATAAATTCAAGTTGGAAATTAATTATATTTGTGAAATACTAACGAATGTGTCGAAAGATCCAATGGGAACCAACCACCAATAGAAGCGTAGGACGTTTACGAGTAGCTAGGAGCTTACGTTTATATTTTAGGGAGTACTTCGGCTAAGGCCTACCAGGTAAGTAGCTCACCCGTCGTAGGTTACGAGTTATTTGTTATATGTTGGCACATGCCCGTGGATTCGCACATGTCATTAAATTGTATGCTAGACTAATGTGCTTAAGTACGTAATCTTGTGAACGTGAATGTATGTTGTTTAGTCTGATGTGATATGTAGTGCTTATGACGTTTATGATGTTCTTGAATGATTATGGCATGATTGTATGAAATATTTGAATGTAAACAGCATGTAATGTATGACATGAAATACGGTAAATTGCTCGAAATATAACTCCGATAGGATTACGTACGTTACGTAGACTTAAAATGAGAAAATGACATGTTAAGCATGAAATAGGACAGTTATATTTGTTAATGACAAAGGTAGAAGTAATGGGGACCTCATGCATTATGTGATCTCATGCATTTGGGGGGATACCCCTATCCCATCACGAGGGTACGAACGCGTACATCAAATGGCAGGACAACAACCGTTATGCCTTGCATAGCTCTGCCATGATGGTTACTAGTTCTAACGGGTGTCCGGCCTAAGGAACTCCTAGAGTATGCTCACCGGACAAGGAAAGTGGCCCAGAGGTGTGCAAACTAGCTGGTGAGCCCATACTCGCTCGTATGGGCTGTGTGTAGAGTATATGGTACACGTCCAAATTTACCCATTAGAACAGCACCGTAGGGAAAACGGAATGAAAGATAGGTCCCATCATCTCTTTGCATGTGATTGTTGCATAACCCCGATAGGGGGTCACTTACTGAGTATTCTAGAAATACTCAAGCCTTGTGCTACTTTACTTTTCAGATAAAGGTAAGGCACCCATGTGAGATCGACGGCGGCATCGTACACCCCCGGACCGTGGCACATGCAAAGGGTAGTTGTTTTCCATTTTTGTAGTATAGGTTAGTATAGGCTGAATTCGGTTTGCATCATTAGTATAGGTTAGAATAGGTTGAATTGTAATCGCATAATAAACCATAGGGTAGTATAAGACAACTGTTTCAGTGTTGTAATCGTTTTTCACAAGGTAATAAAAGACGTGTAGTCGCATTTATGATAAGGGCCCATTTAATGTAAATTCCGCATTTCAAGATATAGTAATAACCTTAGATTAAATAGGTAAAATTTAGGTCGTTACAGTTAGTCGCATTTATGATAAGGGCCCATTTAATGTAAATTCCGCATTTCAAGATATATTGATGACCTTAGATTAAATAGGTAAAATTTAGGGTCGTTACGATTTCTCTTCAAACTTGTTCTTACAATGCTGAAAGTGCCTAGAAATCGTTCCCCCAATCCAATTCGCCATTGAAGAGCATAAAGGAAAAATTAAAATTTCAATCCGAGGATACACGAGAATACGTCAAGAAAGGACGATCCCAATTGCACCTCCAAGAAATGTTTCCATAGAAGACAACGAAGAGAAATAACCTCTAGAACAAGCCCAATTCAAGAAAATCCGTTTTGGGCTCAAATTGGGGGTAAGTTTCAAATTCCTATCTACGGTCTCTTATCCTTCAAATTAAGGATTCCTTCAAGTCCAGAGCAAGAAGTTACTTCTACTCCATTCTTGCCAACTGTGAAGACAAGAAAGTTAACTTTTTCCAGGCAAAACTACACTTATTAAAATTAGCATAAAGTTTCTGTTTCTTAAGCAAAATCAAAACTTACTTCACATGCTCATACAAAGTCTTTGAATAAATTAAAATATAATCAAAATGTACAACAACATGCTTTTCTAAATATTCTCTTAAAACGTGATTCATTAAGCGCATAAATGTACTAGGAGCATTAGTTAACCCAGAAGGCATAACAAGTCATTCATACAATCCAACCTTAGTTTTGAAAGCTCTTTTCCATTCATCTCCTATATGCCTTCTAATTTAATGATATTCAGATTTCAAATCAATCTTTGTAAATAGATATGAACCATGCAATTCATCAAGCATATGGTCTAGCTTGGGAATAGGATGTCGATACTTTACAGTGATTTTGTTGATGGCTCAAGAATCCACGCACATGTGCCACGTTCCATCTTTCTTTGGCATCAATAAGACTGGTACAGAACATGGACTCGAACTCTCTCGTATATAGCCCTTGCCTATGAGCTCCCCAACTTGCCTCTGAATTTCTTTAGTCTCAGTTGGGTTTGCTCTATAAGCTAGCCTATTAGGAATGACTGCCCCCGGAATGAAATCTATTTTATGTTCAAGATCTCTAATGGGAGGTAGTCCTTTAGGTACTTCATCTTGGAACACATTCTCAAAGTAAAAGAGATTGAAATTTATCCTTTCAATATGACCTCTTTGTATTCCTCCACTTCCTCTTTACCCTTGGATGTCTCATCTTTGTTCTTTTTTTCAATCTCATACTTACCTCTAACCTTGAAATTTATCCTTTCAATATTTGCATTTTTTTTTCCAAGGGTTATAAGTAATAGACTTAGAAATAGCATACCTCTTGGAGTTCTCTTTCTCCCAAGCTAGTTGCCCTTCGATTTTGACAGCAAGGTGTAACAATTCTTGCATATCAAAGTACGCTTACCTATCCTGATATGAACCAAGAGACATCAATCATACAATATACTTCAATGAAGATGTGAAGAAAATGTTGTCAAAATTATCAAAAGATGTTTCAATTCATGCTACATTGAAGAAGAATAAAGTTTGATTGTTGTAAATTTTGGGTGGGTTATAATTTAGAGTAATTTAGAGTTATTTGTATTTTAAGACTTTTTATTTAATTTCGGTTACATTTGCATAATGGCTAATTATGGCCCTAAAGTGTGAATGTTACAACTTTTGTAATTTTCATTTTGAGGCTATATAAAGCCATGTTTGTTGTATTTGTAAGAAGAGACTTAGAAGATATATCAAAAGAAGCATTTGTGCTTTGCTTTAGCCAATGGCTAAGTTTCTTTGCAATTCTATGTAGTTTAGATTGCATGTAGAATCATTCAAGCTCGACATGATCAATCTTGCTTGTGGAGTGATTCGAATCTCAAACAAGTGCTTGAGATATTTGATCAACAAGAATCATTGAAGCTAGACATGATCGATCTTGCTTCTGGAGTGATTCGAATCTCAAACAAAGTGTTCTTTGCTTGAGATATTCGATCAACAAGGTAATCCGAATCTTATTCCCCTTGTATTGATTCCTTATCTTATCATATCCACTTGGTGAGCAAGTTTTTAGTTCATCCCACCGAGGAATCTAGCCATTGAATCCTCTTCGTCTTTATCAATGCATGCTCTATTCATAAGGGCCGCCATTTCTGTGTAATATTCTTCATTACTTTTGGATCCCTGTAGCAGAATCTAGAGTTTTTGCTTGGGTACTCGAGAATAATGCTTCGGATTGTAAATTTTTCTCATTAATGTCTTCAATTCCTCCCACATTTCAATTGGTTTTTCATAGTTTTTGTTGGACTCTTTCTCTCCCACCCTAGGACTATGTCCCGCTAAAAGAGTGACATTTATCATCATCTTCATTTTCAACTCCTTCATTCAAGTGTATTTCCCTTCTTTGATGATTACCTAAGGCTATTTCAATTCACTCCATCCGGTGTGTCGATGTACTAACAACTTGATTTGAATAAGTAATAGTTCTGACTTGTGCTTCTCTCCACCTAGCTTCATTGATCTCCCCTCCATTTCCTACGTCTTGGTTCATGATTGTACAAAAAATAGTTAAATATGCTTAGGATCTCACATACACAACTCACTAATTTTATACTTAGGGACACTCGTGTTTATTACACACAAAGGTAGGCTATTTGTGAAAGTCACTAAATTATGATCAAGGTAGGCTAATACATGGATAAAGCAATTAATAACAAGCTATTCAATGAAAACAAGATAAATTAATTATGAAATAAAAACAAAATAACAACAAAAAATAAACAAAGAAAGAAGGGCACAAATATTTTTTTTGGATGGAATTGCACATTGAAAAAAAAGAATTCCAGAGAGAATGGTGGTGAAGATTTGAGAACAACCTAACTTTCCTTTTTTATAAAATACGAGAAAATTTAGAATTTATCAATGATGAGAAAAAAAAAATCAAACACAAATGTTCTAGATTTAGATGGAATAAGAAAGAATGTGAATTGAAGTGTATTTGATCTTTATAAATGGTCTAAAATAAATGGTAATGACCATGTATAATGAACAAATATGATAAGAATTTCTTTTTTTTTTTTTTGTTTTTTTTTTTCAGGGTCTAAATATGATGCTCAAAAAGAAAATGAGAACAAGGTCAAAATATGACGAGATGGAAATGGCCGCAAGAAAATAAATGGACAGATTTAAAGAAAGGGAAAACAATAGCATAACGAATAAACTTGAGATAAAATCAATTTTAGAGTAGGTCACATAGATGCAACCTAAACTCTGACACCAATTTGTCTAGGCAACCTTAATTCTCAACCCAACTATCCAAGCTTTGGTTGAAGCATAAACCTTTAAATCTAAGAAATTAACTAATTCGTCCCAACTTTTGTTTTTGTTTTTTTGTTTTTTTTTTTTTTCGTCTTCTTGTTAGATATTCGCCAACTATTCTCGAGTAGCAAGTCATCTGATCTTTCAGGAGTCATATATGTCATATAGTCATATATTGCATATTTGTCAACTCACCTATTGCAACTTGAATCGATAGTAGAGGGAATGGTAAGAGCATAACTAAATTACCTGATTTCTGGTATACTTAAAAGAGTTAAACTGCGTGGCACCAATGGTGGGGAATAGCTTAGATAAGCGAAATAGGGCACAACTATAATAACTCAATTTTAAAAACTTCAAAGCACAACTATAATAACTCAATTTTCAATACTTCAAATCATTTTTCATGACACGTACTGACAAAGAAAATTTGATAAAAATTGGAACAAGATTCGAAAACTAAGGACAACAACTCGTAACACATAGAACTGACATGACAAATAAAAAATTTGATGAAAATTGGAACGAGATTCGAAAACTAAGGATAACAACTCGTAACACGTAGAACTTACGGTTCGAGATGACCCTCCTCTGTGACCTTAACTAACCATTAGTGATCCCCGAAAAAGGAAAAGTAATATATAATGCAACTAAATAAGTAACCTATTTGTAGACGGTAATCAAATCCTTGATCGAGTGAGTTGCCACGGTTTTTCTTTAGGTTATAGAAAGTTCAGGTGTAGATTATATGTAACGACCCTAGTTTTCTAGCGGCCTAGAGTCACTAGAATATGCATGATGTAACTTCTTTATGCGAAAATATTTTTTACATTATGTTTTTGTATCGAGGGTTCCCCCTAAGAAGAACTCAACATTATTATTAAGGATGCTAGATAAAGACTATGTAACAATGTTAGGAATCACGAACCTCCGTAATTATATGACATTGTCCACTTTGGTTGAAGGGTTTAATTTTTCCTTGCGCGGTACGCTTGGTGGAGAGAGACGCCA
Source organism: Cucurbita moschata (assembly GCF_002738365.1). Taxonomy (NCBI): domain Eukaryota; kingdom Viridiplantae; phylum Streptophyta; class Magnoliopsida; order Cucurbitales; family Cucurbitaceae; genus Cucurbita; species Cucurbita moschata. Next base: position 1,692,527 of record NW_019268562.1, read on the forward strand.
GCATCTCTGGGGGCACAGATCGTAATATGGTGGCGAACGACAACTCGGCGCCCGTCATCACGGCGTCGACCTCTTTGTGGTAGTGATGGAGATGCTGGCACACGACGGCGGCGTGGAGGAGTGAGTGAGCCTGCCAGAGATGGACCCCACAATGTGTGTATTTTCGTGCTTTGCATTTTCTTCTACTCAAACCTAAGACCTGCTCTAACCACTTGAGCTATTCTACTTGACTGTTGATAAGATCGGCTCTTCTATAATGATATACCACTGATCACTTCAACTTGGCTCTAATACCACTGGTTGACTCTGGCAAAACGTCGATGAAAAAAAACGGCCAAAAAAAGTTCCTTCGAAGAAATAATAGCGGAAAGTAAAAAGAGATATGGAGAGAATTTGCTGAAGACCCGATGTTTTATTTCTCGTTAGTTGAATTCTTTAAAGAGCAAACATAATTACAAAAATAGAAAGAGTGGGGTAAAATTCGCCCAAAGTTAGCCAAAAATGGCGGGCCAAATTTACACTCTTCCATTAGCGTAAATTCAGAACATTGAAAGGTGAAAACAACTTAACTAAATTTAAGGAGGACCATAGCTTTTATTTAATAGTAGCAACCTCCAACACGTGGGCTAGGGTGCAATACTGGTACACCCGTGCCATCCGGTACTGTCTTTGATAAACCCATTTCAAAAGAAGTCGCCCAAGAAACTAGTCTAGGCATGCTCGCCCACACTGTTACACACGTATGTGCCACAGGGTAGCTCACTTAGGCCACAAGGCCCAAGGGTGGTGGAGAGCTAACACCATGGTACCCCTATAGTACATTTTGAGCCATTTTCATTCTACCAGGTTGTAGATATGATTTTGGTGAGTTGTCATACAGTGTCATGTATTGTCCGTCCGATGTCCGATTGACACCAAACTTGGCAAACATTCATATTTCATATAGACGGACTTAACTCCCAAACAGCATGCCCAAATTCCTTCCAAAACCCCGACTTTTGAGGTTAAGGCCCGGGGCCCAACCCAGCCCTTCAACAAGCCTATCTTGTCCTTCATGTATATTCTGATGTCTCTGTCTTACTTATGTCTCAACTTGTCTTCAATGCCCACTTTGCGTGGTGGTGTGTTGGATGATGCATCGTCCTCCTCGATCGCATCATGGCACCCTCCTATATTGGCCTGCATATGGCCGGATGAGCGTCTCTTGAGGGACGCCGCTTGTCATGGTGTGAGGGTCACAACCTACTCTCTTCATAGTATGGTTGTGACATTCTCCCCCACTTAACTTAGTCATCGTCCTCGATGACTCACTCGGGTCACAATCATATTGCAGATTGTGACACAGGGCATCCCACTTAGAAGAAGAAATCATGGGCCTCAAAAAGCATCGATTGGTGTGAGGTCATAGGTTAATTTGGACATGATTAGAGTTTGTGTTTGAGGACCTTGGTCCCTTATCCTTGAGTGGTACCTAAATTCTTCTTACTTTGATAGTTGTAAAGATTGTGTGGTATTGTTCTTGGTTCTCAGTCTTGTAAGGTTTTAAGGTTCGTAATTCCTAGAGGCATAAGTTGTAACTTGCATTGAACCATATGAATCCATCTTAGCATGAGTTGTTCTAGAAGGTCATAGATTCGGGGGAGTTCTTTAGAGGGGTCTAGAAAAGTCTTGATTCTTGTGGTGTTTCGTTTAGGTGTTTCTTGGGTCCTAACTTGGTTTAGGTTCCAAACTTGCTCCAATCAACTTGAAACCTCCAACATATCTTCATGTCCTTCGTAATAGACCTTATAAGAAGTACGAGATCATTTGGAGCACGTATAGACCTTCGATTTTCATAAGTCGTCCTAGGGGTATTTTGGTCATTTTACCCATAATTCTTGGTTTTGCTACTTAACGTGTTCCAATGGCTTTCAAATTTTAATAAGTTGTCCTAGGAGTTCATTTGGTGGGTTATTTTAACGTTACTTAAATCCCAAGCATTTTGATCCGTTCATGGCCTTAACTCACAGTTCTTTTTGTTTTTCTTTCATATATCCTAAATTCATATTTGTTTTTTGGGTTCATATGGAAAATCCAATGGAATCCTACAAGTATTTTTTAACAAAACATCCAAGGTCACTACTTACCTCGTCGTCGACATTTAGGATTTCCGTTCTTGAGCTTCCAGTATCCGAATTATCTCAAATTTCCTTCCACAGACTCCTTATTTTGTCTAGTTTCTGGAACCATAAAGATTTTCGTGAGAACCGGTCAGGAAGGATGTTAAAATTGAGAAAACCGAGGGAAGGTCAACATAAACGTATCTTTGACTTTTATTGGTCAAAGTTTTACCTTTGACTTTGGACTTCATCTTCTTCCTTGGTAGCTAGAAAATCTCGATTTTGTCTTATCAGACCCCTCTGGTTTTACCTTTTTACAGCTATATATAGACATTTAAGGATTCGATTTCTCCACAAAACCTTTAGATGAAGTTTCAAGCAAGAAGTAGAGACCAAGTTCATACCTTTTCGTGGTCTGTAGCATAAGTTATAACCTTCCAAAGTTCGTTGAAAAACATGTTTCTCGCCGGAGTATATCTAGAAACCTTTTGTTGGGCAGCCGATTATAAAACTTTTCAATGCCTGATTCCTTCACGAAACTTGTTGTAAATCCCATATGAAATATGTAGGAGTTGGTAGGAAGGAAAATTATTAACCAAAGCCCTCGAATTTGGAAGAACTCTGAGAAAGAAAAACCCATGATCTAAGAGCTTCAAACTCGAGTTTTAGGAATTCTCATTACTCGATTCTTGTCTTAAAACTTTGCCCCAACTTCAGACTTGGGGAAGCTTCAACCGACATTGAGAGCTCCAAAATCATCGTGATTTGGAATTTTCTAGATAATTCGTCGAAAATATCCTCTTCAATCAGCGAGCTACCAACTTCGAGTTTGAATTCCAACTGTTGGATTTGATGATCTTTGAACGTTCTAGATTGTATATAAATTTGGGAAAAATCCAACGACATGATTTTGAGATTGGAAGGACTTTGTGCAGATGGTCACATGCAGAGGTTTTTATTTTCAGCAGAATGACACTTTCGTAATTATCCATATTATCAGGGTAATTTGGTAATTTGCCACTTTCAGAATATTTTATTATTCTTTTTCCGAAAAATTCATAACTTTCCTAAAAATTTCTTCATCTCTTGTTGGTCATTTTTCAATCCTTGAGCATCATGAAATTCCATTTAGATAAGGAATTAAATATCCGGAAATTCCTTAAAAATTGGAAAGTGACCTTTTCGTCCTTTTCGCTTACGCTTTCATTCCTAATACTTCTCCAAATTCCTTAGTCCTTACCGTTACTCATTAGGGTATAGAAATGACTTGCTTAAGACCATTTTTCTTGCTTAATCCTCTTAATTTCTTTATTGGATCCTTTCAGTCTTACATGGGTGGCTTTGCTTCATTTTTTTGGGGTGTTATAGCTTCTTACCTCGACCGACCATCAACAAACAACTAAAAAGAAATGTAGAAATTTAAAATAAACAGACGACTGGATTCCTTGGGATGACACCTTCTGTGACCTCATAGTTCTCGAGCAGCGCTTCTTACCTTGACCAAGACACGACTGGATGCCTTGGGACGATCCCCGCTGTTACCACATAGTTCTCGAGCAATGCTTCTATAACACCTGTTCATCGATAGCTCGATTCACATGAGTTACAACTAACATAGATATTTTGCTATGAAAATTGGTCATAAAACAAAAAATTTCATACATGACAAGTAAAACATGTAAATCAAGTATATTTTATAACACAAAATAATCAAAGTAAGTTTTCAACAACAAAAGCACATGTACTTAAAACAGACTCAGATTAGGATTCCTTGTTGTCTCGAGCCTGCTGATTTTGTCCTCGATTGGCCTGCAACTTCTAATTTGGCCGAAAAAGTTAAAACAATCTTGATAAGTAATTAATTTACTCAATAAATAGCTAACTTGTCATTCACAGGTTTATTACATATCTTTGTAGTTGTTCTTAAGTTTTATTCTCCATTAATTCCTAGTTTCTTTTACTTGGATCATTTGTAAGTTAATAAGGTATTTCAACTACCTCTCGCTTAGGTTACTCCAATATGGTTATTTAGAATTTTAGGACTTGTACGTAAGACTCAATCTCAATCAATTACGGTCTGTCTACTAATTTCTTTAGCAGCATGTAACATCATATATACCAAAGATCTAGCAGCATGTAACATCATATATACCAAAGATCAAGAATACTCATTGTTCATAATTTAACAAACACCGCGTCAGTCAGGAACTCTACGAGAATTAGTAAACTACAATACTCATATTCTAAATCTTTTGATAATTTGTTTGGCGATAAATGGAAGTGCAATAAAGATGAGAATCAATATTTGGTTTACCATGGATAGAAGAAATATCTCTCAGAAAGCACAAAATTTTATGGACAAGGTCAACTAAATTGACAAGCATCGAAAGACATTGATAGATTTCCGACGCTTGCTTATTTTGTTAGCCAATGTATGCTACGTGACAAAATTTAGTATATCTAGAGATATTTTTGCCCACCATAATCTACCTTTGAAGTCTCCAAAGCCCCCCATCTCCCTTATATTTCTTCTTCCCCATTTGCTTCCCTACTCCTTCATTGGCACCCTCTTTCTTCCTTTTTTTTTTTTTTTGTGTTTTTCACGTGGTGAATGGTATCCATTTGCGGTGTTTGAGGGAACTTGCTACTTTTTGGGTTTTCTCTCTTTTTAAAAATCTTTTTGTTTCCTTTGTTCATAAATTATGTTGTTAGTTTAGGTTCATTTTGATAGTTTTACTATAACACGTGCGTATTCAATTTGGATCTTAGGCACTCTAAGTACATTAATGGTAGTAAATTAGCATGTTCAAAAGCATTAAAACTCAATGAGTTTGAATACTAACTTTTTGGAGTTCAAATTCCTTTTTCCTCACGAACGGTTTTGAACCACCACTAGTGTCTTCCCTACTATTCTCCGGCCTTAAAACGGGATTGTGGAATCCAGTGAGTCATATTTGCATGTTCATGCAAATTTGAGATTACCAAATTTTGACACTAAAAATTCCGCTCAAATTTGTGGGATTATGTGGCAAGCATGCAAGTTTGAGTTAACCAAATTTTGAAACTCAAAATTCCACAAACTCAAACATGCATTTTTCCATTAAGTGAATAAACATTTTGACTTTCTTTATTTTAATTCAACAATTAATTTAAATAATTAATTTCAAATCAAAATAATATAAATGATTAATTAAAAATTTTAATTAATATTTAACATTAAATAAAATGCCAATCCCAATCAATTCTAGCACATATTGATTATCAATCACTATTCATAATTAAAATATTTAAATATCACTATTCATAATTAAAATATTTAAATATCACTATTCATAATTAAAATATTTAAATCTTATTTAAATAACTCCAATTCTCTCTTTTTGTTTCAATTCATAATTAAAACAAAATGAGGTTAAATATATCGTATATATTTAGCGTGTATTCCCTAATTTGAATTTGAACAGACTCGTCATGCTGTTCTAAGGTTTAGTCAAATATGAGCTAGAAGAGGGACCTAATGAACCTACAGATCATGGGCTCAAATGATCCGAGATTAACCGATTAAACTCATTAACCTTGTTAACCAACATTCATTAACTACTAGGACACTCCACTGTAGGCTAGTAGTTGCACTCCCTTCACTATAGATATATTTCGGTCCATTTGATATAACCATGATTAGTAAGTCGATCTTTCACATGTTGTTCTTAACTAGAGCTGGGTCAATTTACCGTTTTACCCCTAAAGTTACTTTTTGTTTCTTAAGTCCCACTGATCCTCTAATGAACAATTGGTTTGTGGTCCAACCACCAAACCGAATCCCTCTTGGGCCAATGAGAGGATGGGGCCCCATGTTGAAGACTTGGAGTCAGTAGTTAAGGGAACAACCTCTCTACTATCCCTAAAAGCGGGTAGGAGTGAATTCCATCATACACCCTATGTCCCCCAGCTATTCACCCAGTCTTACCCCTGAAATGGGAGGCTTATTAAGTTGGCAAACTCGGGCCACTCTCACCCATGCAAATCTAATCATAATTTCGAATAAACAGGAGTTCGTAGTTAGCTCAGGATTAAGATTGAGTGATATGAATCCAACAACTGATCACGTGCATGTACCCGAAGGACCGATTACAAGAAGCAAGGTTAAGAAGATTCAAGAGGCCTATACATTGCATCTTCAAAAGCTAGCTAGTGTACCGGTTGAAACAAGGACTTTTGTGCCCAAAAATCTTTATAGCATTCGCCTATCAAATCAAGAAGATAATGGAGTGGCTGATATTGGAAAATAATTAGAAGACTTGCCTTTGGTAGTTGAATTACCAATTAAGGAAATTATTAATGCTTTATTTGCTTCCTTTTATATTTAATAGCATTTATTAATAGTTTGTATGAATTGCCTTATATTCTTCAATTTGTATTTAATAGCATTTATTAGTGATTGGTGGCTGAACCATATTATGTTAGGGTTACCTTTTAGACCTATTTAAAGGCATGTAATACTCATGTTTGAGGGACTTTTAGTTGAATACAGAAAAAACCTTTGTGTTTTCTTGATACCCTTTTGGTGTTATTCTTTTTCAAATCTTGCTTTAGGTTTGATGTTTAAACCGATTCATTGAATTAGTTTTGATCAAGCTAATTCTGGAGTGAATTGTCTTGGTATCTAAGAGTGACCATCATAGATTCCAAGTTCGATCTAAGAGTCATTCATCTTCTAACCAGCTCTTGGTTGGAATCAATCCGTTAAGTTAGCTTCCTCTGTGAGCGTTTTGCAAGGATTCTAGAAGGACCTCTAGCTTTGCAAATTCCAGCATTGTAGGCGCTTATCATTTGGTATCAGAGCATTTGGTCGACGTTCTTTGGCCGCTCTAGAGGTGAAATATCTTTACTATTATTTTTTTTGTATCAATCTTGTTTCTCTCTCAGATTATCAAAAAAAAAAAAAAAAAGTCAGCCTTTACATTCTTGACCTAGTACCAAAAGCCTACCTTTGAGTGTTAAACACGAGTGTCCCTGAGTGAAATTTTTGTGAGAAGTGTGGTGAGGTCCCTTGATAACAATGTCACATAATGGAGAAGCAGTACCACCAGTTCCAGATCTTAATACAACCATTCTTCAAGCAATTCAAGGTATGATGAAAATGATGATGGAAGATAGACAAGAAAGAAGGGCGCAACAACAAAGACAAGAACGAACATTACAAGAAGATGAAGGTATAGTAGTACAAGAAAGACAAGTTGATGGTAGATGGAGAGGAAGAAATAACCATGCAACTATTATGCAACCTAGAAGGATGGAAAGAGTACATGAAGATAGAGATGGGGGAGTTAAACTCAAAATCCCGCCCTTTTGTGGAACGGCAGATTCTGAGGCATACTTGCAGTGGGAAAGAAAGATAGAGCATGTGTTTGATTGCAACACCTATAGTGAAAATAAGAAGATGAGACTTGCTATTGCCGAATTTACCAATCATGCTAGTGATTGGTACCAACATCTCAAATCCGAGAGAAGAAGAAAAGAGGAGAATCCAATAGAGACATGGGAAGAACTTAAAGAAGTCATGAGAAAAAGGTATGCTCCAAAACATTATGAAAGAAATTTGAAAACTAAATTGCAAGGTTTGAGGCAAGGAACAAAAAGTGTGGCGGAATATTATCAAGAGATGGAAACTATGATGAAAAGAGCAAAGGTTAGAGAAGAAGAAGAAGATACCATGTCTAGATTCCTTGGAGGTTTGAATCGAGAAATTGCTCATCTTGTTGACAGAAATCCACCACCATATCTGGAAGATATGTATCATTATGCTCTCAAAATTGAAGACCAATTGAAGGAAGAAAAAGAGCATTCAAAAAGGTACACATCACGAACTAGCATCTTTTCAAATTCTAATACTTGGAACAAGGATAGTTTTATGAATAAAAATGATTCGATGTCACCAAAAGGAAAGTTTGTGACTGCTAAAAGAGTGGAGGCTGAGAGTTTCAATGGTAAAATGAATGAAGCTTCAAAGACGGTAAAAGAGAAGTCTAGTTCTATTCAATGTTGGAAGTGCAAAGGATTTGGACACATGAGCAAAGAGTGTGTTAATGAAAAAGTTATAGTGATAGGGAATGGTATACTTGATTCAGATGATGAATGTGAGGATCATGATTCACAGCTTGTGGAAGAAATCGCCGCATATGATGATGAGTATGTTGAAGAAGGTAATTCCATATCTTTGATCACAAGAAAGGTACTCAATGTTCAAATCAAGGGAGAGAAATTTGAATATCAAAGGGAAAACTTGTTCCACACAAGATGTTTGATCAAAGCAAACCCATGCAGCTTGCTGATTGATGATAGTGGAAGTTGCACGAATGTGGTAAGCAGTTTCCTTGTAAAAAGACTTCAACTTTCTGTCTATCCACATCCAAAACCATACAAACTTCATTGGTTAACAAACAAAGAAGAAATTAAGGTGAATTCCCAAGCTCTTATTTCTTTTACTCTTGGAAGATATAAAGATGAAGTTCTTTATGATGTCGTACCAATGCATGCGGGGGACATCTTTATCGGCCGACCTTGGCAATATGATAGAAAGGTAACATTTGATGGTTTCATGAACAAGTATACTTTTACTTTGTGTGGGAAGAAATTTACTTTACTTCCATTGTCTCCATATGAAGTACATTGTGACCAATTGAAATTAGAGAAAAAAAGAACAGAATCTGAAGAACAACAGTGGAGAGAAGAAACTAAGGTAAAGGTGAGAAAAAAAAGTGAGAAAAAAAAAATTCAGTTCTTGTCCGGAAAGAACGATGAATTTGATTTGAGGACAAATCCTTTTAAAGAAAGGGGGATGATATGAATCCAACAACTGATCACGTGCATGTACCCGAAGGACCGATTACAAGAAGCAAGGTTAAGAAGATTCAAGAGGCCTATACATTGCATCTTCAAAAGCTAGCTAGTGTACCGGTTGAAACAAGGACTTTTGTGCCCAAAAATCTTTATAGCATTCACCTATCAAATCAAGAAGATAATGGAGTGGCTGATATTGGAAAATAATTAGAAGACTTGCCTTTGGTAGTTGAATTACCAATTAAGGAAATTATTAATGCTTTATTTGCTTCCTTTTATATTTAATAGCATTTATTAATAGTTTGTATGAATTGCCTTATATTCTTCAATTTGTATTTAATAGCATTTATTAGTGATTGGTGGCTGAACCATATTATGTTAGGGTTACCTTTTAGACCTATTTAAAGGCATGTAATACTCATGTTTGAGGGACTTTTGAGTTGAATACAGAAAAAAACCTTTGTGTTTTCTTGATACCCTTTTGGTGTTATTCTTTTTCAAATCTTGCTTTAGGTTTGATGTTTAAACCGATTCATTGAATTAGTTTTGATCAAGCTAATTCTGGAGTGAATTGTCTTGGTATCTAAGAGTGACCATCATAGATTCCAAGTTCGATCTAAGAGTCATTCATCTTCTAACCAGCTCTTGGTTGGAATCAATCCATTAAGTTAGCTTCCTCTGTGAGCGTTTTGCAAGGATTCTAGAAGGACCTCTAGCTTTGCAAATTCCAGCTTTGCAGTTCGATCTAAGAGTCCTTCTAGAATCCTTGCAAAACGCTCACAGAGGAAGCTAACTTAACGGATTGATTCCAACCAAGAGCTGGTTAGAAGATGAATGACT